>NC_080418.1:50829712-51429712 GCF_029873635.1 Malania oleifera
AAAATCCAAAACCCTATAATACTCATTTCCAAGCTCCACACACTCAATCTTACCTTCTCACATTGCCTACATCATTTGTAAGTTGATTTTGAGTGCTTGTTGTAATTGGTTTGTTCTCCCATCTCTGGATTGTCGGATTTATTTTTGAGAGCCAAACCTTAAGTATTCTTAGGGGACTTTGTTAGTAAGTCTCTCCTAAGAAGATTTATATAAAACTTCTGAGTATTGCATAGTCATTGCAATTTCTTAAGAAGTTAGTATTTGCATTTTGGTTGCAAAAACATTTTCAAATATCCACTGTGTTTTTATCTTGAAAATATTTAATGAGATATTTGCTAGTGTGATAAAATCTTTGTTGCAATGTTCGTTAACTCATATATCCCTTGCTGAATACAAAGATTGAATATCCTTTTTGCAAACCAAACCTATACGTTGTTAGAGCTTCATATACATATATGTATTAAGAAAACTCGTTGATTGAAATATATGAAGTTTGATTAATATCTTTGTTTGAGCACTTAGATTGAATATCCTGTGATACAAAGATCGTTTAGGTTTGCACTCTCACGCACTCATTACAATGATAGTAAATTTATTTGAGAGTTGACATTTTAGACCACATTGAGCTTACATATAGAATCATACTATGGTGTATATTATTGCGCGAATTTGGGTACATATCTGCTTTACTTGAAAGCACAATCACTGTACCATTTCATTGTAATACACTTTGGTTGTATTTCCAGGCACGGGCCTGAAGAGGGAGACTAGCCCTGGAATAGTCCCGGATTGGCTTAGACCCGGTTAGGAAAGCTAGGTGCGTCGTCCTGTTAAGGCGTGTAGGTTGAGGTCAGCCCCGCTAATTGACCTGGTTAAGGTTGAGGTCAGCCCTGTGTTAATTTGACCTGATTGTAAACGGTGCCGCTCCACCCTTAAGTGAGCTATTAGTGGAATCCTCTAGCTTGCGAGCTTGAGGCGGGGACGTAGGTACGGTTGGCCGAACCCCGATAACATATCGTGTGTTCATTTATATTTCCGCACTTTATATTTACCGCACATGTATGTTATGGGTGAATGATGCGTATGACTTAAATTTTACATTATACTTATCTAAGCATTTGGAAATTGAATAGGCAGACCCTAGGTTGTGTATATACTGCTGTTTATCCGGTTCAACCTAGGTGATAAATTTTAAAATTCCAATTCACCCCCCCCTCTTAGGAATACACCAATTCTAACAGTAAACTTAGTTCATTTTAAACACTTAGGTATCTAAGTCGGACATACGAGGTCCAAACCGAGTGAGGTTAGTTCCAACATGTCCTTAAACATTGACTTGGATGTACTGGAGTTGATAATGCCTGAAAACTCCTCCCTAAGAGCTTTTTACGCACTTAGAAGTAAAGTAAGAATATAAACAAACTTAGCAAACTTAGTCGATTACAGCACTCAAGTGTCCAAGTCAAGGATACAAGGTCGAAAACCAAGTGTGGTGAATTCTGACTGATAAAACTTAGCTATTTAAAATTGTATCATTTTTTTTAAGTATGTACGAATGTCCGATAATTTTGCTATCAAATCATTTATACTTATAGAACATATGCATTTATGTTAAAAAACGTATACTAATTTTCTTTTTATAATTATTAATTTGTAGGATTTGCGACTGTCACAACATCAGGACGATGCTAGGCACTATAGTCAGATGCAACTTTTGTCTTTTTTTGTATATTTTGTTATCTGAACAAAATGAATTTTTTCATTTTAATTTGAATTTGTATAATGCATTTGTATTTTAATTTTGAATAATTTATGAATTTTTTAGTAATTTTGGTTTAATATTATATGTGCTAAAATGTAATCATATGTTTTATAGGAATTAATGAATGAAATGAAAAAAAAATTATCAATTTTAAATTATTAATGACGGTTTTGAAACCGTCACTAACAATCAATACTTTAAAGTATTAGTGATGGTTTTAAAATCGTCACTAATAGTCAATTATTAGTGACAGTTTTATTCCGTCACTAAAATTCTAAAATCGTCACTATAAATTCTACATTTGATTGGTTCAAAAGTGTTACTAAACCGTCACTAATATTATAAGTAGTAGTAACCGCAAATATACTAACAAATTTAAAACTATCGCTAATACTAATAAAATCGTGACTAATACTATTAGTGATGGTTTGAACCATCACTAATCAGCTTATTTATTGTGGTGTACTATGTAAATATTCAATGATAAATATGACAACCAATGGTGAAATATGGAAATAAAAAAAAAAAAAATTAATATACAACCCTAAATATTGACATGCTACATATTAGCTATAACAATGATGAAATGAACCCTAAATATGAACAACAATAATAACCCTACATATAAACAACAAATATGATAAAAACCCTAAATGCTAATATTAAACATTGAATATAACCATTAGAATATCAAGTATAACACCTAATAACAATAACAAGAGCCTTATATGCATATATATATATATATATATATATATATATGACAAAAAAACCCTAATTAAATAAATACGATAATAACAACTACCCTAAATATATAAATATTAACAAAAACCCTAAATAAATACAATAATGACAATCCTTACAATATTAATATTAAACGATAATAACGAAAAGCCTAAATATTAAATATTGAATAAATACAACAAATGATAAAAACCCTACGATATGAATATTAATCATTTAATATATACAACAATAACAACAAAAAAATAAACATGAATATTAAATATTAAGACAAATATAACAACAACAAAGCTCTACAACAATAATATTAACTATTTAATATATACAATAATAACAATGGAAACCTAAAGATGAGCATTAAATATTAAAATAAATACAACAACAATACAAAACTTTACAATATGAATATTAGATATTTAATATATACCACAAATTCAACCAAAATTTAAACAAAAAAAATTTCTACAATAACAATAATAACCATTTAATACAACACAATAAATACAAAAAATATGCACATGGATATTATTAAGGCGAGTATTACAACAAATATACAAGAAATAATTATAAAAAAAAAACGTGCATGTGTGTGTATTTGCATGCAGGAATACACAACAGGGGTGACCGTGGCCGTGGGGAGCGGATGGCCGTGGTGGTGCTGTGCGTGGCCAGAGAAGAGTTCTGCAGGAGTGATGGTTGGTGAGTGCTGCGGCTGTCCTGCGTGTGGCATAGGGCGACGGCGAGTGGCAGGGGGCGACAGCGACAGCGCTGGTTGCTGCTATGGTGCTGCTGGGAGGTTCGTTGCCGGAGCTGGGTCGCTAGTATGGTGCTGCTGCTTTGAGGATGGTGGCCGTGGGTTGTTGCAGCGAGCTGGGCTGCTGTCGCTGCGGCTGAGGGAGAGTTATGGTTGCAAGAGGGTGGTGTTGTGAGGTAGGGATGGAGAGAGGACTGCGTGAGGCTGAGAGAAGGAGGAAGAGGGCTGCGGCTCTGGAGCTGTTCCAGCCGTGAGGTGTGTACAGAGAGAGTGAGGGAGAGCTGCGTGAGGGAGATGGAGATGGTAGCTGTTATCTTGTTCAGCCGTGAGGTTTGTGCAAGAGAGAGGGGAGAGCTGCGTGTTGTGCATGCACCCCTCCCAGACGGCCGTGTCTGAGCTTTTTTAGTGTGACGTCAGCACCTTTTATAAAATTTTTCAAAACCTAAAAGCCTAAAGAATGTACCGCCCTTTGTTTGCATGATGGGCCTTATTTGCAATAGCCCATTTAATTTAAATGCCCAATAACATAAAAGCCCACTAAAAAGAAAGCGGCCTCTAATTCCCAAAAACAGAAGGGATCTAGTCTCAAAAGAAAAAAGAAAAAGACTCAATAAAATACTTAATTGGAAGAACTCAATTTTAAAATTCAAAGATTCATTTTAAGATTAAAAGTTTCAATTTTAAAATTGAAGAAAAAATTAAAAAACTTAATCTTAAAAATTAAAAGACTTAATTTAAATTAAAATAAATGGGACTCAATAAATATGACTCAAATTGAAATAAAAGGAACCACATTTTAAAATAACTCAGATTCAATTTAAAAATACTATAACTCATATTAAAATATCCGGGACTCATTTTTGAAAAATTGGGACTCATTTTAAAAATATCCGGAACTCACTTTAAAATAATCAGGACTCATTTTTGAAAATAACCAAGACTCATTTTTTAAAATAATTGGTACTCGATCGGATCTCTCCATTCCCAAGATACAAAGCCAACTTCTTATTACGCAGGGTCTTCTCAAAAAGGACTGATTAAAATTGGGGTGTATACAAATAGAATTCAAGTTTGATGTCTATTGAGCTTAGCTCATGTGCAGACATTTAAAAACACAACTTATTTGTTATGTTTCATAAGCAAAGCTCAGCGTGGACTTTTACGAACAAAGCTTATTTCTCATGCCTAATAGCAAGGCTTATGTGAGGAATCTTGTGAGCAAAGTTCATTTCTAATGTCTCATTAATAGAGCTTATCTCTGGAATTTTTTGAGTAAAGCTTATTTCTTATGTCTTATGAGTAGAGCTTATGTGTGGAATTTATAAGCAAAGCTTGCCATGTATGTCTGATGAGTAAATATTATGTGTAGACTTTTATGACCAGAGCTTATTTCTTATGTCTAGTAAGCAAAGCTTATATTCGGAGTTTTAATAACAGAGCTAATCTTTTATGTCTCATGAGCAAATATCATATGTAGACTTTTATAAGTAGAGCTTATTTCTTATGTCTCGTGAACAAAGCTCATGTATACTAGATATTTCTAGCTTCTTTTCTCGAGGATTCCTTGTCTTCCCAAGGAATTATTTTCAAAATCTTTGTGCTTCTAAAACAAATTAAGCCACGTATTTAGGCAATATCCTTGCCTTCCTCGGGAGATTTTCATATCTTTATGCTTCCTAAGGAGTATTGAAGATTGTGTGCATCTTCTCTCAAGATGCGGATTCCTTTCCAAGACTTTCACCTTTTATGAAATCCTTCTTCCAAGCCACACTCTCCCTCACATCCAAGTAGTTTTAAGCTTTGAGATATGCTCCCTCTATCCCCTCCTCCTATGCTCCTTTTACTTTTCTTTAAAATTCATTTTAGTGCTCCCAAAGTTTTTGTTGTGATAATGGATCGAATAATGAAGATGCATAGCAGAAATTAAACAACAAGTAAATAAAAAAATACACAATCAAAACAACAACACAATGATTTACGTGGTTCGGCAAAGCCTATATCCACGAAAGTAATGACACACAAATTTTCACTAATAAAATCAAGATGTACACAAATACACTTCTCTAATGATCCTCCCTACTCTTATATATGCCCAGAATAACATATGTAAAAGTTTCTCTGAGGTTTCCCCCCATTTTCCCAACCACCCAACGTTTAAAATTCAAAAATTTTGAAAAACTACTTGTAGCCTAGGTGCCTCTCATCGACGAACATAGGGCTTCGTCGATGAGACCAAGAAAACCCTTCATCGATAAAAGTAGACTTTCGTCAACGAATCCAGAAGTTTGAAATTTCCTGTTCTCGGAAATTACTCATCAATGAACTTTAGAGCCTTCGTTGTTGAGCCTCTGTTGTCCCCTCGTCGACAAACATAAGCCCTCGTTGACAAGGCTGCTGTGCTGCCCTTTTCATGTTTTTTTCTTTTTCTTTTTTGTTTATAAAAACAAAAGTATAAGATCCACAAATAACAATCTTCACCTTGGCGATTATACGCCCCTTAGGAGTGTCCCAAAAAACGTGATCAACTCCACCTTGAACTTGAAAACATTAGGTTTGGGCTTGTCTCCCTTCAATCACTTGGAGACATGAAGCAAGTCCAAGAAATGCTTGAACTTCTCCAAAGTAATTGATTTAGTCAAAATATCTGTTGCATTATCAGATGTGTGAACTTTATCTAACACAAGTTCACCTGAAGAGATCAATTCCCAAACCTTGTGAAATCTCATGTCAATATGCTTGGTTCTAGCATGATATACCTAATTCTTCGCCAAGTAAATGACACTCTGACTATCACAATGTAACACCACACCATTTTGTTGTATTCCCAACTCTTTGACTAAACCAATAAGCCATAAGGCTTCCTTTGCAGGTTCGGCAACTGCCATATATTTCAGCTCAGTCGTGAACAATGCAACCAGAGACTGTACCATGGATCTCCAACATATCGATCCTCCTACAATGGTAAATACATATCCCGTTGTAAACCTTAGTTCATCCATATCTCTAGCATAATCTGCATCCAAAAACCCTATAACTAAAAGACAACCCTGTTGCTTGCCGAACATGATGACATATCCCGATGTACCTTCAAGTATCTGAATATCCATTTAATGGCTCCCCAATGTTGCTTTCCTAGATTAAAGAGAAACTTGCTCACCACGCTTACCATGTGTGCCAAATTTGGTCTTGTACATACCATGACATACATTAAACTCCCCACAACACTAGCATAGGAGACCTTTGATATGTCCCAGATTTCCTCATCCAAAATTAGGCAATCTGCAGTAGACAACTTAAAATGATTCGCTAAAGGTGCACTCATCGGTCTTGCATCAACCATGCTAAATCTCTTCAAAACCTTTTGCACATAACCGCCCTGAGATAATCATAATCTCCCAGCAGTCCTATCACGATGAATCTCCATCCCTTGTACTTTCTTGGCTGAACCAAGATCTTTCATGTCAGATTCCTTATACAATGGATGCTTTAACTGATTCACCTTAGTTGAATCCTTTGTGGCTATCAACATGTTATCCACGTACAATAAGAAGAAAATAAGAGAACCATCCTTATGTTTATTCACATAAATGCTGTAATCATACTTACACCGTTTGTAGCCAATCTTGGTCATGTAGGAATCAATCCATTTATACCATTGCCTTGGAGATTGTTTGAGCTCATAAAAAGACTTTTTCAACCTGCAAACAAAATTTTCTTTTCCTGATTCAATAAATCCCTCCGTTTGTACTATGTAGATTTGTTCCTCCAAGTCATTGTGAAGAAACATCATCTTCACATCCATTTGTTCCAAATGAAGTATGTTGTACCACTGAAGAAAATATCTCATCATAATCTATTCCCTTCTTCTATGAGTATCCTTTTGCCACCATGCCTTGAATTTCTCTCCTTCCTTTTCTAAAATTGCCTCCTTCTTCCTATGCACCCATTTGTAACATATTGGTCTCTTTCCATCTGGAAGCACCACCAAGTCCCAAGTTTGATTCTTATGCAAAGATTTCATCTCTGCAATCATCGCTCCCATCCCCCTATCTTTCTCCTGGTTGTACGCTGCCTCTTGAAACGTAGTTGGATCGTTGCAACAAGTAAGAAAGGCATAAGATACTAACTTATCAAAACCATACCTTAATAGAGGCCTGATAGTGTGTCTAGATCTCCGTATAGGAATATCGTCGACTTGCTAGTTTCTCGAGCTAGAGCTCCCTGCAACCATAGGACAATGATCATTTACGTTTCCCTGAGCTTCCAACTCCACCTACACAACATGTTCATCATTGCTTTAGCTTTCTGGCTCCTATTTTTTATCATCAAACTCTTAAATATGCTTCATTATATCTTTCTCATCAAAGACTACATGTCTACGAATCACCACCTTGTTTTCCTCTGGGTTCCATAGCTTATACCCTTTCACACCCTCTGGATACCCCAAGAAGATGCAACGACGAGACTTTGGGTCAAGCTTAGACCTCTTTTCACTAAACATGTGGACATAGGTTGGACACCTAAACACCTTCAATCCGGAGTAGTCAACTGCATTTTCCATCCAAACCTCTTCCGCCACTTTACCCTCTAGTGATGCCCTTAGTGATCGGTTTACTAGAAAATAAGTCATACTAACTGCTTCGACCCAAAAATTCTTCGGTAGCCCTATATTCAATCTGAGACACCGAGCTCTATCAGCAAGAGTCTGGTTCATTCGTTCTACCATACCATTTTGTTGAGGTATCCGGTGAACTGTAAAATGTCTCTTGATGTCATGCTTTACACAAAACTCCATAAATCGAGAATCAGCTTACTCAATCTCATTATCCAACCTTAAGTATTTGATTCTCCACCCTATTAGGTTTTCCACTTCAGCCTTCCAAATCTTAAACTTAGCAAACATACTAGATTTGTGATGCATGAAGTAAACCCAAACCTTACATGAGTAATCATCAATGAAACTCACGTAATACACATGTCCACCATTTGATGCAACTCTAATTGGGCCCCCAACATCTAAATGTACATAGTTAAGAATTCATTTTGTCTTGTGAGTAGCAGAATTGAATTTTGCCCTATTATGTTTTCCAAGAACACAAAATCTACAAAATTCCAACTGAATGATTTCAAACCTTTCAACTATTTTCTTTTGTGTAGTTTTTTCATGTAATGTTCTCACATATGTCCAAGACACATATGCCACAAGAAGGTCTCATCTGATTCAGCATCCACAGTTGCAACTCCACCTACAATAGTAGTTCCATACAACGTGCAAATATTTCCATCCAGTTTCTGCCCTTTCATTACAGTCAGATTACCTTTCAATATCGTTAAGACTCCACCTTTGGACTTATAATTGAAGCCATTATAATCCAAAGTCTCAAGTGATATCAAACTCTTTCTTAATTCAGGTATATGTCTTACATTACACAATGCTCTTACAGTACCATCAAACATTTTTATCTTTACATTTTCTATGCCAACGATCTTACAAGAAGTATCATTATCCATAAGAACTGATCTAGAGTTTACTAACCTGTAAGTGCTGAACCACTCCTTGTTTGGAGTCATGTAATAAGAACATGTCGAGTCAAGTATCCAAAAGTTCATTAGATTATCCGACTCCGCTGAAACTGACAGAACATCACCATCCACAGAATCCTCTTCTTGAAGAACATTCACAAATTTTAAAATCCCTTCATGTTTATTAGCATTTCCCTTGTTCCAATCTGGACACTCCGGTTTCACATTCCCCTTTTTACCGGTATTTATAACACCGAATTTCCTTCTTCTTCTTGGATTGATCTCAGAATTTCTGATTAGACCCATTGTTAAACTTTATTTTGCCTCGCTCATTGCTACCCTTTATCACAAGTCCTTCTCCTTCATCACAAATCTTCAATCTTTGATGAAAATTCAACAAGGCACTTGTTACCTCTTCTAAATCAAGAATTTCTTTCCCCACGTGAGAGTGGTCACAAGATTTTCACAAGTATGAGTTGAGGGTAAGAAATTTAACAGCATCAAAGCATTATCTATAATGACCTGCTAAAAAAAAAAAAAATTATACTGATAAATACTATGAAATTCTACTGCTCTGTTATTTTCCAATTAATATAAAACCATCAACCTAAGCAGTGAGAAGCTGAAATCATATAACTATAACCATATATAGACAATACCAGAGTGCCAAGAAATTCCCAAAATACTTATATACAACTATTCCCAAAAATGCCCTCAACTGAAACTAGGGCTATAAAAAAGTACTCCCTTCCCCAAAAATACTCACCCCACTGATAAGGCGGTATAGTAGACCCTCTACTTGCAAGCTTGATCAACTTGCCTAGCTTGATCACCTGAAAATGTCAATTTATTGGGATGAGACGACACTCAGTAAGATGAAACATGCTATTGCTAGTGTGTGGCAAGTGAGCTACATGCTTGTAAAATTTGATTTGAGAAATACCATAAATAACAAAACTGAGTAAAACCTATGTACCTGTTACAATATAAATCATACCTCTGTTGCTTAACATAAACTTATTTTTTTGAATATTTTATTCATAATACTGCTAATATCTATATGTAAGACTATTTTCTGTAAAGATGATCTTATGTATATATAATAATTGCGAAAATTCCCTGCATAGATAACTGAAAGTCATGATTTAACTCCTCATGACAGGGTTGTGCGGACCGAAAATGGGACCTAACCTGGCTGGCCTACTAGGGTAAGTCAACTAAACTCTAACAGTCATATTGACCCCCTCAACCCATATTTGATGGGGAGCCTGTCCACAATATTGACTCGATCGACTTCTGAATACTACATACTATCTGAGTAGCAGTTGCACTATGAACTATATATAGCTACGGTACTGAGCTCTGCTGAGTGAATATGGTCCATTAGGGTCTGATACTATATAGTTAATTGATACCTCTAATATTCTGTTTTTACCATGGTTTTAAAATACCCATAATCCCGTAAAACTTATCTGAAAATCTGAATAGCTGACTGAATATCTGGTTTCTGTATAACCGAATAGCTGTCTAAATAACTGAGTATTGGGGCGTTATGGTACTGAAATCATGATATTCTGATATTAATGAAAATATATATTTCTGAATATACTGTATAATTTCTATAAACATATAAATTTCATGCTATTTATGCTAATATGTTGTAAACATGATATTCATAAATTATATAAATACTGTATTATTTTGTTACCAACTCATGCCACACAAATGAATATTAATATTATCTGGCTTTGAAAATTATATTTAGGATCTGATTAATAATCTAATAAAAACATATAATTTGTACTGAAATCATACTAAGCCTTTCTAGCATAGCATATTTTCCTTACCTAACTCCTGCTAAAATCCTTTACTGTGACGGGTCCTACACCCGTGGGATTCTCCACTCAACACCCTAAAAATAGTATTTCACAGAACAAAATATCACCATTTCTTCGACTACTACATTTCCTACAAATTCCAGAAAGCCAAATATTGCATAAAAACCTTACCCTGAATTTGGGATGAAATTCAATTTCGTCCCACCAACGATCCGCTCCGGCAGACTTGGAGAGAACTTCCCCAGAAGTGTCATGGTGGCCTCAGATCGTCAATCTGATGACTAAAGTGACTAGAATTGAAGAGAGAGAAGGGAGGAATAGTAGAGGAGAGAAAGAGGGTTTTTTTTGCTGAAATTTTTTTCATAAAATCTGAATTTAATACTACTTATACACTGATCTTCGTCGATGAGCCACGTCACCTCGTCGACGAGGTCAAGAAGGCAATCATCGACAAACTTCCCCCTCATCAATGAAATTCAGAGTTACCTAAATATTCTCTTGGTATCTACTCATCGACGAAGCGCACCCTCGTTGACAAGCCCAAAGTGCAACGTCGTCAACAAATGCGAAGCGTTCGTCGATGAAGTCTGCTGCCTCCTTCTGTTGCTGTTTCCATTTCCCTCTCTCTTTATTATTTAAATACCATTAATCTTCAAGTCATTACATTATCATCCTCATCAATATTCACATGAACTCTCATAAGATCACTTATGATTTGATTAAACGCATTGATGTGTTGATCTATACTAGATCCTTCTACCATCTTAAGCCAATATAAAAACTACTTAAGAAAAAGTTTGTTATTGAGGTATTTAGACATGTACCGACTTTCTAACTTTCTCCAGATAGCCACTGGAGAATCCTCCTCCATCATCCGATAGAGAACTTCGTCGTCCAAACACAAATGAATTGTAGACACTGCCTTTGCTTTCAAATCTACCCATGTTGTCTCATCCATTCCTTCTGATTGAGTGTCAAGTAGAGCCTTAGCTATTCCTTGTTGCACAAGAATGTCCCTCACTCTCCTCTGCCATAAACCAAAGTTTCCGATTCCATCAAATTTAACGATGTCAAACCTTACAAAAAACAATCCCGATGCCATAATAACTTTGCTCTGAGACCAATTTGTTGTGATAATGGATTGAATAATGAAGATGCACAATAGAAATTAAATAAAAAACACAACGAAAACAACAACACAAAGATTTAGATGGTTCGGCAAAGCTTACATTCACGGAAGTAATGGCACACAAATTTTCACTAAGAAAATCAAGATGTGCACAATACACTTCTCTAATGATCATCCCCACTCTTATATATACCCAGAATAACATATATAAAAGTTTTTCAGAGGTTTCCCCCCTTTTTCCCAACCACCCAATATTCAAAATTCTAAAATTCTAAAAAATAGCTGCAGCTCAAGTGCCTCTCGTTGACGAACACAAGGCTTCATCGACGAGACCAAGAAGACCCTTCATCAACGAGAACAGACTTTCGTCGACGAATCCAGAAGTTTGAAATTTTTTGTTCTTGCTAATTACTCATCGATGAACTTCAGAGCCTTTGTCGACGAGCCTCTGCTGTCCCCTCATCGATGAACATAAGCCCTTGTCGACAAGGTTGCTGTGCTACCCTCTTCATGGTTTTTTTTTTTTTTTCTTATTTATAAAAACGAAAGTATAAGAGCCACAAATAACAGTTTCAAAACGAATGTCTCTTGAATATTATGGAGTATTGTTCTTTTTTTTTTAACAAAAAAAAAACATGAATATCGATCTCTTAAATGTTCTTCAAATCTTTGAACATTCCTCAAATTTTCAAAGAATGTTCTTAAAACTTTCAGTTTCAAGATTGTTTTGATATTTTCCTATAGACTCATGAAGATGTTTTTTTCCTTAACACCTTTTAATGTATCATTCTACCTTCATGGAACTTGTTGAGTCCCAAACTTTCTTACTGGCTAGTGTAGTCGACACGAAATGTTCCCTTAATTAGGAGGATCTATACCTCCTCTAATCCTAGTATCACATTCTCATTTCAATCAACCTCCACCTACTTTCAAACAAGGAGCATGCCTTCTAGCCAAACTAGGGATGGTACACCTTTATATAGATTGGACTTCATTCGCCTTTTCACCCTTTCTTTAATTTCAAAGTCACTATAATTTTATAAGCTCTTGCCCAACCATCTTGCACCTGACTCTTATTTAACTCTTTACTTGTTTTGTTATCCTCTTACTTTACTGAGGTAATCAAACTACAAGTAGACTTTTTTTTTTACTTGTTTTTAGATGAGGAAACATCCCAAAGAAGATTATGTTTTATACTTCATTTGTCAAGTTATATGTAAATTATTCTCCTCCAAACCTTCTTCTATTCATAGGTGGAAGAGTATATTATTCTTTACTTCAAGATAACTGAACTTTTGTGGACCTCTAACCTAGTCTACACCTAGTCAAGGTGATATTTTCCTATTTTGTATACTTATCTTTTATCTTTACTTATGCCCCACCACTTCTAATATTTTATTCACTACACAACTCAACAAAGACACTTACTCCCCACTTTGTCCCCTACTGAGAGTGGCATAATTAAGGAGATACAACACTTTGGCAGTTAAGGGATTATACCTTTCTTAGAGCTAACAAAGGAGGAAAACCTCATCTCCTATGGACTCAACCCCTCTCTCTTATGGTTGTTGCAATCCAATTTTGTTTGTTTTATATAAAATACCCACAAATAATTCCAAATTGTTACTCCATTAAAATCTACATCAAGCATTACTGACTTGATAACGACCTAGTGTTGCCCCTAAAATTTGGATCTGGAGTTGTTGGCTTAATCAAAACCTTGAACGCCTAGAAAAAAAAAAAAAGAAAGGTTTGGAGGACCTATGGTGCACTTCAAGGGATCACTCCAATACTTAAGTCAAGAAGATGGAAGGGTAAGTATGGAATAACATAGTATAAGAATTGGGTGTTTGTATGATATCTCACCTTTTCCTAGAATCCTTCATTTATAGTTGTTTAGACCTCCCATCATTAATGTCTAATTATGGTGAAATTATGGTGGAGTTTATGGCTTTTATACCAGAAGTTATATAGAATTTATTGGCCTTTAATCAGGCCTTTATTGGTGTGTTGCATGAAATTTATTATTCACTACTTTAAGAGTATTTTTCAAGCCCTTATTAGCCTATTGAGTTTATGCAATAGTCTTATCACTTTCCTTTGCCTTAGATGTAAATTATATGCTCCATCAATTACAAACACAATTTACAATAAGGCTGAGGTATGGATATCTTACTTATTTCAAGGAAATTCAAGTTCTCTACAAGTTTGTAGTATAACCCTTGAATCAGCGCATCAAAATTTCTCCTAATTCGTCTCCCCAAAAATAGATTAGCCAAAATTGAATCATATGGCTCTACACCTTAGTTGTCAAACTCTTTAGACTTAGATTGTGTATGATTGAGTGGATGGAAGAACGTCATGATAAAATTGGTGTGAGAAGATTTTTAAAAGTGTCAATGCCTTAGGATCTATTTAGAAACACACATGACCCTTCACTATACAAGCGTTTAATCAATAAGATGTATTTAATACATACATACATACATATGTACATATATAAATATATGGTGTAATCCCAAGAGAGGGTAAATTGGGTATTTAAAAAGTTTATAGGTTAAGTATGTCCAATTTTAAGTCACAATCAGTATTACACAACCTTGTGTCTTTCTAAGTAGTCTCAATATCACTCAATTATTTATGTATGCCAATATTTAAAGAAAATATAACATTCACAACAAATTAAACATAAATATATAAGTGCGGAAAATGAATAGCATAAGGAAAGAGAAAGCAAACACCATATTTTTATCAAGGTTCGACCAATCATGCCTACATCCCCGCCTCAAGTCAACCTGCTTAAGGATTCCACTACTTTGCTCACTTAACCGGGCAGAGCGACGCCATTTACAAATTCTCCTTATAGGGCAGAGTCTTCCTAACTCACTTACCAGGTGGAGCCAAACCATTTCTCCTAACAGGGTAGAGTCTCCCTAGCTCACTTATTGGATGGATTCAAATAGTTTCTCCTTACAGGGTGGAGTCTCCCTAGCTCACTTATCGGGTGGAGCCAAACCATTTCTCCTTACAAGGTGGAGTCCCCCTAGCTCTCATAACCGGGTAGAGTCAAACCAATACAAAGATATAAAAATTTGCGTACATAGATATGCTTCTTAAATAAGTTGGGATGTACAAGTTTAAGCACTATATACACTTTCAAATAATATGAGTTAAAGCTCAGTAGAGTAAGAGACTATTTTCTCAAAATAATTTGTGCAATCTTTAAATGAGATGTATATGATAAAAACTTCAAAGATTCAATCCTAATAAATATTTCCCAAAAAAAAATCAATAAAAATGTAAGAGAACTTAGGGTTTGGCTTAAAATAAATTTTTTCAATAAAACATGATGAACTTTTGAATCTTACAACGGATGTCCAAAAATATTCACAAGTTAGAATAAGTTTCTCCAAAAATATTTATCAAGAAACAATATGTGGAGAAACTCTAAGCTTACTCTCAAAAATGGTTTTTAAAATAAAATATGAGTGAGAGTAATTGCTTTAAAATGATGGAATAAATGCCCAAATAAATTATTTTTAAACAACCCTCAAGTGCTATAAATTACAAGTGAAAGAAGTAAAAGAATAATCAAAACTCCCTTTCAAAATGATTTTTCAAAGGAATAATAAAGAGAGTGTATGCTTTCTTGAATATAAGAGAAATAAAGCCCAAAAATTTTTAGAGGATTTGTAAGATGATCAAAAGTTGATAAAAGAGTTCTGAGGGGGCTATTTATAAACTTCTCCCAAAATATGACCGTTAGGGACCTATTGGGCATTTTTTAATTTGTTTAATCAAAATTAATGACCATTTTGCGTTGAAGAATTGGGCAACCCAAGAGGTCCAGATGACTGGGGACACCACCGGTTAGCTAGCCTTGGGCAATTTTCCAAAACTGCAAGAAATGGCATGTTAGGCCAAGGTCCAATTGGCTAGGCCTTGAAGGCCAGTTGACTAGGGTTTTATGTATAAAATAGGCCGGTTAGCTGGCCTAGAATAGTTCAGGCCATTTTAGTTGGCCAGTCGGCTAGACTAATAAAGCCTTCGTGAGGCCGGTTAGCTGGGGCTTATACAGAATGGAATTTTGGCCAAAAGCTGAGGCTAGTCAACTGAGCTATTAAAGCCTACAAGGGGCTGGTCGACTGGGCACTTTGTGAAAATGAGTTTAAGCCCTATTTTTACCTAAAAAACAAGTTAAAATTTTGTATGATTTAAACTTTTATGAAAAAGATTTTTTTATGAAAATGTTTAGCTGTTATGGTGTAATCCTAAAAGGGGGTGAATTAGGTGCCAAAAAATTCCTCGTAGGTTATGTTTGTTCAATTTGAAACCGTAACCAGTATTATACAACCTAGGATCTTTCCTACACAATCTCAAATCCCAAAAATATAAATATGTATGTAAAATGATCAACACAATAAATAATCATACATGTGCAGAAATTAAATAGTATAGGGAAAGAGAAAAACACGATATTTTTATCGAGGTTCGACCAATCCTGCTTACGTCCCCACATTAAGCCAAACCACTTGAGGATTCCACTATATGCTTACTTAACTAGGCAGAGCCATGCCGTTTACACTTCTTCTTACGGGGCAGAGTCTCCCTAGCTTACTTACGAGCGAAGCCAAACTGTTTCTCTTTGTGAGGCAGAGTGTCCCCAGCTTAATTCACCAGGTTGAGCCAAAATGGATCCTCCTTACGGGGCATAGTCTCCCCAACTCAATTTACCAGGCTGAGCCAAACTGGTACGATTAATATTTTTCGTACAAAATAAATACTTCTCGAGTAAGCAAAGATGTACACAATGAAACACTAAATGCACTCTAAATGATATGAAATAATGCTCAATAGAATAAGGGAATTTTTCTTAATCAAAACTTTTGCAATCTTTGAATAAAATATATATGATGAATACTTCAAAAATTTAACCCTAATTAATATTTCTCCCAAAAATATTTTTTCAAGAGAATAAAGGAGAACTTAGGGTTTGGCAAAAACAAAGTAAGAAGCCTTTCAAACAAAGTATATATCAATAAATATACACTCAAGGCCTTCTTGAATGACTCACAAAATTTCTCCATAAGATTTTTCAAGACAAAGTGTATAGGAGAAATTTGTTCTTTGGAATCTCAAGAACAAGAAGCTTCTCAAGCATGTATAGATTATATATGCTCAAAGCTTACTTGTTATAACCCTAAGATTTTTTCCTAAAATTATTTTTCAAAATGAAGATGTAGGAGAACTAGATGATATCTCTCTAAAGATTTTATGAAATGAGTAAAGTAGGAGAGTGTATAAGAAAATTTTGCCCCAAAGAGATTTTGCAATGAAATGAATGTGGGGGAATTTTGATTTAAAAAATATGCCTAAAATATTGAGAGGATTTTTAAGATAATCAAAGTTATTAATTATGATTATAAATGGGCTATATATGGAGCTCTTGAAAATTTTGAGCATTAGGGACACAGAGGGCATTTTTGAAATTATTTAATTAAAAATTAAACACGTTTAGCGCTGAAAAATTTGACCAACTCGAGAGGTTTGGTCGACTAGGGAAGGTCCTACTTAGCTGACCATTGCCAAAAATTCAAATTCTCGAGAGGTTTGGTTGGCTGAGGAGATCGCCGGTCGACTGGCCTTTAAGTGATTTTCAACCCTTCGTTAGTTCGGTCGGCTGGCCTCAAGAGTCAGTCTGCCAGTTCAATAAGGCGGTCAGCTGGGGCATTTAAAATAGGAAATGGCCAGTTGACCGAGGTTATAGTAGTGAAAAACTTAAGTTTGGCCCTCATTTGATTTCAAAAACCTGGTGTGATTTTAGCATTTTTAGAAAAAGATTTTTCATAAAAGTGTATGTTCCTTAAGGTCAGTTTGTGGTCATTTGAGCTTTTGTTTCATATCATGCAAGACATGCAGTTATTATAGACCAATCTAAACTAAATGCATTTACAAATGAAACATATGTCTTCCTTTCTTACTCTTCAGTTCTTTAAGGAATACGCCATGTTGATATGAGCTTTAAGTTCCTTCTGGCTTCTAATTTTCCTTTGTTTTATGTGCGTGCCAAATTATAAACATGTTCAAGCACTAAGTACACACATAAGATACTTGTACTTTGTCAGCATCAAAACAGGGATTGAACTCAAAAAGTCAATAATTTACCCCTTTTTGATAATGACAAACACACGTGAGCAAAATGGGTTCAACCTAAAAAGGCTCCCCCTAACAATATGCATAATTTAAGAATAAACAATATAACTCAAGCATATCAAAGACAGAAGGCATTTCAAAATAATCATGCATTTAGTTTTAGTAATAAAGCATAGGTGATTGATGTAATGACCTAATTTTCTGCTAAATTTTTTTTTCCACATACTATTAGTACTCTGATACCCTAATGCAAAGTTAAAGTCCACCCAGACCCATAGGTACCGAGAATTTACCTATTTATATGTACATGTCACCTAAGCAGCAAAATTAAAATACACTTAACATAAATACAATACCAGAGTTTCACTGTTTGTATACACACACACACACACACACACACACATATATCTCAAAATCCATCATGCATCTGAGTCAAAAACTTACCCTGCAACTGGGTAGTACTAATGAACTCCTCTATCACAGAGCTCGCTCCACTCATTTGTCAAGATTTCTTGAAATATTAGTAATGCTGTGGTGAGACACCTCTCAGTAAGGGAAGTAGAATAATATCGGTGTGTGGCAATGTGATTATTATCATATTATAAACATATACTGTTAATAAAATCACTGTAATGTAAATATATCTTAAGCTGTAACCGATATCACATGAAAATCTCTATTTTTAAACATACTATATCATAATGAATTTTCATAATCATAAAAAAATCATCTGTTAAATCAGTATTTTACTAAAATTATACCCTGGATGTAAATTTGTGTATCTTGACTCCATGCCTCATGATCCGGGTTGTGCAGCCCGTAAGCTAGACTTAACGCTGGTTGGCCTACCACGTTAACTCAAACATAACATAACTATGCACAATTACCCACCCAACCTAGCCTACTACGCTGACAACCTCTAGGGGTCAGTAACACAGTGGGTATCCTACTACACTGCCTACACTTTTGGGTTAATCGACCACCGACCCACACTTCCTGAATAGTGTGGTTGCACTATCGTCTATACTCAATCTGGTTCGCCTAGCCTACTCACCAACAACCTCTGGGGGTTGGCACTCAATGGGTATCCTACTACACTGATCTAATTAACTAGCTATGGTATTGTGCTCTCAATATACGTAACCATTTGGGTTTTGTTACTAGATACTACATTTAACATAATATATTTTTGTTCGTAAATAGCATTTTCATATTTCTGTAATAAAATATGGCCTTTACATAATTTATGAATAAAAACTTTCATTTCATAACTTCAAAATAAATCATCATAATAAAACTTATCACGGCATCTGCGTCGGTTATCATATCTCGGCATCTACGCCAATTATCATTTCATAATATACTGAAAATATCTTTAACATCTGTACTATCTATGATATTTTAAAAACTATTGAAAAACCATACATTTTCTTTGAAAGAATGACATTTCTAACATACCGATATTATATCAAATTTATATTCATGCCACACAAGTAATTACTACTCTATATAATACTATAACATGCTATAGAATCTATTTTCTCCGTTCAACATCAGTATTTTCAAAAATACATTAATCATTTGTATTCCCAAAAATACATTAATCATCAATATTCCCAAAAATACATTAATCATCAATATTCCCAAAAATGCATTAATCATTTGTATTCCAAAGAATACATTAATTCATAAATAAATTTCTGAAAAAACCTAACTTGATTTATTCCCTTACCTGATTCTTGCGAAACCTTTTAAAACCCTAAATCACGCCTATGACATTCCAAACTCCAGGCCCTGAAATCATATTCACGCCAGTTTACTCAACTCAAACCCTAGTGTATTAACATCTAACACATTTTATGGGTTCCAAAATTCTAAATAAGCACATAAACCCTAAAATGACTTACTTACCTTGATTTTGGAATGGTGCCTAAGATACTCAAATCAACATTCTCCTCCGGCTAAGTTATAGAGAATCTTCCCGGGATCATCATGGCAACTTCTAATCATTGAAATAGGGAAGAACGGACCCGCATCTAAAAAGAGAAGGAGGGAGGGCCGAATTCTAGAGAGAGAAATAGGTAAGAAGACTAAAACCATCGCTGATATGTGATTTTGGCATATTTATAGATAGATGGCCACATGACTTCATCGAAGAGACATGCGTACTCATTGACGAATTGCGGAAGGGTGTTCATCGACGAAGATAATGAGCTTGTCAACAAACCCTTAATGGCCTAAATTTCATACTCTCGGTATCTTCTTGTCGATGAGACACATGTACTTTGTCGACGAGATCTATAAGGTCGTTCATTGACAAGGACCTTGGGTTCGTTGACGAATTCTTGCTGATGCCCCTTTTTTAAAATTCCTTTATTATTTTATTATTATTATTTTTTCGAGTCTCTACGTTCTCCTCTCCTTTTAAAAATTTCGTCCTCAAAATTTACTGTCTATGCATGTACCAACCTTTAAAGAAAAATTTGTTGTACTTTTATTAATTACCCTCACTTATGGTAGAGGAATACCGTGGTTACACATATGGTTCTAGGAGATTACAATAACTAACCAATTCTCCCCAAAACCCACTATATCCTATAAACCAAAACGCAATTTATACATTATTACCCTGCACCACATAAAATAAAATCCAAGCATTACTTACCTTACTCGAGCCATTCCTTTTTCTTTCTTTATCTAACATTGATCCCCACTGAATAGATGAGGTTAATTCTGTTGTATTTCCTCCTCAAACTCCCACGACGCTTCCTCTATTGCATGATTCCTCCACAGTACTTTTACTAATGAAATGTTCTTGGTGCGCAATTCCTGTTATTTTCTATCTAGAATCTACACCAGTGTTTCCTTATATGCTAAAGTATTTCTAAGTTTTATTTCCTCATAGCTAATTACACGAGAGGGATTTAGGACGTATTTCCTTAACATGGAAACATAGAATATGTCATGAATCCTAGATAAAGCTGGTGGTAAAGCTAGCATTGGGGACTGAGCCCACTCTCTCAAGTATCTGGAATGGGCCAATAAACCTAGGGTTCAGCTTACCCTTCTTCCTAAACCTCATAGCTCCTCTCAACGGTGCTACTCTCAAAAATACCTAATTTCCCACATTAAAATCCAACTTTTGGCAGTGAGTATTTGCGTAACTTTTTTGCCGACTGAGCTACACTGATTCTATTTCTAATAAGTTGAACTTTACCACATGCCTGCTACACCAACTCTGGTCCCAAAACTCACCTTTCACTCATTACATCCCAATATAGTACAGAACGACACCTCCTGCCATATAATGCCTCGTAAGGTGTCATTCCAATGCTGGCCTGGTAGCTATTGTTATACACGAACTCAACTAGTGGCATATATGTCCAACTAGTCTCGAAATGCAACACGCATGCTCAGATATTTTCTAGTATCTGGATTGTCCTCTTTGTCTGCCCATCCATTTAATGATGAAATGTTGTGCTAAAGGACAGCTGAGACCCCAAAGCTTCTTGTAAACTCCTCAGGAAAAAATGAGCAATCTTCGTTAGCTGGTCTACAATCACCCAAATGGCATTCTACCCATGCTACGCTAGCGGTAACCCTATAACAAAATCCATGAAGACATGATCCCACTTCCACTCAGGAATGCGAAGTGGCTACAACTAACCTACCGGTCTCTGGTGCTCAGCCTTCACCTGTTGACACGTCAAACATTGATCCACAAACTCGGCTATCTCCCTCTTCACACCGCTCTACCAAAATGACTCCCAAAGGTCTCGGTACATCTTAGTGTTTCCAAGATGTACTGTATAAAGAGATCTGTGTGCCTCCTCTAGGATGATCCTCTTAATTTCAGCATCTATAGGTACACACAACCTGGTTTGAAACCTCACAGCTCCATTATCTGAAATATTAAATTCCTCTCCCTATCTGCTCTGCACTTTATCCATTAATTCTTCCAATTCAGGATCATTCCTTTGAGAAGTTTTAATCCTCTCCTACAGGGTATGCTATAGTACTAAATTAGTAATAAATGCCTCATGCTCACCCTTTACTAACTCCTCATGGAGCCTTTTCGAATCCATCTAAATCGGATGCTGAATCATCCTTGCTGATAGTGCTGCTCCCACTGATTTTTAGCTTAAAGCATCAGCCACCGCATTTGCTTTCCCTAGGTGGCAGCTGATGGTGCAATCGTAATCCTTAATAAGTTCCAACCATCTCCTTTGCCTTATATTCAATTCTTTCTAGATGAAGAAATACTTCAAACTTTTATGGTCAATGAAAATCTCACATCTCCCACCATAAAGATAATGCCTCCAAATCTTTAGAGCATACACCACTGTAGCTAACCCTAAATCATGTACTGGGTAGTTCATTTCATACTCCTTAAGCTATTGAGAAGTGTAAGCAATAACCCTCCCGTGCTGCATTAACACACATTAGAGTCCCTTCTGGGATGCATCACTATATATAACAAATCCATCTTCTCCTAATATAATGGATAACACCGGTGCAGAGACAAGCCGTTGTTTCAACTCTTGGAAACTCTACTCACACTCATTGGTCCATTCAAACTTTACATTCTTTCTTGTAAGCTGTGTCAGTGGACGTAATATTCTGGAAAAATTATCCACAAAACGTCGATAGTACCCTACTAGACCTAGGAAATTCTTGATCTCCTGAACATTTCTCGGTCTCACCCAATTCACCACCGCTTCTATTTTTCTTGGATATACTGATATGCCATCCTCGGAGATCACATGTCTGAGGAAAGTAACCTACCTCAGCCAAAATTCACATTTCTTGAACTTAGCATATATCTTCTTTTCTCTCAGTACCTGCAATACTCGTCTAAGATGATCTTCGTGCTCTTCAGAACTCTTCGAGTAGACCAGTATATCATTAATAAAGACAATAAAAAACTGATCCAAGTACTGATGGAATACCCGATTCATCAAATCCATAAACGCTACGAGTGCATTAGTCAGACCAAATGGCATAACTAGAAATTCATAGTGGCTATATCTGGTCTGGAATGTAGTCTTCAGAATATCCTTATAATCCCATCTTTCTTCTTCATGAACAGAACAAGTGCTCCTGAAGGCGATAGGTTAGACCTAATAAATCCTTTATCCAACAACTCCTACAACTTGTATTTTAATTCTTTCAGTTCAACTTGAGTTATTCTATAGGGTGCTTTAAATATCGGTGTCGACCCTGGTAGTAAATCTACGACAAATTCAATCTCTCGATCTAGTAATAAGCCAGGTAATTCCTCTGAAAAAACATCTAAAAATTCTCTGACTACAAGAATATCAACTTGTTTTAATTTTTCCTTTGACATTTCCTTTATATAAGCAACATAGCCCTGGAAACCACCCTAAAGTAGTCTCCTAACCTAAATAGCTGACACTAACTGTGGCGTGGCATGCACATGCGATTCCACAAACCTGAATTCCTACTTTCTCGGGGGTCTAAAAATCACCTCTTTTTTATGGCAATCAATACTGGCGTAGTTAGCTATCAGCCAGTACACACCCAAAATATTATACTGAACCCTTGCATGTCCAACACTACAAGATTGGCTGGTAATATTTTCTCCGAAATAGCCATTGGATAGTTTTAAAGTATCTTTCCACATCTCATTAATGATCCAGTTGGCATGGCTATTGACAAATCTATATCTAACAACTGTGTTTCATCTCCACTTGATTTGATTTACCCGAACAACACGAATGAATGGGTGACACCTGAAACAGCTTTATATGATAAGGCAATAATCATACTTGCGACGACATCACCTGCAACCTCAACATCTCCCAGCGTCAATGCATAAACCCTCGTTGGGGCTGTGTTCCTCTGTTGGCACCACCCTTAGGTGCCTGGATATTCCTTCCAATTAGTCTAGGAGCAGGAGCCGTACTATAGTGCATATGACAGTCCCATGCTACATGACCTAGTCCACTACATCGGTAGCAGACATTCCTCCTTGCTCGGCATTCTCCTTTATGTCTCTTTCCCTATGTAAAACAAGCTAGATATGCCTGCTCACCCTAAACTTCTTATCTCCCTGCCTCCTACCTCAGAGCTTTGCAGGATCTATTTTCTCTCCAAGGGCCTCGGTTGGACCCTTCCTCGAATCTTGGAAGCATGGGTCTTTTCCTCTGATTCGATGTCTCCACATCCCTCTGGATGCTCTCCTTTGCCACTGTGGCCTTATCCACTAATTTAGAGAAATCTTGCACCTTTGGTACTGTCACCTATATATGAATGTCATGTCTCAAATCCCTCTCAAACATTCTTACCTTCTTAACCTCATCTTAAACAATATAGGGTGCAAAGCGTGATAGCTAGATAAACTTTGCTACATATTGTTGAATCGTTGGTTGCCCATGTCTCAAATTCAAAAATTCTGCCATCTTTGCTTCTCTAATAGTGGGAGGAAAAAAATGATCAAAGAACATTTCCTTAAATCAGTTCCATGACATAGCCACTGGTTCAAGTCTCTATTTCTCAAGTAATTTCACGGTTGTCCACTATCTCTCAGTCGCACCTGTCAACTTATATGTAGCATATAGGACCCTCTATTCATCGGTGCAATGAAGCACCGTCAATATTTTCTCAACCTCCTACATCAAGTTTTCAGCAACTATGGGATTAGCTCATCCTATGAACGCTGGTGGATTCATTTTGGCGAACTTCTCTATAGTGCAGCCCTGGTCTGCTGCTGGTACTCCTTGCTTCCTAGAGTTCTATGCAATCTTAGCCATAACCTGCTAAGCTACAATATGCAGAATCGTGTATAAATCACTAGCGCCTGAACTAGATGAGCTTGCACCATCATCACCACAGCCGTGAGTGCTGCTACCTCCAAGGTCCATCCTAAAAAGAAGTTAAACATAGTCTGAGGACCCTGTATGTGCAACATAACTAACATATTTATCTAACTGGAATTTTATATCCTTAATTAGCCTAACGTCCTTATTCTCAATTTAAGATTCAGTCCAGCAACTATGAAACACAACCCAACCATAGTTTACTATGGCTTTCCTGAAATCATCATCCTATTTCCCGATTATAGAAAAAAATCCTAAATACTCATCTTAATTTTCCCAGCATTGACTCTCAAAATTCCTGATCCATTCCTATACTCTAGTATTGTTTTCATTGTATACTTAAGTCTACAAAACCTGGCAACCTAGGCTCTGATACCAAATTGTAATGACCAAATTTTCTGCTATATTTTTTTTCCACATACTATTAGTACTCCGATACCCTAATACACGGTCAAAGTTCACCTGAACTCATAGGTATTGGGAATTTAC
Organism: Malania oleifera; assembly: GCF_029873635.1. NCBI lineage: Eukaryota > Viridiplantae > Streptophyta > Magnoliopsida > Santalales > Ximeniaceae > Malania > Malania oleifera. The sequence continues at coordinate 50,854,944 of NC_080418.1, forward strand.
CTATTTATACATACATGTCACCAAAGCAGTGGAATTAAAATACACTTAACATATATACAATATTGGAGTTTCACTATTTCTACATATACACACATATCCCAAAATCCATCCCGCGTTCGACTCAATTACTTACCCTACAACTGGGTAGTACTAACGAACTCCTCTATCACAGAGCTTGCTCCACTCATCTTTTGGGATTTCCTGAAATATTTGCAATGCTGGGGTGAGACACCTTTTAGTAAGAGAAATAGACTAATCTCAGTGTGTGACAACGTGAGTATTATCATATTATAAACATATACTTTAAATAAATTCACTATAATATATATATATATATATATTAAGTTGTAATTGATATCACATGAAAATCTCTATTTTTAAACATACTATATCATAATGAATTTTCATATCTTAAAAAAATCATAAGTTACATATGTATTTTACTAAAATCATACCCTAGATGTAAATCTTTGTATCATGACTCCACCCCTTAGGATCTAGCTTGTGTAGCTCGTAGGCTGGACTTAACACTGGCTGGCCTACCAGGTTAAGTCAAACATAACATAACTATGCACGATTGCTCACACAACTTGGCCTACCCAACCTACAACACCGACAACCTCTAGGGGTCAGTAACACAATAGGTATCCTACTACACTGCCTACACTTCCGGATTATTCGGCCACCGACCCACACTTCCTGAACAATGTGCTTGCACTGTCAACTATACCCAATTTGGTCCGCCCAACCTACTCACCAACAACCTGTGGGGGTGGACACTCAGTGGGTATCCTACTACACTGATATGATTAACTAGCTACAGTATTGTGCTCTTATTATATGTAACCATCCGAGTTCTGTTACTAGATAATATATTTCACATAATATATTTCTATTCGTAAATAATATTTTCATATTTATGTAATAAAATCTGGCTTTTACTTATTTTCTAAATAAAGACTATCATTTCATTACTTCTAAATAAATCATCATAATAAAACTGATTACGGCATCTACGCCGGCTATCATATCTCGACATCTACGCCGGCTATCATTTCATACTATAGTGGAAATATCTTTAGCATCTGTACTGTCTATGATCTCCTAAAAATTATGAAAAGATCATACATATTCTTTGAAATATTAACATTTCTAACATACTGATATTACATTAAATTTATACTCATGCCACACAAGTGAGTACTACTCTATATAATACTATAAAATGCTATAAAATCTATTTTCTCTATTCAACATCAGTATTCCCAAAAATACATTTTTTCATAAATGAATTTCTGAAATACCTGACTTAATATATTCCCTTTCCTGATTCTTGTGAAGCCTGTTAAAAGCCCTGAATTACACCTACGACGTTCCAAACTCCAAACCTTTAAATCACATTCACTCCAATTCACTCAACTCAAACCCCAGTATATTAACATCTAACACACTATCTAGGTTCCAAAATTCCAAATGAGCACAAAGCCCTAAAATTACTTACTTACCCTGATTTTAAAATAGTGCCCAAGATACTCAAATCAACATTCTGCTCCGGTTAAGCTGTAGAGAATCTTCCTTGGATTAATGTGGCAACTTTTGATCGTCGAAATAGGGAAGAACGGAGCCAAATCTGAAGAGAGAAGGAGGGAGGGCCAAATTCTTGAGAGAGATACAGGTAAGAAGACTGAAACCCTCACTAAAATGTGATTTTGGCATATTTATAGACGGATGACCGCATGACTTCATCAACAAGACACGCGTACTTGTCGACGAACCACAGAAGGGTGTTCATTGATGAAGATAATGAGTTTGTTGACGAACCCTTAATGGCATGAATTTCATACTCTCAATAGCTTCTCGTCAACGAGATACGTGTACTTCGTCGACGAGATCTATAAGGGCGTTTGTCAACAAGGACCCTGGGTTCATCGATGAATTTCTGCTGATGCCCTTTTTTAAAGTTCCTTTATTATTTTATTGTTATTATTTTTCTAAGTCTCTACACTTCATGCTTGCAGCTCAGATATTTACCCCATTATATACCTTATTACAAAAATATTTTTCAAATAATTTTTTTTTTTTGCTCAGAAAAATTCTCTTCCTTTTGGAATCAGTAAAAAAAAAAGATTTAGCTTAAAAAGAGGCAATGATAGTGGCTTTAAAGGGGTTTCCAATGAGAATGCTAAGGTTCTTGAGATGGCAACCAAAAAGGGGGTTGTTGCATGTTTCACACACTCATGTGTGCATCACGAGTCTCTTAAGTGACATGGAGCGGTCCATTGATCCATTTAGATCAATTTGACCAGTTTTCCTTTTATTATTTTATTTTATCTTTATTTTGAACTATAAAAAAAAAGATTTAAAATTGTTTTCTTTTGCAATAAATTTCCAAAAAAAATATGAAAAATCAAGAAAAAAATTATTATTTTTTATTTAGGATAACTTTCATAGGTTTTTCTTTATATTTGCTCTTCTTTGTTTTAATCTTTTTCTGATTCCTTTAATTTAAAAAATACATTTTTCTTAAGTATATTAATAGAATTGTGGATTCTTTTTTTATTTTATTAATTAATGAAAAATCCAAAATGATTGCAAAAAAGGTAAATAATATTCTAAAATTTTTTGATTATTTTCTAGCCTTTTGCTTGAAATTTAGAAGTGTCTCATCATATATTTTATTTTTCAAAATGTTCAAGCAAAAAGATTAAAAATCAAAGAGGGGTATCCTCTTTTATAGAAAGCTGTGTTTAGGCTCTTCTCAGTGCGTTGAATGAATCCTACTGCTTATACAAAGCAAATTTTATTTTATTTTATTTTTATTTTGTATGTTTTAGAAACTCAACATGGTTCGCAACTCATAAAGGGGAAGAAGGTAAACGAATGAAACAATATATTGTGGGTATGTCAAAGTGGTTATCGAACATGAGTAGAAATCATGTGAGCTTTGCTAATGTATATTTGAATCTTGTTTCTCACATGTTTCCCTTCTATTTTATTTATTTTTTCTTTATTATTAGCGCACTATAGTCTTAAAATTTAGAGCGAGGACTAATTGAAAAAAGTAGCTACTAACTTAGTCAAACTGGACAAACTGGTGAATAATCCGTGTGAGTAAAGTATAGTTATATATATATATATATATAATTCAAAAATATTATTAAATTAATTATTAAATAATATGAAATACAAAACTAATCACTTAAAGCTTTTCCAAAAAAAAATTTGGAACTATGAATTTATATTTGCATTGATTGGGAGGAATATTAATCAAATTTTACAATATTTAAGATTTAAATTTCATATTATCAAGCGGAAGATTAGTACTTTTGTAAAAATATTTCAAAACAATATAACATTCCATATTGTGAGCTTAGTCCTAATTATGAAATTTACCAGATGTGCCGCACAGTCATTGGGCATTATGAGAAATGTAACGAAGAGGAAAGAGGGAGGGGGAAAACCCACAGGGATAAGGCAAAAAGAAGGTTAAAACGATGAAGGTTGATGATGGATGACGTAACATCCTGCGTGCGTTTGACAATTTAGTCCTGTGGGTGGAGACAAATGGAGGAAGGAAAGGGTCACGGCGATCCTGACGGCTGACGCGGTATCCAAAAGGTCAACCGGCGGAAAAGGGCTTGTCGGACTTTTTGGGTGTGTGAATCACGTGTGGATGTATCTTTTTTTCCTTTTTTAGGGCTGCGATCTTGTGTGGAGCCATTTGTCGCCTTCTGAAATAGACTTTGTAATGAAATCAACACGTTAAGGTCTTGGCATGAAAACGACGCAGGACACCCGGCGGAAGGAGGACATTTTCTCACATTTCCAAATTGGTCAATAGCTCTAAATTTTAAAACTATAGCGCACTAATAATAAAGAAGAAAAATAGAATAGAAGGAAACATGTGAGAAATAAGATTCAAATATACACCGATAAAATTCACATAATTTCTACTCATGTTCGATAACCACTTTGACGTACCCACTTACTAATTAACTCACATACTAATCCACTAACTCACACACATGCACATACCTTTACACACATTCATACACACACTACAGCACACACATTGTTAACATGTATTTACTCACATTTACACACACACATTCTTAAAATGTATTTACTCACATTTGCACATTATTAAGGCACACTTTAACACCCACTGTTACACACACTTTTACACACACTATTAACATGTCTTTACACACTTTAACACCCACTATTACACACACACTGTTGACACATATTTACACACACATACACACACTATTGACACACATTTACACACACTTACACATACACTGCACACACACTTGAACACACACCACCATTACCGCTACATGTACCAAGATTAGGGCAATCGATGCCCTTGATCTTGGCTCACCAAAACGGTCGTAACTAAATTGACATCAAGAGGTTAATTGGTTGTTCATCGTGAGACCTTATGATCTCTGTCGGCGAATCTAAATCCAGAGCCTCTCACTCTTTTATTTGTCATTTTCTTCTTGCTTATATTTGCGCTTATGGATGTTTTGGTGCCTATTAAATGTTCCATCGGCACCTGACATGATCGTAAGTTATATTAACAGCGTCCATCTTCCCTGCAACATCACAGTAGGCATAGCCATGAACACATTCACGTTACACTCACAACACGCACACATTCATCATTTTGTGTTCAAAAATCTTTTTGTTTCTAATGCTTTTATTTATATTATATGGAGTTTTGATGTTATTATTATTGTCATTAATATAGCATGCATTTTTGTTGTATATTATTGTTAGTTTTTATTATTGTTTTGTATCTACGTTGTTGTATTACTTAAATCATTCTTGTTGTATTATTTAATTTTTATCCTGGATGTATCATTATTTTTAGGGTTCATGTATCTTTAATCATTTAGTTTTCACATTATTGTTGTTATCATATTTTTATTGTTATACTATTATATTTATAGCTTTTGTATATTTATTTAGGGTTTTTATTATTGTTTTTATTATTGTATTGTCCTCATATTACCATTGTTTATATTACTTTTGAGGTTTTAGATTTTTCATATCATTATTGTTTATATTGTGTATTATTCTTAAAGTTTTATTGATTTCCTTGTATTTGCGTATAAACTTTTAGGATTTATTTTATTTTCATATCATTGTATACTGATTTTTACGATTGTATTTATTTCCATGTTTGTCCATATTACACTTAATTTTTGGGTTTTGATTCTTGTATATTTTTTAGGCAATTTGTTCATTTTAAAGAAAAAAAAAAGAAAGAAAGGGGAAAAATAAAAGTTTGTTGAATTTGATTTGTGATAATTTTTAATTGATTAGGTACAGTTCATAGAACGGGTGTGTAGGGGGTGTTCGTACCTTCCCCTCGTATAACTGAACTCCCGATCCCTACTTGGTAACGTAGATCGATTCTACCCTTAATTGAGTAGTAATTGTGTGTTCTAACTAAACTCTAAAAGGTTAGTACTGATTTCATTATTCCATTTCTTCACAAAAATTCAAACCATTTTTAATTTCGCCCACTTGGGGCAACGTCACTCCCGGGACATCACGACATCACGTCCATGCGGTTGACTATTCTTCTTAAGCTATTTTTATCCCACCCAAATCTTGAATAAACACTTCCTCGACAATCAATCTCTCCCAAGGAAAAAGATTACCAAAATTTCTTATGCAAACTGAATTCGCTTGCCAAGTCAATCCAATCTTAAACCTTTATTGACTAAAACTTGTTTGTTCAATGCTCTTTGTTGTCATGTTTTTTGTTTGAGCATTTTCCATGTCTTTTAGATTTTAATCTAATATAACATTTTATTGCAAAATCAAGATTGTGGCCCTCCAGTCTACACACTACTCCTCGTCTCAAACTTTGAACCAACTTATGATGCGTTGTCGCCTTGAAATCAAAACCATGCCATAATTTTTGGTTCGTTCGGTTACAAATCCAAAGGCCCCAATGTCCATGGTTGCAATTCAAGCATTCAAATTGGATGCGCCAAGTTCAAGTACTTTGTTTCTCTAACTATAAAATAACTTGATTCGTGCCTACTGTACATGTTGATTTATTTTTATATAATTCATCAATTTTAAATATTTGTATTTATTTTTATCTCCAAAGCGCATTTGTTTTGATGAATAATAGTTTTGATTAAGTTAGACTAAAATGTGACATAGAAAAAGAAAAAATAAAAAAGTTATCAGTCTTCCTTCATTGATCAAGTCCTATTAAATGTTGATGTTGGCCCGGGTGTGCGTCTAGGGGGGGGGGGGGGTGAATAGACGTTTTGCGCAGATATTGAGTTTTATTGCAATCACAAAATTCTTTGGCATATATATATGTTATTTGTGACTCTTATACTTTTGTTTTGATCAGCAATGAAGGAAGGAGGAAAAATATGAAGGCGACAGCACAGCAATACTAGTTGATAAAGGGCCTATGTTCATCGACGAGGGTATAGCAGAGGTTCGTCGATGAAGGCTCTGAAACTCGTCGATGAATAATTACCGAGAGTAGGAAATTTCAGACTTCTGACATCGTCGACGAGAGCCCTGCATTCGTCAATGAAGGATATTCTTGGTCTCGTCGATGAAGCCCCTATGTTTGTCGATGAAGGGCACCTGGGTTGCGGCAGCTTTTAAAATTTTGGATTTTTGAACGTTGAGTGGTTGGGCGAACGGGGAGAAACCACTAAGGAAACTTTATATATGTCAATTGGGCATATTTTGAGATAGAGAGTGATCATTATTGAAGTGTATTATGTATATTGTGACTTTCATAGTGAAATTTGTGTGCCTTTTGCTTCCGTGGATGTAGGCTTTTCCGAACCACGTAAATCTTTGTGTTTTTATTCTTATTGTTGTGTTATTTGTTTTCTTGTTGTTGATTCCGCTGTGCAATTTCATTATATGATCCATATCTCAACAAATTGGTATCAGAGAGATTGTTGTTATGGCATCGGGATCGTCTTCTGTAAGATTTGACGTAGTCAAATTTGATGGAATCAAAAACTTTGGTTTTTGGCAGAGGAGAGTGAAGGATATTCTTGTGCAACAAAGAATGACTAAGGCTTTGCTTGATACTCAACTGGAAAGAATGGATGAGGCAACATGGCTAGATTTGAAAGCAAAGGCAGCATCGACAATACACTTGTGTTTGACCGCGAAATTCTTTATCGGGTGATTGAGGAGGATTTTCCAGTGATGATCCGGCGAAAGTTAGAAAGTCGGTATATGTATAAATCCCTCAATAACAAAATTTTTCTTAAGTAACGCTCATATTGACTTAAGATGGTCGAAGGACCTAGTATAGATCAACACATTAATGCATTTAATCAAATTATAAGTGATCTTATGAGAGTTGATGTGAAGTTTGATGGGGATGATAAGACTTTGATGCTGTTAAATTCTTTGCCCTCAACTTATATCTACGAAAATCTTGTGACCACTTTTACATAGGGAAAAGAAACACTTGGTTTGGAAGAGGTAACAATTGCTTTGTTAAATTTTCATCAAAAGTTGAAAATATGTGATGAAGGAGAAGGGCTATGGTAAAGGGTAGTAATGAGTGAGGCAATGGAAATTTTAAAAATGGGTCGAATTAGAAATCCTGAAATCAATCCAAGAAGAAAAAGGAAATCTGGTGTTATATATATAAATGCGGTAAAAAGGGGCATGTGAAACTAGAATGTCCGGGTTGGAAGAAGGGAAATGCTAATAAACATGAGGGGATTTCTAAACCTATGAATGTTATTCAAAAAGAGGATTCAATAGATGGTGGCGTTCTATCAGTTTCAAAGGATTTGGATAGTCTAACGGACTCCTGGATAATTGACTCGTCATGTTTTTATCACATGACTCCAAACAAAGAGTGGTTCAGCACTTACAGGTTAGTAAATTCTAGATCAGTTCTTATGGGTAATGATGCTTCTTGAAAGATCGTTCACATAGGAAATGTAAAGATAAAAATGTTTGATAGTGTTGTAAGAACATTGTGTAATGTAAGACATATACCTGAGTTGAGAAAGAGTTTAATATCTCTTATCACTTTGGATTGTAATAATTTTAATTACAAGTCCAAAGGTAGAGTCTTGATGGTATGGAAGGGTAGTCTGACTATAATGAAAGGGCAAAAACTGGATGAAAATATTTATATGTTGCAGGGAACTACTGTTGTAGGTGGAGTTGCAACTGTGGATGCTGAATTAGATGAGATCGCTTTATGGCATATGCATCTTGGGCATATAGGAGAACATGATATGAAAGAACTACATAAGAGAAAATTGTTGAAAGTTTTGAAAACGTGTCAGTTGGAATTTTATAGGTTTTTTGTTCTTGGAAAATAGAACAAGGCAAAATTTAGATTAGCTACTCACAAGACGAAAGGAATTCTTGACTATGTACATTAAGATGTTTGGGGCCCAGTTAGAGTTGCATCAAAGGGTGGACATGTGTATTATTTGAGTTTCATTGATGATTACTCATTGAAGGTCCAAGTTTACTTCATGCGTCACAAATCTAGTACATTTGCCAATTTTAAGATTTGGAAGGCTGAAGTGGAAAACCTGACAGGGAAGAGAATCAAACACTTAAGGTCGGATAATGGGACCGAGTACGCTGATTCTCAGTTTATAAAGTTTTTTGCAAAACAGGGTATCAAGAAACATTTTACAGTTTGCCAGAAACCTTGGCAAAATGGTGTGGTAGAATAGACGAACCAGACTCTTGTTGATAGGGCTCGATGTCTCAGATTGAATGCAGGGCTACTGAAGAACTTCTAGGCCGAGGCAGTTAGTATGACTTGTTTTCTAGTTAATCAATCACCAAGGGCATCACTAGTGGGAAAAGTGGTAGAAGAGGTTTGGATGGAAAATGTAGTAGACTACTCCGAATTGAAGGTATTCGGGTGTCCAGCCTATACTCATGTGTCTAGTGAGGAGTGTTGGCCTTACAAGGCTTAATATCCTATTTTGATGCTAACAAACAAGTGGATCTTAACATGCTATGTTAAGTGATGTATTTTCAAGATTAAATGAAGAATGCAAGATTAAAGAGTTTATGAGAGTTTGTACCTCAGATAAGGATGATTATATCAAGCTTGAAGCATGGATTTAAAGATTAAAACTTGAAGATCATAGGAGCATTGATATTAAAGAAAAAGCTTCAAGAATGAAAGCCAAAGTGATCAACATGGAAAGCTCAAAGAAAGATGAAGCAAGCATAAAGACCTCAAGGAATTCAAGGATTGAAAATTTAAAAGAGTCTAGGAAATTTCATGTAAGTACTTTAAAGAATTTCAATATGGAGGCATGAAACTCTTAGGTTAATGTCTTGGACCTAGATACCTTTGAACATACTTGAAAAATATTTTTTTAAGGTCAAAAATTGTTTTAAAAAAGGTTAGAATAAGTTTTGAAATGAAAAGCACCAAAAAAAGGATTTCTCAATTGTTGTCAATTTTTCTACATTTGCAATTATGTGCATTTTTATCTATCAAAAAATCCTTATTTTAAAATTTATTCAACATGAAAGTTTTATGATTTTCTCTTAGATTTCATTTGACACCAAGAACATCAAATTTGGAGTAATACAGAAAAAGTTATGAACAAAATATTGAAGGGTACTCAAAGCTGACAGCTTGACAGACGACTATCAAGAACTAGAAAGTCAACTGCCAGTGTGCTTTGGAGCGTCTTTGTGTGTTTGGACAGACGACTGACACCCTACTGCTCCTTTGGTTTAACTGGATAGATGATTGTCCAAAATGGACAGTCATCTGCCACGCAGCTATTTTGAATTTTCTCATAACGGTCAAATTTTAAATAGGGTTATTTGGGGCTCAAAATTTATGGAAACTTGGGGAATATTTCAAGCCACTTGGGGACCAAGTTACATACCTTTTAAAGTTTATAAATAAGCTTCAAATATCATTGAATCAACACAACCAAGAATTCAAATTCTGAAAAAATTCAAAATCTCTCTTAAATTGCTCTCAAATTCTTAAGGCTCTCTTTTGCTCTCAAGCTCACATATTGTGCACGAATTCAACTGCATTTTATCTAATCTTCTTCCATCGGAATTATGCTACAAATTCTAAATCTTTCAATTATTTAAAAAATTAATCGGTGACATACTTCATTGTGCTTCAAGTTAATTTCCATATTGTTGTTTACTTTGAAGTATATTAGTTGTGCTGTAATTGTTGTACTAACCAATTCTTTGAGGAGCAAGTTCTTTGTATGCATCTATTTAATCTTTATTTTGTAGATTGACGATTCCAAGGGTTTTTGGGATCGTTGGCTAAGTAAGGGGATATTGCTTAGAAAGGCGGGCTCTAGCCTAGTTAAGGAGTGACTGGACAAGGGGATATCGTTTGGAGAAGGCGGGCTCTAGCCTTAACCAAGGAGTGTTGTAAAGGTTTGTTCCACCTATTAAAGGAATAGGTTTAGTGAATCCTTTGGTGGTTTACCAAAGGCAAGGATGTAGGCTGGGTATAAGCTGAACCTCATAAAAATCTCCGTCTCACTCTCTCTTTCTCTACTTTTTATTTTCAGTACATATTTAAATTGCGTGGATGGTTTAAATTGAAAATCATATATACTATGTATATTTGGGAATCAAGTAAACTTAAAGTTTTATTTTGATTTGGGTTGCGGAAATCAAAAGGGAGTACGTTGGTTAAACCATATTTTGCGAAAACCATATGGGAGTACGTTACTTGGTTAAACATCCCAAAGAGAAATTAACTAAGAGTTTATCTGAATTCTAAATATTTGGAAAGAGTGATTGAATTTTATATTGCACATCATATTGAAGAAGCAAATTCATTTATACAAGGCTTGGTTCAAATTTGGCTAATATAAACAAACAACCATCTTGAGTTTTTATATTACATAAGTGTTGTGTATTGGCTTGGTTGTTTGCTTTCTAATTATAATTGATTGGTTTGGTTGAATGATTGGATGTTTTTATGGTTAAGGATTAAATAAAGAAATTAAGTTCTTGATTGATTAAAGAATTAAACAAACATGTCAAGAATTGGTTAAAAGAACTAAAAGAAGTTTAAGGAATCTTAAAAAGAATTAAAAGAAATTTTTAGAATCCAATTCACCCCCCCCCCTCTTAGGAAGCTATTCCTAATTTCAAGAAGAGGTCAAAGCTTGACCCAAAGTCTCGTCGTTGCACCTTTTTAGGATATCCAAAGGGTGTGAAGGGGTATAAGCTGTGGGACGTAGTGGCAAACAAGGTGATGATCAGTAGAGATGTATTGTTTGATGAGAAGGCTATGGCAAAGCATACTCAAGAGTTTGATGAATAGAAACAGGAGCCAGAAAACTGGGGCATTGATGAACATATCGTGCAGGTGGAGTTAGAAGTTCAAGGCAATGGAAATGATCATGGTCCCATGGTTGCAAGGAGCTCTAGTTTGGAAAGCCAACAAGTCGACGATATTTTGTTAAGAAGATCCAAATGCATTATTCAACCTCCGCCAAGGTATGAGTTTGAAGAGCTAGTGTCTTATGCTTTTCTTACTAGTTGTAATGATCCAACTTCATTTCAAGAGGCAATGCATGGCCAGGAGAAAGATAGATGGATGGGAGCAATGATTGAGGAAATGAAGTCATTATGTAAAAATCAAACTTGGGAGTTGGTGGAGCTTACAGATGAAAAGAGACCGATTGGGTGCAAATGGGTGTATAAGAAGAAGGATGCAATATCAGCAAATGAAGGAGAGAAATTCAAGGCACAGTTGGTGGCAAAAGGTTACTCACAAAAGATGGGGATAAATTATGATGAGATTTTTTTTCCAGTGGTCTGATATACTTCTATTAGAATTATGTTGGGGTTGGTAGCTCATTTCAATCTTCATTTGGAACAAATGGATGTGAAGACAATATTTCTTCACGGTGACTTGGAGGAACATATTTACATGGTACAGCTGAAGGGATTCATTGAACTAGGAAAAGAAAATTTTGTTTGCAGGTTGAAGAAATCTATTTATGGGCTGAAACAGTCTCCAAGGAAATGGTATAAACGGTTTGATTCGAACATGATGAAGATTGGTTACAAGCGGCGTGAGTATAACTGCAATGTATACGTGAATAAATTTGATGATAACTCACTTATTTTCTTGTTATTGTACGTCGATAACATGTTGATAGTTGCAACGGATTTAACTGAGGTGAATCAGTTAAAGGGCCCGTTGCATAAGGAGTTTGACATGAAGGATCTTGGTTCAACCAAGAAAATTCTTAGGATGGAGATTCACTGAGATAGGACTGCAAGGAGATTATGGTTATCTCAAGAGAGTTATGTATAGAAGGTGTTGGAAAGGTTTAGAATGGCTGATGCAAGACCGGTGAGTACACCTCTAGCAAATCATTTTAATTTGTGTACTGCAGATTGCCCAAGTTTGGATGAGGAAATGTAATGACCTGCTAAATTAACTGAGTTTTTTTTTTTTTTTTTATAACAACAATTATTATGAAATTCCATTGCTCTAATACTTCCATATATAAAACTAACCATTCACCTAAGCAACAAGAAGCTAAAATCACATAACCACCACCATATATAAATATGTACAATACCAGAGAGCTACAGTGTTCCCTAAACTATACATATATGACTATTTCCCAAAATACTCTAAAAAATACTCATTCTACTGATAGGGTTGTACTAAAGCCCCTCTACCTATGAGCCTGATCTGCTCGCCTCGCTTGATCACCTGAAAAATATTAATTTAATGGGATGAGACAACGCTCAGTAAGACAAAATATGCTATTGCTAATGTGTGGCACATGAGTTACTATACTATGAAAATTTGTTCCTCTATAATCATGTATAACTGAATCTATAAATAAAGTACAAATAATATAAACCACCACCTTTTCCATGTTGCTTAACATATCAGTATTTTAGGTTTCTATAAATAATACTTTTAATATATATACGTATATTCTCTATTTCTGTGAAACTGTACATACATAATAATAACTAAAAACTTCCCTAGATGAATAACTGTATGTAATGATTTAATCCCTTATGATAGGGTTGTGTGGCCCGTAGGCGGGATCTATCATGGCTGGACGACCAAGATAAACCACTATACTCCATTAGTCTAATCAGCCCTCCTCAACCCATATTTAATGGGGAGCCTGTCCACACGTGGGCAAGCGATCGACCTACCTATCACGTATTATCTAAATAGGTGGTTGCACTCTATTATGTATATAGCAATGGTACCATGCTCTGTAAACTATATCTGTAATGGTCCATCAGGGTGTGATACTATATAATACATCTCTATATATAACTATCTATTTTATAATGATTCTGTAATAACTGTATTAACCATGACGCTGTAGTAAACTGTATTTGTATCAATTATATTTCTAAAATTAACTATAAATTTGTCTGTCATGGTACTGTAAACTGTATAATCATCATATTCTGTAATTTCTATGAAATATATATTCACTATCTGTATATTCTATAAAACATAACTTTGAAAAATACTGTAAAGCATGTCTCTATAATATATATATATATATATATATATATATATATATATATTCTCAAGCCACATAGTAATTTGAAACACATTATACAAATTTGATAAGCTGTATAAAGTTCTGCTGTGAATAATAACCTGGTGAAAATATACATATCATACTGAAAATCATTATAGAACTGCCTAGCATAGCATATTTCCCTTACCCGATTCCTGTTAAAATCCCCTACTGTGACAAATTTTACACCCGTAGGGTTCTCCACTCAACACCCTAAAAATCATATATCCCAGAACAAAATGTCACTATTTCTACGTCCACTGCATTTCTTACAACTGCTGGCAAGCCAAATTTTGACAAAAGGCCTTACCCTGAATCTAGGATGAAATTCAACTTCGTGCCACCAACGATCCGCTCCAGCAGACTTGGAGAGAACTTCCCTAGGAATGCTGTGGTGGCCTTAGATTGTCAATCCGGTGACTAACGGGACCGAAATCAAAGAAAAATGGAGGTGGAGCCGTAGAGGGGAGAGAGAAAGAGAGAGAGAGTTTTAGTCATTTTTTTTTTTTTTGCATAAAAACTAAGTTTAGCACTATTTATATTGCGGGATTTGTCGATGAGCCATGTCATCTCGTCGACAAGGCCAAGAAGAAGGTTCGTCGACAAAGCCATCTTCTCGTCGATGAAATTCAGAGCTTAGAAACAACCTCTCGGCATTTTCTCATCGACGAAACTTGTCCTCATCGATAAGACCCTTTTGTATCCTCGTCGACGAATGCCTTGTATTCGTCGATGAGGGCCTTATATTTTCTTGGGTTATTACACCCCAAAATGCAACGTCATCGTCTTCTGCCTCCTTCTATTTCTGTTTCCATTTCCTTTCCTCTTTATTATTTAAATACCATTATTATTCGGATCGTTACATTCACCTCTCCTTATAAAATTTCGTCCTCGAAATTTACTATTTATATTACTCATCATCCTTTAAAGGCAAAAACGTTTACTTATTTTATTATCTACCCCCACTTATGGTGAAGGAATACCATGGTTACATGGGTAGTTCTGGGAGATTACAATCATAAAAAAAATTTCCCCAAAACCAAAATACTACCTATCCTATACTTTACATTACAATTACATCGTACAAAACAAAATTATCACTACTTTAATTTACACATCACTGCTATAACCCACTAAATAGGTGGGGGTATTTCTATTTTATCTCATCTTCAAGCTCTAATGAGGCTTCTTCTATCGTGTGATTCCTCTACAGGACTTTTACTAGTGGTATCCTCTTACTACGCAATTCCTGTTCTTTTCTATCTAAGATCTGTACTGAAACTTCTTCATATGTTAGATCACTCCTGAGTTCCAACTCTGTATAACTAATGATAAGAGAAGGATCTGGGACGCATTTCCTTAACAAAGAAACATGAAACACATCGTGAATCTTGAATAGAGATGGTGGTTAAACTAGCCGATAGGCAACTTACCCAATCTTCTCGAGTATCTTAAATGGGCCAATGAACCTAGGGCTCAACTTACCCTTCTTCCCAAACCTCATGATTCCCTTTAGTGGTGCTATTTTAAAAAATACATGATCACCCACTTCAAATTCCAGTTCTTGGCGGCGAGTATTCGCATAGCTTTTCTGCCGACTCTGTGCTACACTGATTCTATCTCGAATGAGTTGAACTATATCGTACACCTGCTATATTATTTCTGGTCCCAAAACTCATCTCTCACCCAGATCACTCTAGTATAAAGGGGAATGACACCTCCTACCATAGAATGCTTCATAAGGAGTCATGCCAATGCTAGCCTAGTAGCTATTGTTGTAGGAAAATTCCACCAATGGCATATATTAAGTCTATCTACCCCCAAAATCTAATACACATGCTTGCAACATATCTTCAAGTACCTATCTAAGGATGGAAAACAGTGCTGAATGCTAGCTAAATCCCCATTGCTTCATGCAAACTCCTCTAGAACCATGATGTAAAACGTG
Source organism: Malania oleifera (assembly GCF_029873635.1). Taxonomy (NCBI): domain Eukaryota; kingdom Viridiplantae; phylum Streptophyta; class Magnoliopsida; order Santalales; family Ximeniaceae; genus Malania; species Malania oleifera. Next base: position 50,870,478 of record NC_080418.1, read on the forward strand.
GATCACGGTCTGAGACTATGGATACCGGCACTCCATGGGGTCGAACAATCTCCTGTATGTAAATCTCTGCTAACTTGTTCATAGGGTAGCTAATCTTAATGGGTAGAAAGTGAGCTGTCTTCATCAACCTATCAACAATTATCCAGATGGCATTCAGACCATGCGTCGCCGAAGGTAACCCAGTAACAAAATCCATGGATACATGGTCCCACTTCCATTTAGGAATGAAAAGTGGCTGCAACTGACCAGCCGGCCTCTGGTGCTCAGCTTTAACCTACTGGCACGTCAAGTATTGCTATACAAATTCAGCTATTTTCCTCTTCATGCGACTCCACCAGAAATAACCACGGAACCCTATACATTTTCGTACTACCGGGATGAACAGTGTATAGAGTTCTATGTGCCTCCTCTAGAATCATCCTCCTGATGCTGTCATCCACAAGCACACACAATCTGGTATGAAATCTCAAAGCCCCATCGTCAGAAATACTGAATTCTTCTCCCTGACCATTCTGTATTCTAGCTATCACCTTTACTAATTATGGATCATTCCCCAGAGCAGCTTTAATCCTTTCATAAAGTGTAGGCTATATAACCAGATTAGCCATAAACACCTAAGGATCATCTGCTACTAATTCCACGTCAAGCCTTTCCAAGTCCATCTGAATCAGGTGCTGAACTATTGCTGCTAGCTGTGTTGTATCTTCTGATTTACGGCTCAAAGCATCAACCACCACATTTACTTTACCTAGGTGGTAATTGATGGTGCAATCATAATCCTTGATGAGTTTTAACCATCTCCTCTGGCACATATTCAACTCTTTATATGTAAAGAAGTACTTTAGGCTCTTATGGTCAGAAAATATTTCACACCTCTCGCTGTATAAGTAATGTTTCCATATCTTTAGTGCATGTTCAACTGTAGCTAATTCCAGATCATAAGTAGGGTAGTTCTTTTCATATTCTTTTAACTGCCTAAACGCATATGCCACCACCCTACCATGCTGCATCAGTACGCAACCTAGTCCTTTCAAAGACGCATCACTGTAAATCACATACCCATCACCTCTTGATGGAATCGTCCAAACTGGTGCAATGACGAGCCGCTCATTTAGTTCCTGGAAACTTTGCTCGCATTCTTCATCCCACAAAGAATTGGCATTTTTCATGGTCAACCATATGAGAGGTCCTGACAAAGCCGAAAATCCCTCCACAAATCGACGGTAATAACCTGCCAGTCCAAAGAAACTTCTTACTTCCTACACATTCTTCAGCCTGACCTAATTCACCACCGCATAAATCTTGCTGGGATCCTCAAAACTCCTCGAGTACACTAGTGTATAATCAATAAAAACCACCACAAACTGATCTAGATACTGGTGAAAAACTCTATTCATCAAGCCCATAAACACAGTTGGAGCATTCATCAGACCAAACAGTATAACGAGGAATTTATAATGCCCATACCTAGTCCTGAAGGCTATCTTAGCCACATCCTCTGCTTTTACCCTTACTTGATGATAACCTGATTTGAGGTCGATCTTGGAATACACTCGTGTACCCTGGAGCTGATCAAACAGATAATCTATACGAGGTAGAGGATATTTATTTTTAATAGTAACCTTTTTGACTTCTCTATAATCTACACACATTCTCAAAGACCGGTCTTTCTTCTTTACGAACAACACTGGAGCTCCTTATGGTGATACACTGGGTCGTATAAATCCCCTATTCAACAAGTTTTGCAACACATTCTTCAATTCTCCTAATTTAGCTGGAGTTATACAATAAGGAACCTTAAAGATCAGTGCTGTCCCTGGAGGCAAATTTATAAAAAAACCCACCTCGCGTTCGGGAGGTAACTCTAGTAGCTCCTCTGGAAATACATCGGGAAAATCTCGCATGACTAGTGTACTGCCAAATTTCGATTCATTTTCTGTCACTTATTTTACAAAAGCTACAAACCCTTGACCTCCATCCTGAAGCAATCTTCTCATCTGCACAACGGATACCAACTACGACGGCGCACGTACATATGAACCAGTAAACCTAAATTCTTTCTCACCAAGGGGTCTGAAAATTACTTCCTTCCAATGTCAATCAATACTGGTATGATTAACTGCTAACCAATCCATACCCAGTATTACATCAAACCCACACATCTCAAACACAATCAGATCTACTGGTAGCACTCTCCCTTGAATTTCTATTGGATATCCTTTGAGTATCCTCTGACGCCACATTACTGACGCTGACGGTGTAGGTACTGACAATTCCATATCTAATAATTGGGTCTCACTCCCAGATAGTTTAACGTAGGATGCAGAGACAAATGAATGCGTAGCACCTGAGTTAAATAAAACAATAACTAGATATGATAAAATAGTAAAAGTACTTGTCACCACATCCGTAGCAGCCTCAGCATCACTCGGCATCAATGCGTAAACCCTCGCCAGGGCCACATTCCTCTGCTAACCTCCATGAGGCACCTAATATCCTCCCCGATAGGGCCTGGGAGCTGGGACATGTTCTGGCTGACCTAGGCATGCACGTGCCATGTGGTCGGGTCTCCCATGGCGATAGCATACATCTCTCCCTACCTAGCACTCCCCCAAATGACATATTCCACATGTCTGACACACCAAGAAAGTTGGCGCACCTTGATTCTCACGAGGTCCTACCATCTTCCACTTATCTCCTTTATCACGACCTCCTCTCCAGGGACCCCTACTGGAGCCAACCTGAAAGCCCTAAGGCGTAGGCCTTTTCCTCTAACTCTGAGCTGCTATACCCCTTTGTATACCATTCTCAATAATTGCGGCTCTGTCTACAACCTCCATAAATGTTTGAGCTTTGAAGCTAATCACCTGCTCAAATAAGTTCTGCCTCAGTCCCTCTTCAAACTTCCTTGCCTTTTTCTCTTCATCAGATGGTAGATGTGGAGCAAAACGCAACAACTCAATAAACCGAGCCGCGTACTGAGATACGGTCATCTACCTTTGTACCAGGTGCATAAACTTTGCTGCCTTCATGCTCCAAATGATTCAGGGAAAATACCGCTTAAAGAACAGCTCCTTGAATCAGTCCTACGTCACTAGCACTGGAACCAACCTCTTGTCCTCTATCAATTATGCTGATCTCCACTAGTGCTTCACCTCCCCTATCAGTTTAAATGCTGCAAACACTACCTTCTGCACATCTGAACAAGGAAGCACAGCCAACGTTTCTTCGATGTCACAGACCCAATTCTCAACTATAATCTAGTCATCTCTTCCAGCAAAGGATGGGGGCTTCATCTGCGTAAACTACTTGATCGAACAGTCATGCTCTCCACAGCTCCTGGCCATCTCAGCCATCACCTACTAAGTGACGTTGCATAGTACTGCATCGGTATCACCACCTATGCTGGAAGGTCCTGACCTGTCTTCTCCAATGTTCGTGCCACTACTTCCTAGGTCCATCATGAAAACAAGAACACATTTAAGAACTTTATCTCCTACACAGAACCTATCTACTCAAATCCCATATTTATCATTAACTACTCTCCCTAATCTTAACTCAAAATCCTGTTTTGCCACCTAGACACATGACTCGACAATAGTTTGCTATGGTTTTCCTGAAATCGTCACCCCAGGAAAAACACAAAAACCACCATGGTAATCTTATACCCAGACCACTAAACAAACCTCAAATCCTTGCCTATACCCTGGTATTGCTTTTGATGCACTCTAAAGTCTACAGAACCTAACAACCTAGGCTCTGATACCAAACTGTAACGACCTACTAAATTAACTGAATTTTTTTTATAACGACAATTATTGTGAAATTCCATTGCTCTAATACTTCAATATATAAAACTAACCATTCACCTAAGCAGCAAAAAGCTAAAATCACACAACCACCACCGCATGTAAATATGTATAATACCAGAGAGCTACAGTGTTCCCCAAACTATACATATATGACTGTTTCCCAAAATACCCTAAAAAATACTCACTCTATTGACAAGGCAGTACTGAAGCCCCTCTACTTTCGAGCCTGATCTGCTCTCCTCGCTGGATCACATGAAAACTATTAATTTAATGGGATGAGATGACGCTCAATAAGACGAAATATGCTATTGCTAGTGTGTGGCACATGAGTTACTATACTATGAAAATTCGTTTCTATATAATTATGTATAACTGAATCTGCAAATATAGTACAAATAATATAAACTACCACCTTTTCCATGTTACTTAATATATCAGTATTTTAGGTTTCTATACATAATACTTTTAATATATATATATATATATATATATACGTATATTCCCTATTTTTGTGAAACTGTACATACATAATAATAACTAAAAATTTCCCTAGATGGATAACTGTATGTCATGATTTAACCCCTTATGACAGGATTGTGCGGCTCGTAGGTGGGATCTATCCTAACTAGCCGACCAGGATAAACCACTATACTCCATCAGTTTGATCAGCCCTCCTCAACCCATATCTAATGGGGAGCTTGTCCACACGTGGGCATGCGATCTACTTACCTATCACGTATTATCTAAATAAGTGGTTGCACTCTATTCTGTATATAGCAATGGTACCGTGCTCTATAAAATGTATCTGTAATGGTCTATCAGGGTTTGATACTATATAATACATCTCTATATAAACCTATCTGTTTTACCATGATCTTGTAATAACTGTATTAACCATGACGTTGTAGTAAATTGCATCTGTATCAACTGTGTTTCTGAAATTAACTATAAATTTGTATGTCATGGTACTGTAAATTGTACAATCATGGTATTCTGTAATTTCTATAAAATTTATATTCACTGTCTGTATATTCTGTAAAACATGACTCTGAAAAATACTATAAAGCATGTCTCTGTAATATATCTATATTCTCAAGCCATAAAGTAATTTAAAACACATTATACATAATTGATAAACTGTATAAACTTCTGCTGTGAATAATAACCTGGTGAAAATATACATATCATACTGAAAATCGTTCTAGAACTGCCTAGCATAGCATATTTCCCTTACCCGATTCCTGTTCAAATCCCCTACTATGACGGGTCTTACACCTGCAGTGTTCTCCACTAAACACCTTGAAAATCATATATCCCAGAACAAAATGTCACTATTTCTACGTCTACTACATTTCCTACAACTGCTGGAAAGCCAAATTTTGACAAAAAGGCCTTATCCTAAATCTGCGATAAAATTCAACTTCGTTCCACCAACGATCCACTCCAATAGACTTAGAGAGAACTTCCCGATGAGTGTCATTGGCTCACTCGAAAAATGAACAGCTCGAGAGCTATCTCAAGTATAGGAGTTACATCGTGTAATATTAAGCCCAAGGGCTAGATTGTCTCCTCAGGGAATGTATTTTAATGTCAAATTTTACGTTCGTCCAATCGAAAATAAAAATGTACTGAACTCGGTTCCGATTCAGGATTTTCAAGATTGTTCAATTTCACTTTTGACGAATTAAATGACATGCAGTTTAAACCCTAAAACTAACATTCACTAAATTAAAAAGCAAGAATGGAAATCCTACGTCTAATCAAGGAAACATCGAGATACGCGTTAATTAAAAATGGTAACTTTAAGCATGGAATTAAAACACGCAATAATGGAAACTCAACTAGACATGAATGGACATGATAAAAAAAATGAACTTTTAATAAGAATCAGGACCTCGAATTAAAATTAAACCCTTAACCATCTAAACAAAAACAGAACACGATAAAAAACCTAATACTTGAGCGATATGAACCTAAAGAAAACAAATAAACAAAAATATATATATATATATATATATATATATTAACTCAAGCAATATCACTCAATAAAAAAGAAAGATGAAATTAAAATTCTTAATAAATACTTAATCTAAAAATTGAAATTACACTTCAATTAAAATAAAAAATAAACCACATTAATGTTACTTTAAAATAAAATAAAAGAAAAAAATAGAGAGAAGAAACACAACAAAGAGAGAAGAGAGAGAGAGAGAGAGAGAGAGAGAGAGAGAGCAAAAAAAACTGCATGAGATTCTCGGCCATGGTGTTGGTGAAGCCGCAAGTTGCTGCAGTAGTTCGAGTTGTAGGCAGCAAAGGAGAGCTACGGGTGGCTGGGCTTCTGAGAGTTGTTGTACTTGCAGAGATGAACAGAGGAGGTTGCTGGTCTTCCGGTGGCTACTAGTACTTCCAGGTGAGTAACCGAGAGGAAGAGGGCTAAGTGAGTATGAGAGATTGAAAGAGGGAAAGAGCAAAGAGGCAGGGGAAGGAATAGAAAAATAGAGCAGAAAAGAGAAAGCCCGGGAGAGGAGAGAATAAAATAATGCAGAGAGGAAAATAAGAGAGTAGGGTCAGTAGAGAAGAAGGGAGTTCAGAGAGAGAGAGCGTGAGGAAGAGTAGGAGAAGGAGACATGGCAAAGGAGAAGAAAGAGAAGAAGAAGAGGGTTCTCGACTGGGGGCAACGCCCAACAACGAAGAGAAAGGGGAAAAAAACAAATAAATAGAAAGATGGAGGTATGAAGCCCTATGACCCGCGAGATCCAATTGGAGGATCCGACAAGATGGTGTGGTGCTGCATTGTGATAGTCAGAGTGTCATTTACTTGGCGAAGAATCAAATATACCATGCTAGGACCAAGCACATTGATGTGAGGTTCCACAAGGTTCGGGAATTGATTGCTTCAGGTGAACTTGTATTGGAGAAAGTTCACACATCTAATAATGTAGCAAATATTATGACCAAATCAATTACTTCAAAGAAGTTCAAACATTGCTTGGACTTACTTCATGTTTCCAAGTGATAGAAGGGAGACGTATCCAACCAAGCATTTTTAAGTTCAAAGTGAAGCAGTTCATGTTTTTGAGATTCTCCTAAGAGGCGTATAATTGCCAAGGTGGAGATTGTTATTTGTGGCTCTTATACTTCTGTTTTGATAAGTAAAGAAGGAAGGACGAAAAATATGAAGGGGGCAGCACAGCAGGACTTGTTGACAAAGGGCCTATGTTCGTTGACGAGGGTACAACAGAGGTTCGTTGATGAAGGCTCTAAAGCTCATCAACGAATAATTACCAAGAGCAGGAAATTTCTTCTAGCATCGGCGATGAGAGCCCTGCATTTGTCGCCGAAGGATGTTCTTGGTCTCGTCGATGAAGCCCCTGTGTTCATCGACAACGGGCGCCTGGGCTGCGATAGTTTTCTAAAATTTTGAATTTTTGAACGTTGAGTGGTTGTGCAAACGGGGGAAAACCTCTGAGGAAACTTTATATATGTCAACTAGGCATATTTTGAGATAGAGTGTGATCATTATTGAAGTGTATTGTGTACATTGTGATTTCCATAGTGACATTTGTGTGCCTTTTGCTTCCGTGGATGTAGACTTTGCCGAACTACATAAATCTTTGTGCTTTTGTTCTTATTGGTTGTGTTATTTGTTTTCTTTTCATTGATTCCGCTATGCAATTTCATTATATGATCCATATCTCAACAATATATATATATATATATATATATATATATATATATATCAAGGCACATAAAACACAATCAAGCAAAGCAAAGATATGGAAAGAAGACTTGACACCGCGATGTTAACGTGGTTCGGTTCTAGCCTACGTCCATGCCTAGAGTCCAACTCAAGGATTTACAAATCCACTAGATGTACTCCTTCCAAGCCAAAGAAGCCTTTATAAGATAGGACCCTATTCTAGCTGCTCAGCAAGAGTTACAATAGGGTGTTCACCTAGAACCACCTTCCAACGGTTCACCATGAACCTCCAAATACAATAATTTGAAAGCAAGTGAATACAATAGGAATGCTACTCTTTGTTGCAAAAGATCTATAACTAAGAATAAGTAGTAAGAGAGCTTGGAGCAAATATAAAACCTATAATGAATGCTTCACTAATTTTCTCAACAACCAAATGCTCAATCAATGTACTCAATGAATGCTAAAGGGGTACATTTATGGCCAAGGAGACAAACTAGCCATTGGCTAGCCGTTGGGCATTTATTGAGGCAAGAAAAATAAAAAAAGAAGTCGTTTTAGTGCATTTATTGCAGTATGCTTCCATACAAAATCGTCGATGATTTTTCTGGGCTTTCCCAAACTGTTAATGGTTTTCCATAGGACAACCTTATTTTGGTGCAAACCATAGATGGTTTTTTTGGGCTCTCCCAAATTGTCGACGGTTTTATGTAGGCTAGGTCCTTTTCATAAAACTATTTAAGCACTTAATTTGTTCCATTTCCTTTGGGTGCTTAACCATTGTTTAAAAAAAATGAGGACCAAGTTTCTGAGATATTAAAATACTAATCTTGTTTAAAATTTGTCCCTATAAAAGTTTATCTAAGTATAGGATATCTTGTAAAAATATATTTGAAAACTTATTAAGTGTAATAATGATATCCTATAAACTATCATGTAGATGCAATTGTTCAACTCTTGCAAGATATTCTTACCACCATCATGCCACAAGAGTTACATGAATTTCCTACCTCACACACACATAACTCATTATAAATCTAAAACTTCATGTAGATTTTGGTTGGTTGTGCCTTGAGTATTCCTTGTGTATGTTTTTCGCTCATTGCTTCATCAAGGTTCGTCTGATCCTTTTGCTTGCTTTAGTATTTACCAGTTTATCTTAACCGAACTTAAGGAAAAATAGTAGCTGACCTAAGAACCACTAATGGGTTGTTATCATCAAAACAAGATGGAATGAAGAACCTTAGCCACTAGGGCTAACAATTGAGATATAACAATAACAAAAGAAGAGAAAGGCCATAATTTTATTGTGTTTTCTCCTCACTGCATTGTTGGTATTTGTTTATGCATGAGTCTGAATGAAACAAGAATTTTCTTAATATTTTCTACCATATTAGACTTTTCTTGGTTCAAATTAATAGAGGATATCATTGTTGTTACAGCCATAGTTGAACACAAAATATGCATACATGTATGTGTATATTATTATTTTGTGAAGAAGTACATGTATGTTGTTTGATGAAGTGTTCGTGAGAGATTGTTTGATTTACTCTTTTACTAATTTCATTGAATACAAATGTTATTACTATGTGAATAAATATTAATTTAGTATTATATATGTTTTATTTAAAATGTAGTTGAAAAGGGAAACAAAATAGTCAATATCACCAAGGAATTACAAGTTATTTGAATTATAGTATTTGTTTCTAATTAGTGTGTGCTTAGAGTGCAACATTAATATATAGTTCATATTTGTATATATGTTGTCTTTAATTTTATATTATGTAATAGCCTTAAGGCTTTTAGTACGCGTAATTTTTGCACTTAATTTTAACTTAAATTTCACATATGCATATAATTTTAAGAAACTTCTATGAACAATGATCGACCATTTCTATCAAGTTTTCATCTCAACAAAAATAATGTCCTCCTCCTCTTATATCTCTTTGATCCATAGTTGAATTATATCAATTTTAAATTTTGCAAAGAAAAATATGGCTTGATGCAATAAGACAAAACCCAGTTCAAAGGAAGGAAAAAATGTTGGAATGCCAAACAAAGGAGCTGGCAAAATCCAATTGTGTTGATTGAACATATACCTTATGAATTCTTTGTTGCATAGATGATGATTAAACACTAGCTCAGCAATGAACAAAATTAGCATGACAAATCTATCAAAATTCAACCATTTTCTACTATGTTGATTGTTTTCTAATGTTTTTATTAGTGTTTGATTATCTATTCTGCCACATTTCAATTTTAACTTCTTGATTTTGATTTCTTTTTCAAGATTTGAAATTTTGTGCTTTGGGAAAATAATTTGGGTGTGATCCGCATTTAAGAGTAACTGGTAATTTTTATTTTTTTTAGTTTTTGTTTTTGACAATGGGTTATTTGTAATTATTAATTTGTTCCTGTTCTTGTCAGCATGAGTTGTATGTGCGATGTAATTATTAGTTTCCCTTAGAATAAGATTGTTTCTTATTTTATAGGATGTAATTGTATCTATATATTGCCTCCGACTTGAAACATATATATATATATACACACACACTACAAAAAATAAGGTTATCAGTGGAGGATCAAAACCATCAGTAATAATCACAAAACTGTCACTAATAGTATTAGTGACGATTTTGAATTAGTTGTCATAACTACAATATTAATAATTATTAGTGATGAATTTTACAAACCGTTACAAATAATAGAGTATTAGTGACATATCATAACCGTCACTAAAACCCCAATACTCTCACTATAAATTCTACATTGGTTTGGCTCAAAACCGTTACTAATAGTAGAGTATTATTGATGAATTTCAAAATCGTCACTTATACACTATTAGTGAAGAATTTAAAACCGTTACTAATACTTTGAAATTTGTCACTAATACTCTACTATTAGTAATAGTTTTGAAAATACTCTACTATTAGTAATAGTTTTGAAATCTTCACTAATACTTAAAACTGTCACTAATAATATACTATTAGTGACGAATTTAAAACCGTCACTAATACTTTGAAACATTCACTAATACTTAAAAAATGGACAATTATTAGTGACGATTTTGAAACATTCACTAATACTTAAAAAATGGACAATTATTAGTGATGATTTTAAAACCGTCACTAGTAATTCAAAATTAATAATTTTTTAATCATTAATTCCTGTTAAAATCTATAATTACATTTTTTGCATACATAACATTAAACCATAATTATTAAAAAATTCATAAATTATTCAAAATTATAATTCAAAAGAAAATACAAATATATTACACAAATTCAATTAAAATATAGAAATTCCATCTGTTCATATAATAAAAACCAAAAACGAAAACAAAAAAAGTCAAAATTAAAATTAAAATACAAATACATTATACAAATTCAAAATAAAATATAAAAATTCCATCTATCTAGATAAAAAAAATGCAAAAAAAATAAAATAAATTCAAAAGTTGCATCTAAATTCAGTGCATGACATTTTGCTGATGTTGTGACAGCTCCAAACCCTATGTTGACCCTACGGGTCATATCCTAGTTTTGATAATGACAAATACTCAATTATTTAATGACTATCTAGTGCATGTGCAGGTTTATATTAGCAAATACACTAATGACACATGAAGTAAAGCTTCAAGACCCTGAAGATCATTTTTATTATTTTTCATTATTATTTAATTCGGGTCTGTAATATTTAAGTAGGAAAGGTCTGTAAGATTTAATGCATATCATGCATGTAAGAACTACGAGCTCAAAGACCTTCGAACGACTCTAGGTCCTTACACAAAATCATGACCTAAGAAAGACCTTAGGGAGGTCAACTGATACCGGATTTTTTCGTTGTCTTCAAAAAAGACCTAAAATGACCCTAGGACACTCATACATGCACACACACACACACACACACACACACACACACACACATATATATATATATATATATATATGTGGTCATAAGGAAATGGTGTTTATGTAATTAAATAGAACCGAAATGCACTTAAGTTGCATTTTTGGTCAACCGTACTTTTTAAGTACAAATTCTCTCGGTCGACCGAACCGGTGCTGGGTTAACAGTTTGACCACTTCCCGATCGACCGAACTTGCCAGTTCATTCTCACCCGGTCGACTGAACTCCCTCAAAGTCAACTCTTTGACCTTACGATCGATCGAGCCCAAAATGTAAGCCAACACCCTAGTCGAATGAGTTCCCACATGTGAGAACTCAATGCTCCAGTTAACCAAACTACTTAGTTTAAAAGCTCCTAGTCGACTGAACCACGAAGAAAAGTAAAATCGCCTTTGGGACGCCATGTCTGGTCGACCGAACTTTTAGTTCAAATCATGCCCCGTTAATCGAACTTGCACAACTCGGTCAATCGAACCTACCTTCGGTCGACCGGTGCTCTCGGGTTAAAATAATAAAATAGGGTTAATTGAGTCAAAATGTTTTAAAACAAATATAATAATTTCCTATGTGTCTTGGATGGCTTTAATCAAGGGGATGTCTATATATACCCCCTCATTTGGAATAATTAGATGAGATTAGTAAAAGTGGTTTGGAAAATTTCTCTAAAATATTTTATACCCCTTTTGCTATATACTCAACATTCCAAGAAAATTTTATACACTCTCTTTGATTCTTCTTTTCAAAACCATCTTTGATTAAGAGAGCGTTTATTGTATCCTCTTCATTTGCATTATTGTTGCAACATGAAGAGTGAATATATTTGTGTGTTTTCATTTTCATACATTATTTTAAAGCTAGTATACTCTCTCATTTATTATTGTTGAAATTATTTTTAGAGAGTTAGCTTGAGTTGATCTCATATTATTTCATTGATAAATATTATTTGGGGATAACTCGTTTGAGCTTGTGAATCTTGTATTATTGTTGCAAGTATTCAAAAAATTGTTCTTGTGCTTTTGATGAAATACTTTTCAAACAAGCTTGATTTCAAATATCTCTTGTGTTAGAATCTTGAGAATATCATCTTAGAGATATTTTGATTACATTCTCCGAAAATCTTTGAAACCTTATTTGTGGCTGATATATAAATCTATATATAGTTTCAAAGATAGATTGCAAACACACTCTCACACTTGGATTGCCTAGTGACATTATCTTGAGAGTTGTAGTATTATTTGCATCGAACTTATAGTTCCTATATTGTTGATGTGCATTGATTGATTGATTATATTGTACTTAGTGGTACATAATTGCTTAGTGTAAGAAGCATATCTCTGTGTACGCAAAAAATTTATACACATTTGTTGTATTCTAGGCACGGGCCTGAAGAAGGAGATTAGCCCTATTGAATAGTCCTATACTAGCTTTGACCCGGTTAGGAAAGTTAGGTGCGACATCCTGGTAAGGCGTGTTGGTTGAGGTCAGCCCCTTTAATTGACCTGGTCATAATCGGTGTCGCTCCACCTATTAAGTAAGCATTAGTGGAATCCTCAGGCTTACGAGTTAAAGGCAGTGACGTAGGCACAGTTGGCCAAACCTTGATAACATATCGAGTGTTGATTTTATTTTCCATAATTTACTTTCTGCACCTGTATGTTTATGTTTATTGTTTAAATATTTATTGGGATTGTAAATACATTGAAAGATCCTAGGTTTGTGAAATACTGCTTGCTAGATTAGTTGAACTTAGGGGATTAATTTTTAAATTCCCAATTCACCCCCCTCCTTTCGGGAATACACCAAAGCCAACACCCTACAAATTAAGAATTATAAAAAAAAATTAGCATACGATTTTTGAGAATATATGTATATGTACCATAAGTGTCAATGATTTGATAAAAAAATAATCGGACATTCGGACACTAATGCGAGAGAAAAAACTATAAAAAAAAAACTCGAGAGAAGTATAATAATTTAAGTGCGGTTGTAGGTAACGTACATTGGAGGAATTACTAATGAGTTGGCAAAAAGATTTAGTCATTCGATGCATTATGGATAGTAATCTGCAATGCTATTCACATAAAGGATGAAGTTTAATGTTTGTTTAACTTTCACTTATCCTTTTAAAAATATTTTAACATTCATTTTATCATAATTATCTTTGTACATGGTTTTATTTTGGGAAATTTTAACGAAACTTCGGCAGCATGCCGTCTGTAAATTGGACATTTTCCCACAAAAATTATACCTGAAACCTGATTGTTTTCAACAAATAAATCATTTCAAGCATGCAACATCCTAAATCCACTACAACATGCAATTCACAATATACTGCATCAGCCATGCAGTTGGTGTTCAAAACAAGCATGTATTCGAGTAGTTCAATCTACAATTCATATAACATAATACCATCCAAGAAAAGATTTAGTCATTCGGTACATTATGGATAGCAATCTGCAATGTTGTTCACATAAAGAATGAAGTTTAATATTCATTTAACTTTCACTCATCCTTTCAAAAATTTATTATTTTGAATATAACAATAGTGTGATAAAATTATATTATAGGGGCATTGTTGCCCAACCCACTAAAATAGGGCTGCAATTTGGTTCAAAAAGTAGTATTTCCATGGGAATGAGAGAAAATTACCCATGTGGAGGGTGGGAATAGGGTGCCCAGATTTCATGCGTATCCTTTCATTCCATGAATATAAACATTCCTGTACATCAAACTCTCATGCTTAAACAACACACTAATTATAAATTCATTGTTTTTGTTATATAAAGCAAGAGGGTTGCTTCTTGAGGATTGCCTAGTCAAGTTTTTTCTCAATTGGTTTTGCTTGATCTTAGAGGTTCCGAGGAGTGGTGGTCCACATCCATTTATGGCCAAACTCTTGCTCCAAGAAAAAAGCACAAAGCAAAAATAGATAGTTGTTTCTGAATTATCAAAACATAAAGCACACACAAATGGAGATAATAATGCTTCTGAATGTCTCCTACTCTACCATTGTTAACTCTATTAAGAACAACCAATCAAATAAAAGCTATAATTTTAAAAGGAACTTTGGCTTTTAACACTTATATAATTTTAAACTATATGTTACATGATATAGTTTTATCTTTCCATTTGTTCTCATTCATGTGAATGCCTTGTTGATTAATAATTGTGATAATATCCCCATTCTCATTTTTTTTAACCAAGAAAAACTACTGTAGAAGATCAAGGACCAGTATAATCAGCCTCGTTAAAATGCCAAGCTCGTTGTTATACAAGCTCATAAGCATTTGACCTTTTAGCACTTAGGTACCAATGCACTTCTCACACTTAGTTCCCCACGAAATGTATTATTTAAAGAAGAATGTAAGAAATTTCATTAAGAGAATAAAAATTTAAAAGAGAAAATAGAAAAAATGAAGAGAAAACACAAGATGGAGATTATCACCATGAAAAAATAGTACCTTAGGGAGAGCCAACAAGAAGAATCTGTACTATAGCCACTCCTATTGGTTACTTTAGTCATTTAGCATTATTCTATGTTATTACTATTAGTAACCATGAATTAGTTAAGTTATGGTTGGGAATTTCATTTTGTCCTTTAAAACCAGAGCAAAACAATTTGACTCCAACTTCTAAAGCATTTCTTACAGTTTCTGACTATTGTCTAATGGTCTTAGGCATAGACCATAGGGATTGCAAACTGATAGAGACACTTTGAAATGTGATACACCTTTGCTTGAGAACACTACAATATAACAATCTACAGTTTCAACAGAGATTTTTCAACATGAATAGTAAAAAGAAAAAAACAAAAGAAGGGCATACACAAATTCCTTTACCTATCACCTTGTCCACTGCCCTTGTTGGCACCAACATGTCAAGAGTCAAAGGTGGATGGTAGCTTGATAAAAATAAATAAATAAATAAATAACCCATGCTTAATGTTTGGTTGCGAAGAAGAAGAAGAAGAAGAAGAAGGGCACACTATAAGAAATCTAGTTTTTAGTGACAGAAGTATTAGTGACAGATGAAATTTCGTCACTAAAAGTGTAGTATTAGTGACGGTTTTTTAGAAACTTCACTAATAGTTCTTTTATTAGTGATAAAATTTCATCTGTCACTAATACTGCACTTTTAGTGACGAAATATCATTCTTCACTAATACTTCCGTCACTAATACTCCAATTTCCCCTCTCAAACCAGCGCGGGAAACCACTTTTTGTGTGAAAATTATTCTGAGAAATAATTAGCGACGATTATTTGGGTATTAGTGATGATTTCAATGAGTCACTAAAAGGAACTTTTTAGTGACGGTTAACTAACCGTCACTATTATTATTATATTAATAAATAAATAAAATTTATTTTAAACTAGTAGTGATGGTTTTTCATGTTCATCACTATTAGTCCAATAGTAATGATAGTTAGGAGGCTTCGTCACTACTAGTTCTTTTCTTTTAATAAATAAACAAATTTATTTTAAACTAGTAGTGACAGTTTGTCATGTTCATCACTAATAGCCCATTAGTAGTGAGGGTTGGGAGGATTCGTCACTACTAGTTATTTTCTTTTAATAAATAAAACAAATTTATTTTAAACTAATAGTGATGGTTTGTCATATTTCTCACTATTAATCCATTAGTAGTGATGGTATAGTTGTTTGTCACTACTAGTTCTTTTCTTTTAATAAATAAAATAAATTTATTTTAAACTAGTAGTGACAGTTTGTCATATTCGTCACTATTAGTCCATTAGTAGTGATGGTTCAGTTGTTCGTCACTATTAGTTCTTTTCTTTTAATAAATAAAATAAATTTATTTTAAGCTAGTAGTGATGGTTTGTTGTATTTGTCACTATTAGTCCATTAGTAGTGATGGTTCGGGTGTTTCGTCACTACTAGTTCTTTTTTTTTTTAATAAATAAAATAAATTTATTTTTTACTAGTGGTGATGGTTTGGAATATTCGTCACTATTAGTCTATTAGTAGTGACAGTTTGGAAGCTTCGTCACTACTAGTTCTTTTCTTTCAAAAAAAAAAAAAAAAAAAATTTCTTTTCACACTAGTAGTGACGGTTATGGGATTTGTCATTACTAGTTCTTTTATTTACCGGGTTTTGCTCCAATCCTTCTTATTTCCCTCCTTTTCCCTTATCTCTTTCTCGCCTCCTCTCTCGATCCTCCCCTCTGGGTTCTCCTCTCTCCATCACAGTGCTGTCTATTGCAGTGCTGTCATCGTTTGTCACAGCTCGAGGGCCCATCACCGTTTGTTCGCTGACCGTAATAGCCGAGGGCCTGTCGTCGTTCATTCGCAAAACCCATCGCCATCATAGCCCCTTGCCTTCACCCTCACCAGGGAGGTCAATATTTTTTCTCCATATTTTTATTTTAGTTTAAATTGGAAGAGGAAACAAAAACCCAAACCCACCCAAAATTCTCCAAAAATGAAAATTATTGTTATAACTATATTGCTTTGGGGTTTCCTTTTTTGTTCAAGATGGGTATTATATTTTTTGTGTTCTAAAAAAAATTGTGTTGTGTCCTTTTGAAAATAAAAAATTCCAATGTGTGTTTTAGCTAGCCATGTCCTTGTAAAATTAGCATATGATGATTTAATATTAAGAATCTACACATTTAATTTCATTTATAGCACTAAAAGTTAGCACATTCAAGTGAATATAAAATGTTGAAAATCAACTTATTTATGTTCTACTGTGATGTTGTAAGATGAGGACTATTTAGGTTAATTTATAGCTCTAAAATTAAGTACATTTGGTGGATCTACAATTTTGCAAATAAAAAATATTCATTGTATAATTTGTATTATAACTAATACAAATTATGAACTGAGTTGATTCTAATTTTTGCATTAACTAACCCCATTTGAATAATTTTTTCAAAAATAGATATTTAGTTAATGAATTTGCAATGCTTTCATAAAAATAGATGTTGTTGTTATACAAGAAACAATAGATTTTTCCCCTCTCTCGTATGTAGTTTGTACAAATTGAACTCTTAACCATCATGAATATACCTTTCATTATGGTTCAGTAAAAATTTTAAGTGGCTTATATCAATTTTTAAAATACAATCCAATTGAAGTGGGCAATTATTGAATTCAGTAACAATGATGTTTATTAAAGACAATTTATATTTTGATTCATTTGTGGGTATGATAATATATTTATTTTAGAGATGAAAATAGAAATATGTGTAGATTTATGTTCTTTTTGACTTTCTCATCATTTTCTTTAGATGAATCAAATGTACCAAGGTGACGAGAGTTTACTCATACGTCTAAGATTTGGAATTTGCCTCAAGGGCAATAGATTGATGTGACTTTCAACATTTTTCTCCAAACTGTCTATAAATAGTATAGACTACTTCATAGATTCATGGGAGCTATAGGAAGGAGGCCAAATTTAGAACCTATTAATGCCTTTAATTGGCGTAAAATGGATATTGCTTATAAAACCTTGTTGGGAAATTCTTGAGGCATTCAATTTGTTTTCAATGTTAGAGTATTTTACATAACATTTTGTTTGATATGTTTCCTTACATATATTACATGAATATTTTTTTCATAGTCCAAATTTACTTATCCAAGTGATGCTTCTGAATTACCTACATGGTTTATTTTTATTTTGGGATAAGTATACTTATTGTTTTTCTTACTTTTGAGTAATTTTTAAAAGTTGAGGTATGCCTGCAAGCAAGATAGTATTAACGGAATAAAATGGCTAGGCTAACATTAATTAGAAATAGAGTGGTTATGATAGGTTAGTTACAATTAGTTATACACAAAAGCTACTTTGATACCATAAAGCAAATAAAAATGTAAAACTTTTTATGAATTCATCATAAGGAATAGAGAAAGAATAACTAATCTCAAATTTCACAATTTGAATGTATATTCCTTTCTTACTAGTGTATTGTTTACCATATAAGTGTTGTGTTAAGACTTTCTGCTCTTATTGAAATTATATTATATCTCTTGTGAAATACTAGATTGAGTTGCCATATTGGTTGTGAATATGCCTTCTGCATGGCTGATGCAGATTTGTGTATTGCATGCTGGTAGTGAATTTAGGTTCTCGTATGCTCTTATATATAAACTCTTTTTCAAGTAATTTTTTTTTTTTTGGAAATGTTCATTTTACAGTCGGCATGCTACCAAAATTTTGTTAAAAACTTTTCCAAAATATGAGGTATAATAGATGTTGAAGTATATAACTGTATAAGCGCCAAATGAGATGAGTCATGTTCTTTGAACCACAAATATCTATTACTTGTTGGAAATCAAGCTCAAAAGAGGAAACTATGTCCACAATTTTGGAAAATTGCCCATTTAGTGTTATAAGAAATGATGCTATATAAGAAATGCAACCTCATTTAGGGTTATTTTGAGAAACAGTCATTGCAAAATTTAAATGGTAAAGATGTATTTGAGCAAATGTTTGTGTATAGGACGAGCTAAACAAGTTGTAGCTTTGTTCTTTTGTTGTAGTTTGTTATATTTAATGACAATAATTTATTTTAAAATTGATTGCAATAAATCTTCAGAACAAACAATGTATAAAAGACCAGTGAAAAGATAAGAATTAATGGTATGTGAAGTAAAATGCCAAATTAATTACTATCATTACATGTGCTCCTTGAAGCTTAGACCTGTTCAAGAATGATTATTATACATTCATGCCTAATCGTACATAGGAGACAAATCAATTGTTAAAATTCAATTGATTATTAGTCATACTATGTAGACTAATAATCAACTGAACATGTTAATCATTTGTTTCATTTACGATTAGTGATGTTTGTATTTCAACCATTCTTGAATTATCCAATGTGGATGATTTACGAAGTTATATTTACATTGTTGTCATTGTTCACCCTTTGTTGATTGTCATTATATATTTCGAGCGCGTCTCTACTTGTTTTCTCTGGGTGCATAGTGGGGTGTCGTGACAATCTGTTAGTTATGGAAACTAGCAACATTTTCACTTCCCCCATTTACTTGAACATGTTATAGGGTAATTAATGAACATAAATAAGAGTTGGATGAATCCTCGAGATAGGTTTTTTCTAGAATACGTGAAAGGGGTACATGATTTCATAAAGTTCACACGTCCTCGTGCAGACAAAGACAGTAGAATCAGGTGTCCTTGCAAGAAATGTCAAAACATAACATTCAAACACATTGATCTAATCCATTCACATTTATTAGATTTTGGAATGGAGAAAAGGAACACAACGTGGGTGTTCCACAGTGATGATTACCTAGTTTAGAGCGATGATGACGACAATGAAGATGAGGGGCCAAATATAATAGGTGGTGATACACGTTCGGAAGGGTTAATCGAAATGTTAGGTGACTTACATAGGGGGATTACAGTGGACATAGGCGATGTCGGTGCGGCGTATATTGGTGATGGATCTACTTTAGAAGGTACCATACCTTGCGATCCTAGTATGTTAAATCGACTCGGTAAACCATTTGCTAATCTCGTGAGGGATACATGGGTGCCCCTATATCTAATTTGTAGATAGTTCTCAAAATTAGTATTCCTGATAAAGTTGTTTCATGCAATGACAATGCATGGGTTACCTTAGAGCGCATTCAACATCCATTTTAAGGCGGCACTGCCTAATGGT
This sequence comes from Malania oleifera, assembly GCF_029873635.1. Lineage (NCBI taxonomy): Eukaryota > Viridiplantae > Streptophyta > Magnoliopsida > Santalales > Ximeniaceae > Malania > Malania oleifera. Next base: position 50,890,550 of record NC_080418.1, read on the forward strand.
GAAACACTTCCAAAGTCCTTTTATGAGGTGAAGACATACATGCGTGAATTGGGTCTTGGTTACACTCCAATACATGCGTGTTGGTATGATTGTACACTCTTTTATGGTGAACATGAAAATGCAAATGAGTGCCCATAATATGGTGAACCGAGGTATAAAACTAATCAGACGAAGGGTAAAAATATCCCCCAAAAATTTTTGCGATATTGTCCATTAATCTCGTGACTGCAACGATTGTATATGTGTAAAAAAACTGTTGCAGATATGAGATGACATCAAGAAAAACGTGTTCAAGATGGAAACACCCTTAGCCATCTAGCGGACTCTGAAGCTTGGGTTGATTTTGATAAAATGCATCCATGGTTTGCTAGTGATCCTCACAACATCAAACTTGGCCTTACTTCAGATGGGTTCAATCATTTCAGTAACATGAACAACCCATATAACATGTGGCCAATTATGATGATGTCATACAATATGCCACCATGTGGATGTATGAAAGAACCCTTCATTTATATGTCTCTACTTATTCCCAAACTGAGGGCACCTGGTAATATATTGATGTTTACCTATGTTCATTAATTGACGAGTTGAAAGAACTATGGGAAAAAAGGAGTGGAAACATTCGATGTGGAAATTGGGACAACATTTTGGATGCATGTTGCATTGTTGTGGACAATTAATGATTTCCCCTCTTAGGGCAACTTGTCGGGTAGAGCACAAAAGGTTACTTAGCATGCCTAATCTATAATAAGAATAATGGCTCCTTATCCTTGAAGCATAGATACTTGGTATGCTTTATGTGTCATCGTCGTTTTCTACGACCTGGACATCCTTGGAGGACTCATGGCATAAAAAACTTTAATAGAAAACCTAAACGAAAGTTGTAGCCAAAGCGACTAAGTGCGGAAGAGATATTAAACCAGCTCAGGTTGATCGAAGATGTGAAATTTGGGAAACCACCAACCAGTAGAAAAAGAAAACGTGCCAAGTGGGAGTTGAATTGGACAAAAAGAAGCATCTTCTTCGAGTTGCCATACTAGAAAGATCTTCCACTATGCCACAATTTCGATCTCATGCACATTGAAAAGAACATTTGTGAGAATGTCATTTGTACATTGCTGGATATAAATGGGAAGACAAAGGACACCGCAAATGCTTGCCGAGATATGGAAGATATGGAAATAGGACTTGAGTTGCATCTGATTCATGATAGGGAGAAACTTCATATGCCATTGGCCTGTTACATATTTTCAAAGGATAAGAAGAATAATTTCTTCCAATAGTTGAAATAAGTGAAGTTCCCTAATGGATATGGATCAAACATAGCTCGATGTATAAGTATGAAGAGAGGGAAGATTGTAGGAAATAAAAGTCATGACTTTCACATCCTTTTGCAATGGGTGCTACCCATTTTCCTTCATGGACACTTAGCTGATGATGTTCGCTCAATGCTAATTGAGCTGGGGTTCTTCTTCCGATAGTTGTGTTCCAAGAAATTGAGCGTAAACGTACTTGAATGGTTAAAGGAGGACATCGTGATCATACTATGTAAGCTGGAAAAAATATTTTCATCAGCATTCTTTGATGTGATGGTCCACCTAGCCGTCCATTTACCAAGGGAGGCCATAATTGGAGGACCGGTGCAATATCGTTGGATGTATCCTATTGAAAGGTAAATTATAAAGTCCTTCTACAATTTTCATGTGATTTCCTCACTTTCTTTGTATGTAGAAGTCACTAATGCTATGGAAAATGCACAGGCTTTTGTCCACTTTGAAGGGATATGTGCGCGATAAGGCATGACTGGAAGGTTTAATCAATGAGGCATACATTGATAGTGAATGTCTTACATTTTGCTCAATGTATCTATATGATATTGAGACAAGGTTCAATTGTTATAAGCAAAATGTGGACATTCATGCTATTAATGCCGAAGATGAAAAACCTAGCATCTTTATATTTCAAGGAAATATCTAGCTTTTTGGTGCACGAATTTATGATTTCACTGATATGGATGACCAACAAAAGGCGCATTTTATTGTCCTCAATAATTGTGATGAAATTGTTTCATATATCGAATACGTGGTTCCAAACTCCTTACTTTGCATTGTATTTACATATGCATATATATATATATATATATATAGACTTAGTGGACATTAACATGTAATATTATTGCATATAGCAAACAAAATTGAAGGGTGAATGACCTATGGCCCAAAAAATTCCTCCTCGAAGTTCGTATGATATTAAAGAAGTCATAGATGGGGAGAAAAGTGTTAGCAATGAGGCTTACCAAGAATATCAGCCATCTGTTATTGTAGCAATGCAATTTGCTTTCAATGTTGTCGAGGAAAGAGCCAATGCTATACCATTGAATAGGGTTGGTATTGACATTAGAATTGAACAATTTGTACACGTTGACTGCATCGACGATGATGAAACTAATGGGGAAGATGAAACTGTGGTCGAGTACTGTAGTGAAGAGGAAGACACTCTAGAAAGTGAGGATGATACCGATATTGAGGACGTAAAGGTTTAGGTACGCATGTTATGTTGTCACCATGTATCTGACATGTGTATTCTACTAAAAATATATTTAATATAGATCCATATAATATCCAATCTTCTTATATTTACTTGTGTAATATTTTGCTGACATGACACCAAGAGGTCGTCGAGGCCGACTTCAGTTTAGTCTTTCGACTACATCGTCACCGGCGGATGTTCTAACATCCTCGAGATCGACGAAGGACATTGGTCTTTATGCAACACCGTCACCATCTCAGCCCTCAGGACCCCGGCCAGACATGGATCCATCAGCTGAGGATCAAACCTAGGGTGAGCTACACACCATAATGAGCAGTGTTGGTAAGGTTACAAGTAATTGATTTAAAATACAAATTTTGATGGTCCTTCACGTATATAAATAAAATATTATTTTTTAACTCTTCTTTTAGCATCGACCTCTACAGCACAAATAACGAGGTTAGGCCGTGGTGTAGCAAAGAACACCAAGCTACATAAGCACCTACACTGGATTGGGAAACGGATACGGATTGACATTCCCCCAGGCTTCACAGCCTCGTGTGGTGGCATTTAATGCAAAACTTGGACACAGGAGCTCGGAATTATATACCGACAATATGCTCTAGCCATCGCATTCAGCTAGTAGCAGGTGACAGAGGCCGAGTGCATGGTGCTGTACAGGCGCATATTGGTAAGTAATTCAAAACTTTTTTTTTACTTTTAATATACTAGCCAAATAACTGTGTAACATTCCAACTATATTTCATATGCAGGAGGAGTTTGATATGGACATTCTCCATTCCAACCATGTAAAAAGGGTGGTCAACATGTAGCTTTATAACAAATTTAAGACCTATTGCCCCAAAATGCGCGAACATTTTAGGGCCATGGGTGATTAGGTAGAAGCGTATCCATACAATAAGATAACCCAAGAGGTTTGGGAGGTGGTGTGTCACCATTTCTACGACCCACACTATCACGTAATATGTTTCTATTATAATAACTAATTTTTTATATTGACGTGACTAATAAAAAGTTATTACATTTTTTTCATAGACTATATGCAAAAAAAAAAATGTTGAAAACCACAACAAACTTCTTGTGACACATTGCAGTGGGTCGAGGTTATTCATCAATCATCAAATGGTAATTGATATATAACTATCTGACCATTATCTAATGAGTTTTATTTATGTCTACACCACCAAATTAATATTAATGATGTTTTATATGATAATGTAGCGTGATCTCGAGACTGGTATAGAGGAGCCGATTCCTGATCTGTATCAGAGAACACACCAAAGGCGATTAGGGGAGTGGTGTCAAGGTGTGCAGAGTAAACATGTAAGTCAAATCTATTATTTAGTTCATTATTTTATTCAAAATGTCGAAGTTGTATTCTTATTTCTTCATTTTTATCATTTTCATGATTGAAAATAGCCTCAAATGCTCAAGCTGACGGATGCACCCGTTCCAGAGGGGAGTCAGCCATTGACGGATTATGAGATCTCCACTCAGGTGCTTAGGGAATGAGCGGGGGGCTGGGTGAAAGGTCTTGGGAGTGGATACATCACCACAGCAGCATCATTTTCTATGAGTGCGGCGTCTTGTACTGAGTTTGAATGAGCGTGTCGAGCCACCAAGTCTTGAGTGGAATAGATGGTTCATTGGATGTAGACGATGGAAACGAAGAACCGACAATTGAAAGATATGGTGTCCAACTATGGTCTGGAGAACGAGCACAGTTAAGAGAGAAGGTGTCCAACTTTGAAGCCAAGCTGGAGTTCCTTATGAATAGGCAAGCACAGCTCGAACAGATAATGCACCAATCTCGTTCAAATGATGTAGGTGGCTCCTCCTCTCATTAGAAGCATGTAAGAGGTAGTTTGATTCTGCAACATATTTGTCATTATGGGGTTTCATAGTAATAATATGAAATCAGTTCATTCTGTATTCTAAATTTAATATTACTTGGTATATTTAGCATTTATGTGTGTCTTGGAAAATATGAGCCTATGAGGGGAATATGAAGCTCAAAATACTAACAATGAAAATCAAAATTTGAAAAATTTAAGTATTTTTTAACCTCCTTTATTCCTTGCTCCTTCTAAAATCCAAGGAGACTTACAATTTACAGTTTGCAACCTTGTGTATGTGAAGAAGATAGCACATTGAAAAAGAAATGAATGGTTCATAATATGGAATTGCCTAGGCATCATTGAAATTTTAACTGGAGTGCCCAAGGTATAAGTAACTTTGATACATTCTGTAATAAGTGTTTGTAGTAGTACAAACAAACACCACTTTTTTTTTTTCTTTTTTTTTCTTTTTTTTTACAAAAGTGCTTATTTTAAGTGATAAGTGTTATAAATGCTTTTTTTAAGTGCTCCGAAATGAGGAATAAGTTCTTTTTGGTTCCCTATTAGGTTGCATATGACTATTTATTTATTTAGATTTTTTCTTCACCATTTCCAGCACCTTTGTAATTTTTGCCCCTCATCTTCATTGCAACAATTGCCTTTTTCTTTAGTAGGATTTCTTATCTTGTTAATTCTAATAATAATATGGATTGTTTGTCAATTGAGCAAAAACCACAAATCTTTATATGGAGTTGTCATATGAAGAACAATAAGGAATTGGTGTTGGGATCTTTGTTGACAGTCGTAATATATGAATTTAAGCTTTATTTATTTTTGAGATTGAGATTTTATCGAAGATCGAGTTCACTACAACAAAATAAAATAAACTTCGTGGCATGCTAGTTTAGGGTTTGAATCTCCCATTGTTATGAATTTGGTTCTACTAGCTATATATGATGTATTTACCTTAATCTTAACAAACAAAGAGTGAAAATATGTTGTAGTGTATAGCAAGCCAAATAAATTATTGAAGATGATACTAAAAATGATTGAAAGCGTGAGTGAAATGAGTTTGCAAAAAATGTTTTTGAAACAATGAGTGAAAATCCTTTATAGAATGTTGCATGGTTGAAATGAAATACTTGTTATATACCTCTCATTCTAACATATAGTTTTATTGTTCTATTTTTGAACTTTATCTTTAATGAACTGATGCTTAAGAGCTTATTATATTACATGCTAGTCACAACTATTGCGTGTTCATAGTATATCTTGTAAATATACTGGATTGAATTGATACTAGTAGTATAAATGTCATCTACATGGCTGATGAAGATTTTTGTATTGCATGCTGGTAGTGAATCTAGGATTTTCGCAAGCCCCTTCTATATATATAAATATATAAACTCTTTTTTAGGTAAATTTTTTTTGGGAAATTGTTCAAATTATAGTCGACATGCTGTTGAAATTTTGTTAAACCTTTCTCAAAAATGAAATGAGAAATGATTTTGCTAAAAATGTTTTTGAAAAGATAAGTGAAAATCATTTATAGAATGTTGTATGCTTGAAATGAAATACTTGCTATATACCTCTTATTCTAAGTTATTGTCTTATTGTTTTATTTTTGAACTTCATCTTTAATGAACTGATGTGTAAAAGCTTATTATATTGCATGCTAGTTACAGCTATTGCGTATTCATTAAATATCTTGTGAATATAATGGATCGATTTGATACTGGTACTATAAATGCCATCTGCATGGTTGATGCAGATTTGTGTATTGCATGCTGGTAGTGAATCTAGGATTCTTGCATGCCCTTCTATATATATGTATAAACTCATTTTTAGGTCAAATTTTATTGAAAATTTGTTCAAAATTACAGTTGGTATGTTGCCAAAATTTTGTTAAATTTTTCTCAAAAATAAAATAAAAAATGATTTTACTAAAAATATTTTTGAAAGGATGAGTGAAAATCCTTTATAGAATGTCGCATGCTTGAAATGAAATACTTGCTATATACCTCTTATTCTAACATATTGTTTTATTATTTTATTTTTGAACTTCATCTATAATGAATTGAAGCTTAAGAGCTTATTATATTGCATGTTAGTCACAACTATTAAGTGTTCATTGAATATCTTGTGAATATACTGGATTGAGTTGATACTAGTACTATAAATGCCATATGCAGCATGGGTGATGTAGATTTGTGTATTGCATGCTAGTAGTGAATCTAGGAATCTCGCATGTCCTTATATATATATATATACATATATATAAACTCCTTTTTAGGTCAAATATTTTTGGGAAATTGTTCAAATCAAAGTCCCATGCTGTCAAAATTTTGTTAAACTTTCTCATAAATGAAATCAAAAATGATTTTACTAAAAAATAGTATGGAAAGATGAGTGAAAATCCTTTATAGAATGTTACATGCTTGAAATGAAATACTTGCTATATGCCTCTTATTTTAACATATTGTTTTATTGTTTTATTTTTGAACTTCATCTCTAATGAATTGATGCTTAAAAGCTTATTATATTGCATGCTAGTCACAACTATTGCAAGTTCATTGAATATCTTCTAAATATACTAGATTGAGTTGATACTGGTACTATAAATGTCATCTGCATGGCTGATGTAGATTTGTGTATTACATGCTGGTAGTGAATCTAGGATTCTTGCATGCCCTTCTATATATATATAAACTCTGTTTCAGGTCAAATATTTTTTGGGAAATTGTTCAAATTATAGTCGGCAAGTTGCCAAAATTTTTTTAAACCTTTCTAAAAAATGAAATCACAAATGATTTTACTAAAACTATTTTTGAAAGGATGAGTGAAAATCCTTTGTAGAATGTTGCATGCTTGAAATGAAATACTTGTTATATACCTCTTATTCTAACATATTGTTTTATTATTTTATTCTTGAACTTCATCTCTAATGAACTGATGTTTAAGAGCTTATTATATTACATGTCAGTCACAACTATTGTGTGTTCATTGGATATCTTGTGAATATACCGGATTGAGTTGAAACTGGTACTATAAATGTCATCTGCATGGCTGATGCAGATTTGTGTATTGCATGTTGGTAGTGAATCTTGGATTCTTGCATGTCCATCTATATATATATATATAAGCAAACTCCTTTCTAGGTTAATTTTTTTTTTTGGAAAATTCTTCAAATTACAGTCGGCATGCTGCCGAAATTTTGTTAAACCTTTTTCAAAGTTGAAATCCAAAATGATTTTGCTAAAAAGTTTTTTGAAAGAATGGGTGAAAATCCTTTATGGAATGTCGCATGCTTGAAATGAAATACTTCCTATATACCTCTTATTCTAACATATTGTTTTATTATTTTATTTTTGAACTTCATCTCTAATGAACCGATTTTTAAGAGCTTATTATATTGCATGCTAGTCACAACTATTGTGTGTTCATTGAATATCTTGTGAATATATTAGATTGAGTTGATACTGGTACTATAAATGTCATCTGCATGGCTGATGCAGATTTGTGTATTTCATGTTGGTAGTGAATCTAGGATTTTCGCATGCCCTTATATATATATATATATATATATATAAACTCCTTTTCATGTCAAATTTTTTTGGGAAATTGTTCAAATTACAGTCGGCATGCTTCCAAAATTTTGTTAAACCTTCCTTAAATATGTGATTAGAAATGATTATGCTAAAAATATTTTTGAAAGGATGAGTGAAAATCCTTTATAGAATGTTGCATGCTTGAAATGAATTACTTGCTATACACCTCTTATTCAAACATATTATTTTATTATTTTATTTTTGAACTTCTTCTCTAATAAACTGATGTTTAGGAGCTTATTATATTGCATGTTAGTCACAACTATTGTGTGTTCATTGAATATCTTGTGAATATACTGGATTGAGTTGATACTGGTACTATAAATGTCATCTGCGTGGTAGATGCAGATTTGTGTATTGCATGCTGGCAGTGAATCTAGGATTCTTGCATGCTCTTCTATATATATATATATAAACTCCTTTTCAGGTCAAATTTTTTTGGGAAATTGTTCAATTTACAATTGCATGCTATCGATATTTTGTTAAACCTTTCTCAAAAATGAAATCAGAAATGATTTTGTTAAAAATGTTTTTGAAAAGATGAGTGAAATTAGAACTTATTATATTGCATGCTAGTCAAACAAGTATCCTAAACTGTTTGCAAATATTCCATATGGTTTCAATTTGATATTTGATCACTTGGTATGTGTTTTCTGCGGCATATCTATGATAGTTACAATTATTTGAGTCTTTGGTTTAATTTGTTTCTTATTTTCAAGGCTGCTATATGTATGAGATTGTCGCTCATCACCCTACATTTAAAGCTTTTGTAATTTCTCTTGATTGTATCATCTTTTAGTTAGCTCCTTCGATTTGAAACTATATAATTAGAGTGTTATCCTATGTCCCGAGACTTTTTTTGATGACATCATACTGTCTGTTTTTAGCAATAAACCCTAAATTGTAGATGAACTTAAGCTATGTTTAGTTTGTAGAATGGAATAAGGTGGTACTGTAATAGCCACTATATATGGATATTATAATTTGCAAAAAAGGATGGTTATATTCTAAGGCATATTAAAGTTTATGAAGAAAAAGTAATTGTTATTCAACAAATATAGAATTGCTTTAGATACTTCCATGGATTCTTTTCCTTTCTTTTCTTTAGTTTTTTTGACGCCACCTACATGGCTCATTTGTAGGGTTTCAGCTATCACAACATCAGCACGACGTCATATGCTACAATCGGATGTAGCTTCTAAGTATTTTTTGTATTTTTTTTATTCAAACATATGAAATTTCTGTATTTGAATTTAAATTTGTATAATGTATTTGAATATGAATTTGAATTATTTATAAATTTGAATGATATATGAATTTTTTAGTAATTGTGGTTCAATGTTATGTATAGGAAAATGAAATTACAGATTTTTACAAGAATTAATTATTTAAACAAAATTTAATAGTAGACTAATAGTGACGAATTTAAAAACCGTCACTAAAACTAAAGTATTAGTGAAGATTTTAAATTCGTCACTACTACTCTACTATTAGTGACAGTTTTGAAACCTTCACTAATACTCTACTAAAGCCCAAGTATTAGTGAATGTTTTATTTTCGTCACTAATACTCCACTATTACTGGAAGTTTTGAAACCTTGACTAATACTCAACTTTTAGTGACAGTTTCCAAATTTATCACTATTAGTCTACTATTAGTGAAGAATTTAAGCTGAGCCGATGTATTATTTATAGTGACAGTATTAGGATTTTAATGACGGTGATCATCCGTCACTACTACTCTATTATTAGTGACGCTTGTAGTAATCCGTCACTAATAAGTATTACTAATGGCAGTTATGACAACTATTTTAAAATCGCCACTAATACTTATAAAACCGTCACTAATACTATTAGTGATGATTTTTTGATTAATAGTGTCGGTTTTGATCCTTCACTAATAACCTCAATTCTTGTAGTGGCAAATACCAAATTGTTTTGGCTTTCCAATCGATGCTCAAACTCCTCCATAACCTTAGCAAAGATTCCACAATCTGTGTAAAGTGAAGACAAAATCATTTCTTGTTAAATGTTTAAATTCTAATAAGTTACTGTCATTTATAAATGCTCAAGCCCAATCAAATGTATGAAAAAAATAAAATTTTCAACATAAGAGCAAAATTCACTCCAATGATCTATACACATTATTTAGGTTCACCATGCTATTGTGGACCTCTTGGTATAAGGAAAACATGCCCATGGGTCAGATGGTTAACATCACTTACTTGCTAATTATCACCTTAGATATCTAATCTCTAGATGGGAGTTGAGGGATCTTGTTGTTTACTCTTTCAGGTTACGTTCATTTACAATACTGACTGGGGCCACCATCTTGACTAATATGATTCACAAAGATATTATAATTCACATTAAGTTTCAAGAGCAAGGATCCTTACAATTGGAATCTCTTCTTGCTTCTTATCCGAAAGGACTGCACGAACGAGCATATTTAAAGAACGAAAGCTGCCTTGCAAATTAAGATGCAACGGAAAACTTTCACATTTCACTTCTAATTCATATGACGGATACCATCATACTAAACCATTTAAGCGAAATTTTCGCACATCAATCGTTTTACTCCTGAATCAAAGTGTAACTAATACTTAAATATTTGATTGTGAAGGCTACTAACCATTTCACTGAAGTCATTGCCAAGATCACCACAAAAGCCTTGGTCACTAGATAAACCATCTAGAGATCTTTCACCAATGGATGAAGTGCTCGAAAAGGAATGTAATGTCCTACTTATCTTAATCATATAATCAAACATAATAAATAGAAAAGTCAACCCAAACCCATGGGTAATGGGGACACCTGTCAATCACAGCGGAAACCTAAGTAGCAGTAAATATAAATCACATTCTCAAAAACATAGAATACATAATACTAGAGTCTACTGTAATTCCATAATACTGTGTTTATATACAATCTCCAAAAGTGCCAAAATAAACCTAGGATCATACAACAAAATTCTCCCGATCCTAGTACAAGACTTACCCTCCTAACGGGGTAACTCGATAAACTCAACGGCGGCCTTGATCCGCCGGTTTCTCTGGGTTTCCTAAAAATCATTAAATGTTTGAGGGTGAGACACTTCTTAGTAAGGGAAAATAAACTAAATACAGTGGTGTGGCAACATAAATATTTATTGCAGTTATACATACTCAGTACATTTCATATATCTAAAAACATACATCATAACATGGTGGAATAATCATATAGTTTCATATTTTCTAATAATTCATATTGACAATGAAATGTCTGTTATACCTAATAATACTGAGAGCACACCCAGGATAAATAGTTAGCTGATGTCATGTATTACCCCCAATGACGGGTTGTGCAGCCCGAAGGTGAGACTCGACAATGGCTGGCCAACCGCTGCTGAGTCAAAAATGTCTATAAGTATGTTGGGCCCGCCACACCGTGGTCCGAACTACCAGGTGGACGTCCACACTTTACACTAAAAGCCACATCGACTATCCATCTCTCACCCCCTCGTGGGGTGGTTAGCACTAATCTGATAATAGATATTTGATCTATAAGCTACGGTACCGTGCTCCTAAATTGAACTAAACTAACATCCGGGTTTTGATAACATATAATACATAATATTATAGCATTTTTCATCATTTCATAAATATGGCCTCGCACTGAAAATCATTTCATAAATACGGTCTCGGGCCGAAATCGTTTGATATATACGGCCTCACGCCGAAGATTTCAAAAATACGACCTCGCATCGAAATCATTTCATAAATATGGCCTCGCGCCGAAATCATTTCATAAATACCATTATGAAAATAAATCAATTATTATGTATTTTCAACATCATTTGTACTGTAACATTTCATATTCCCGAAAACATGCTTAATTCATAACAAAGTCATATCATAATACATTTCACGTACAGTAATATTCATGCCACACATTTGCTATATAAAGCCATACATTGTATGTTAAAAATCATAATTTTTGGCATCTTATACATATATATACATTTTAACATAATAGCAGTATTTTCCCAAACATGCATTTCCTTTGTAATATACAGATATAATACATGCTTTCCTAAGAATAAGTTTACTCATACATAATATTAATTTGCATGGAAAATAATTGCTTTAGTTTATTCCCCTACCTGGCTATTGAGAAAAGCTCTTATAAATTTTGGTTTCACACCCATAAGATTTTCTAATCAATACCTTGAAAATGAAAACTCCCAGTACTGAACTTCAGTATTTTCATGCGAATATGATTTCCTATAACTACAGTAGGACCAAATTTGACATAAAAAGTCTTACCTCAACTCAGGGATGATTTTCAACGGAGTTCCATCGACGATCCGCTTCGGTCGATATGTAGAGAACTTCTCCAGGAGTGTCATGGTGGCCTCAGATCGTCGATCCAGCGAGCGATGGAGCCAAAATCAAAGAAAGAGGAGAGAGAAACCGAAGGGGAAGAGAGAGAGAGAGAGAGAGAGAGAGAGAGAGAGAGAGATTTCTTAATATTAACATTGAAATCCAGGTTTTTGATATTTATAGGACTGGATTCGTCGACGAGACACATCACCTCGTCGATGAGTCTCATAGAAAGTTCATCGATAAACTTGCACCTTCGTCAACGAATTTCAAACTTCCCTAAAACCCTCTCTTAGTATCTTTTTGTCGATGAATCTTGTCTTCGTCGACGACGTCCTCTTATACCCTCGTCGAAAAATCCCCTGTGTTCGTTGACGAGGCCTTGATAATTTCACTTGGTTATTCCTTCCAAGTGCAATGTTATCGATTGCCTCCTTCTGTTACTATTTCCATTTACCTTCCTCTTTATTTAAATTATATTATTATTATTATTTGGTTCATTACATTCTCCCCTCTTTATAAATTTCGTCCTTGAAATTTACTATCTGTATTTCCTTCTGTCATCCCATAAAGGAAAAATGGTGTATTTATTTTATTACTTATCCTCACTTATGGCAAAGGAATACCGTGGTTACATTTCAAGTCCTGGGAGATTACATATACCAAAAGAAAATTTCCCCCAAAACTAAAATATCACATATTACCTAAAACATTGCATGCACCTGCAAAAGAAACATTACATATTAACTCACAATTCTTAATTACGTATGGACTTCTTGGAACAATTGTGGATACTTCTGTCTGATCTGTTCCTCAAGCTCCCGAGAAGCCTCTTCTATTGCATGATTCCTCTATAAAACCTTTACTAGAAAAATATTCTTATTGCGTAGTTCCTGTTCCTTTTGGTCTAGAATCTGCACTGGTACCTCCCCATAGACTAGCGAATCACTAAGCTCTAACTCACCATAGCTGATAATATGAGAAGGATCGGGAACGTATTTCCTCAACATAGATATGTGGAATACGTCGTGTATCCTGGATAGTGTAGGTGGCAAAGCTTGCCTATAGGTCACCGGCCCACTTTCACTAAAATCTCAAATGGACTAATAAACTTAGGGCTAAGTTTACCCTTCCTACCAAATATCATGACTTTTTTTAACGGAGCTATCTTTAAAAATACGTGATCACCCACATCGAACTCCAAATTCCTACAGTGATTGTCGGCATAACTTTTATGTCAGCTCTGAACTGCACTGATTCTGTCCCTTATAAGTTGAACTTTATCATATGGCTGTTGTACCAGCTCTGGCCCCACAGCTCGCCGCACACCCATCTCATCCCAATACAAAGGAGATCAACATCTCCTACTGTAAATTGCTTCAAATGGTGCCATGCCAATGCTGGACTAGTAACTGTTATTATATGCAAACTCCACCAACGGCATGAATTGAGTCCAACTACCCCCAAAATCTAATATACATGCTCGAAGCATATCTTCTAGTATTTGTATCATCCTCTCATTCTACCCTTCTGACTGAGGATGGAATGCCATACTAAACGATAGCTGAGACCCTAAAGCTTCTTGCAAGCTTCCCCAAAAACGTGACGTGAAACATGGGTCTCAATTTGACACTATGGATACTGCACCCCATGAGAATGAACTATCTCCTGGACGTAAATCTCTACCAATCGACTGAGGGGATAGCTGATCTTGATAGGGAGAAAATGGGCGGTCTTTGTCAACTGGTCTATTATCACGCAAATCGCATTCTGGCCTTGCGATGTCGACGACAGTCCTGAAAAGAAGTCCATGGATATATGATCCCACTTCCACTCTGGGATAAATAGTGGCTGCAACTGACCCGCTGGCCTCTGGTGCTCAGCTTTTACCTGCTGGCACATCAAGTACTGGGCTACATACTTGGCAATTTCCCTTTTCACACTACTCCACCAGTAAAACTCTCGCAAATCCCTGTACATTTTCGTACTACTGGGATGAACCGTATACAAGGATCTGTGAGCTTCCTTTAAAATAGTCCTCCTAATGTCAGCATCAGCAGGAACACATAATCTAGAATGGAACCGTAAAGTTCCATCATCTGAAATGTAGAATTCCTTTCCCTGACTATCTTGTACTCTGTTCGTCATCTCTACTAATTTTGGGTCTTCTTTCTGAGCAGCTTTAATTTTTTCTTACAGTGAGGCTGTACCACTAGACTGGCGATATCTACCTGTGGATCACTCTCAACCAACTTGATGCTGAGTCTCTCTAGATCCATCATGATCGGATGCAGGATCTCCATAGCCCTCAACACTGATTCCCTAGATTTCCTGCTCAGTGCATCAGCTACCACATTTGCTTTCCCTAGGTGGTAACTAATAGTACAATCAAAATATTTAATTAACTCTAACCACCTTCTCTATCTCATATTCAATTCCTTCTGGGTGAATAAATACTTTAAGCTCTTGTGGTAAGAGAAAATTTCGCACTGCTCACCGTATAGATAATGCCTCCAAATTTTCAATGCGTGTACCACTGCAGCTAACTCAAGATCATGGATAGGGTAGTTCTTTTCATAGTCTTTCAACTGTCTAGACGCTTATGCCACCACCCTACCATGCTACATCAATACACAGCCAAGTCCCTTCAAAGACGCCTCACTATAGATAGTATACCCCTCACCCGCAGACGGGATGATTAGTATTGGCGTTGTGACTAGCCTCTACTTCAGTTCCTAAAACCTCTGTTCATAACTGTTGTCCCATTCAAATCTAGCATTCTTCCTAGTCAATCATGTCAGAGGCCCTAATAAAGCTGAGAACCCCTCGACAAAATGACGATAATATCGAGTTAACCCAAAGAAACTCTTGATCTCCTGTACGTTCCTCGGTCTAGCCCAACTTACTACCGCCTCAATCTTGTTAGTATCAACAAAAATTCCATCTCCTGAGGTGACATGCCCCAAAAACACAACTTTCTCGAGCTAGAAGTCACATTTGTTGAACTTTGCATACAACTTCTTCTCCTTAAGCATCTGCAAGATCTGCCTCAAATGTATCTCATGCTCCTTATAGATCCTCAAATAGACTAGTACATCATCAATAAAAACAACTACAAACTGATCTAAATATGGATGAAAAATCCTATTCATCAAATCGATAAATATCACATGAGCATTTGTAAAACCAAATGGCATAACAAGAAACTTATAATGCCCATATCTGGTTCTGAAGGCCATCTTTGATACATCTTCTGCTCTCACCTTTACTTGATGGTAGCCTGACCTGAGATCGATCTTAGAATACACTCGTGTACCTTGGAGCTAGTCAAACAAATCATCGATATGGGGTAGAGGATACTTGTTCTTGAGTGTCACTTTATTAATCTTTCTGTAATCTATTCACATCCTCATAGAACCGTCCTTCTTCTTCATAAACAGCACTGGAGCTCCCTACGGAGATACACTAGGTCATATGAAGCCCTTATCAAGCAAATCCTGCAACTGATCTTTCAGTTCTACCAACTCTGTTGGCGTCATTCGGGACGGTGCTTTAAAGATCGGCGCTGTACCTGAAAGTAGATCAATAGGGAAATCTACCTCACGATTAGGCGGCAAACCTAGTAATTCATCTAGAAACACATCTATAAATTCTTTCACCGTAGGCGTATTGATAAGATTTAATTCATTTCCTAACCATTCCTTCACGAAAGTCACAAATCCCTGAGAGCCACTCCGGATTAGTCTCCTTGCCTAAATAGCAGAGACCATCTGAGGTAAAGATTGCACTCACGACCCTGTAAATCTAAATTATGGTCTCCCTAGAGGTCTGAATATCACTTCTCTTGCACAATAGTCTATAATAGCAGAATTAGCTGCTAGCCAATCCATGCCGAAGATGATAAATCCATGCATGTCCAGCACCACCAAATTAGCAGATAAAATTCTCCTCTAAACATCAACTGGGCAACCATGAAGCACTTTCCTACATCTCACTACTGACCCGGTCGATGTAGCCACTAATAACCCGACATCTAATGATTGTGTTTCAATCCCACACAATTTAACACATCCCAAGGACACAAACGAGTACGTGGCACAAGAATCAAAAAGTGCAATAACTTTAAATGAAAACATATTAACCGTACCTATCACCATTTAGTCGGCTGCCTCAGCGTCGCCCGGCGTCAAAGTGAAAACTCTGGCTAGGGCCATATTCCTCTGTTGGCCTCCACGTGGCACCTAGTAGCCTCCTTGAGCAGGTCTAGGAGTAGGAGCAGCACCAATCTATGTTGGACACTCCCTCATCATATGTCCTGACTCCCCGCACCTGTAGTAGATACCTCACCCAGTACGACACTCCCCCAAGTGTCTCTTCTTGCAAGATGGGCAAGGTGGAGATGGCTGCACACCCTAGAAATCGCGATTCCCAGTCTCCTATCTCTGGTCTCTATAATAGCCACCTCTCTTCCATGAACCACGGCCGACTCCTTGCTGGGAACCGAGAGGTGCGGATCTCTTCTTCTGCCTTTGCTCCTCAGCCTCTAACCGCTCCTCAATCTCTATTATAGTGGCTCTATCCACTAGATCAACAAAATCCTGCAACTTCAATATCGACACTTGCTTATAAATTTCTCTCCTCAGGCCTCTCTCAAATTGCCGTACCTTCTTTGCTTCATCTGGTATAATGTACGGGGTGAAGCGAGATAATTCGATGAACCTCGCCGCGTACTGCTGTATGGTCTGCTGTCCCTATTTCAAATTTTGGAACTCCTCAATCTTCGCTTCTCTGGACGAGGCTAGAAAATACTTGTCAAAGAATGTCTCTTTAAACCACTCTCATGTCATCTCCATTGATACTATCCTCTGTTGCTATAATAATTTCACTGCCGACCACCGTCTCTCAACCTCCATAACCAGTCTGTAGGTGGCAAACAGCACCTTCTGCTTCTCTAAACATTGCAGCACTGCAAATATTTTCTCTATATTCAACACCCAGTTTTCAGCGACTGTAGGATCTGTTCCTCCTGCGAAAGCCGTTGGATTCATCTTTATAAATTTCTCGATCGAACTACTGTGGCCTGCCAATGGACCACCCTGTTCCTTCGAACTCCTGGAAATTTCGGCCATAACTTGCAGTGCCACGCTACGTAAGATTGCATTCGAATCACTGCCTGCAGCGCCTGAGGGTCCATCACCCTCATTCCCACTAGCGTGGGCACTACCGCCACCAGGGTCCATCCTGAAAAGCAAATAACTTAACTCATATCCCCCTATTCTCTATACATATCATCCAACTCATATAATATATTCTCATAATTAATTCATCTCTCCTAATCTTAATTCAAGGTTCAATCCTGCAACCTAGATACCCAACTCGACGATAGTTTACCATGAATTTTCTGAAATCGTCACCCCAGGAAAATCACATAAACCACCAAGGAAGTCTGGCATCTAGACTACAAAACCAGACCTCAAATTCCCTTATCCTATACTCTGGTATTATTACTGCTGCACTCTAGAGTCTACAGAACCTAGCATCCTAGGTTTTGATATCAAAATATAACGTCCTACTTATCTTAATCACATAATAAAACATAATAAATAGAAAAGTCAACCTGAACCCGTAGGTAATGGGGACACCTGTCAATCACAGCGGAAACCTAAGCAGCAGTAAATAAAAATCACATTCTTAAAACCATAGAATACATAATACCAGAGTTTACTGTAATTCCATAATACTGTGTTTATATAGAATCTCTAAAAGTGCCAAAATAAACCTAGGATCATACAACAAAAATCTCCTAATCCTAGTACAAGACCTACCCTCCTAACGAGGTAACTTGATAAACTCAACGGCAGCCTTGACCCGTCGATCTCTCTGGGTTTCCTGAAAATCATTTAGTGTTTGGTGGTCAGACACTTCTCAGTAAGGGAAAATAAAACAAATACAGTGGTGTGGCAACATGAATATTTATTGCATTTATACATAGTCAGTACATTTCATATATCTAGAAACATACACCATAACATGGGGAAATAATCATATACTTTCATATTTTCTAATAATTCATACTGATCATGAAATGTCTGTTATAGCTAATAATACTGAAAACATACCTAAGATAAATAGTTAGCCGATGTCATGTATTACCCCCAATGATGGGTTGTGCAACCCGAAGGTGGGACTTGACAATGGCTGGCCGACCACTGCCAAGTCAAAAATTTCTATAAGTACGATGGGCCTACCACACCTTGGTCCAGACTTCCAGGTGGATGTCCACACTCTACACTAAAATCCACATCGACTATCCTTCTCCCACCCCCTCGTGGGGTGGTTAGCACTAATCTGATCATAGATATCCGATCTATAAGCAACGGTACCGTGCTCCTGAACTGAACTAAACTAACATCCAGGTTCTGATAACATATAATACATGATATTATAACATTTTTCATAATTTCATAAATTCGAATTTGCACCGAAAATCATTTCATAAATACAGCCTTGCGCTAAAATCATTCCATATATACGGCCTTGCGCCGAAGATTTTGAAAATATGGCCTCGCGCCGAATCATTTCATAAATATGGCCTCGCACCGAAATCATTTCATATATATATATATATGGCCTTGTGCCAAAATCATTTCATAAAAATCATTATGAAAATAAATCAATTATCATGTATTTTCAACATCATTTGTACTGTAACATTTCATATTCTTGAAAAAATGCTTCATTCGTAACAAAGTCATATCGTAATACATTTCACGTAAAGTAATATTCATGCCACACATTTGCTGTATAAAGCCATACATTGTGTAAAAATCATAATTTCTGGCATCTCATACATATATGTACATTTCAACATAATAGCAGTATTTTCCCAAACATGTATTTCCTTTGTAATATATAGATATAATACATGCTTTATTGAAAATAAGTTTACTAATACATAATATTAATTTGCATGGAAAATAACTGTTTTAGTTTATTCCCTTACCTGGCTACTAAGAAAAGCCCCTATAAATTTTGGTCTCACACCCATAGGATTTCCTAATCAATACCCTGAAAATGAAAACTCCCAGTACTAAACTTCAATATTTTCATGCGAATATCATTTTCTATAACTACAGTAGGACCAAATTCAATATAAAAAGTCTTACCTCAGCTCAGGGATGATTTTCAACGGAGTTCCACTGACGATCCGCTCCGGTAGATATGTAAAGAACTTCCCCAAGAGTGTCGTGGTGGCCTCAGATCGTCGATCCGGTGAGCGACAGAGCTGGAATCGAAGAGATAGGAGAGATAAACCGAAGGGGAAGAGAGAGAGAGAGAGTGAGAGATTTCTTAATTTTGACATTTAAATCCAAGTTTTTGCTATTTATAAGACTAGATTCATTGACAAAACACGTCACCTCGTCGATGAGTCTTGTAGAAAGTTCGTCAATGAACCTGCACCTTCGTCGATGAATTTCAGACTTCCACAAAATCCTCTCTTGGTATCTTTTCGTCGATAAATCTTGTCTTCGTTGACGAGGTCCTCTTATACCCTCATCGACGAATCCCTTGTGTTCGTCGACGAGGCCCTAATAATTTCCCTCGGTTATTCCTTCCAAGTGCAATGTTGTCGACTGCCTCCTTCTATTACTATTTCCATTTCCCTTCCTCTTTATTTAAATTACATTATTATTATTCGGGTCATTACAAGGAATTCATGAATGGTTCTAAATTTTTCTACATGAAGTGTCTTGCTTAGGTAGCAAGTTTCACATTTCTACCAAATTTCCACAAACCATGCCCACCACCTCGCTTCCAGTTTCCATATGATTTTAGTGCTAGAACACAGTTCACAATTCGCGCAGACTTCCCTCCCTAGAGTATTCAAGGCACAAAAAAATGTTACAACGGAAGGAGAACTCTGACAATGCGATGCATTTGTTTGGGCCAAACTTTGTTCATTTACTTCCAAATCAATGTTAGTCACATGAAAGAAAAAAAAAAACTAAGATGAAAGTTCATGAGATTAAAATGTAGCTCTTTATAGTGTCCATTTAATATTGATGACACATTCGAATTGCAACCAACCTGCTCCAAATCCGAGGCATCGAATGTTGGAAGCCCCAATTCCTCAACAGACACACGGAAGTTTCTAACATTTTCAAAATACTTGAAGGTAGATAAAGCTGCCCCATCAGGAACAACAGAAGAATCACACGGGCCTTCGACAACCTACAATCAAGTGGTCAATAAGCAACATCTACGAAAAGTAAACACAGTTACTTTGGTGTATGCATATAGTTCTAGTTTGA
The DNA here is from genome assembly GCF_029873635.1 of Malania oleifera. Lineage (NCBI taxonomy): Eukaryota > Viridiplantae > Streptophyta > Magnoliopsida > Santalales > Ximeniaceae > Malania > Malania oleifera. The sequence continues at coordinate 50,911,221 of NC_080418.1, forward strand.
ACAAACAACGGATAAAATACTGAAATTGAGCCCAAATAAGAACACAACTGGAAAATACCTTTGGCTCGACCCGGGTTAAATCTTGTTGAAAACATTGCAAAGGATGATTCCACTCCGTAACCCAAGCCGAAATTCTTCTTTGGAGGGTTCGGTAGGAAAATCTTTTCCCCAAACCACACGAACTGCTTTTCACAGTCATCCAGCTGCTTCATACCTCCTTAAGGCTGCAAAATAATACAAACTCTTCTACTTAATTCATGGTAGGAAAATTTAAAAATCACATACAACCTTAGTAAGATTAGCATTTATTGGCATTCAAACTTTCACCCACCTGAAAAGCTATCACAAACTTTTCAATGTTCTTAGAACATGAATAGATTCAAGATCCTATTTCAAAAAATTTCTTCATAGTCATTATGAAATCCAAAGAAAACCCAGAAAAATTGAAAGAAATTAATTGATTATATGGAATTTTTTTCATCAAAGTAATAATGATGTTTAACAATCTACCAAATACTATTTCAAAAAGAAACCCTTGAGTTAAATTCAAAAGACCAAATGATACGAGATTTAAGTAAAATTCCAACTTCAAATTGAGATTTCAAAATTTATTTTCTTGGCGAATGAATCGAATGTATCAAAAACTCTAACAACATAAAAATAAAAATAAAAACAAAAAAAAATAGCAAAATGCCACAAAAAAAAAAAGAAAAAAAAAGTAGAAGAAATCATTATCCGGAACTAGAAAAGAATGAACATACATGCTTCCTCTACTTTCCTTGACGCTAAATCAAAGTCGCTCAATCGAGTTCCATGTTGCTTTGGAACATCTTCCACGATAGACACCATAAAGAATGGCAAGAGCCCATCTATTTTTTCCATTGCCACCATAATTAAACAAGAAATAATCAAGCTTCAACTCACAAATTAGCGATTCGAATTTTTTGCTAAAGCCTTAATGAAGCCTCACCAATCAGTTCTTAAAAAACCATTAAAAATCAGAATTCTCAGAATAGAGCAATAGGATGAAAATCAAAGAACTCTAATCAAAGTCACAAGAATGTGAACAATACCTAGAATGCAGCTATAGAGGCTCCAATAAAAATATAAAGTTTTCTCAATTAAAAACATCATTTCAAACACTTTATTTGTTTTTTCAAGTTTCAAACAAAAGATACAATGATAATCTAAAATGAGTTGAAATAATAAATGCAACAATAACAAAGTCATGCTCACTAATCAACTATAACACAAACAAAAAAAGAAAAACCCAAAATTTACTGATATAAATGAAGTACACTCACAAGGAGGAGAAAACTCAAATTCAAAGCAAAACATCAAAGTAATTCCTCATAAACGAGATTCCAATCCACAAAATCAGAGAGAGAGAGAGAGAGAGAGAGAGAGATGTTGATAAGGAGGAAGAAGGAAAGGGCGTCATCATACGTAGCCCACATGTTACTATTGGAGAAAGGTGTGGCCTCTGTGGGGATGATGTTGGAGAAGTAGACGCAGAGGATCTAGAGACAAAGGATGAGGTGGCAGGCGGTGAGGATGTTGACGACAGAGCATGCACTGCCAGTGGTTCGGTTTTTGATAGAGATGTGGAGGAGGAAGAGGATGGTGATCAAGAGGAAGCTAGGTTGGAAGAGGCCAAGGGGGATGACGAGATGGACCTTGATGAGAGGGAGATTGGGGAAAGAGGGGAAAGTAGGAGGATTGGAGGGAAAGGAGCGAGGGAGATTAGGGGAACCCGCGCAGGTTTTAATTTCAATGTGAGACTATTAGTGACAACTTTTCCAAACCGTCACTACTACTATGAAATAAAATTTCTTTTCATTTTTTTAAATAAAAGAACTATTAGTGATGGTTCTCTAAACCATCAACAATAAGGTACTAATAGTGATGAATGTGCAAAACCGTCACTAATGCTGTGAAATATTTATTTATTTATTTTTTATTTTAAATATAAGAACTATTGGTGACGGTTCTCTAAACCGTCACTAATAAGGGACTAATAGTGACGAAAATCCAAAACCATCACTACTACTATGATTTTTTTTTATTTTTTATTTTTAAATAAAAAACTTTTAGTGACGATTCTCTAAATCGTCACTAATAAGGCACTAATAGTGACGAATGTGCAAAACTGTCACTAATAGTATGAAATAAATTTTTTTAATTTCTTTTTAATAAAAGAACTAGTAGTGACGATTCTCTAAACTATCACTAATAAGACACTAATAGTGACGAATGTGCAAAACCGTCACTAATAGTATGAAATAAATTTTTTTTATTTATTTTTAATAAAAGAACTAATAGTGACGGTTCTCTAAATCATCACTAAAAATGGACTAATAGTGACGAAATGCTAAAATCGTCACTAATGGTATGAAATAAATTTTTTTAATATTTTTTTTAATAAAAAAACTAGTAGTGACGGTTCTCTAAATCATCACTAATTAGGCGCTAATAGTGATGAAACGCAAAAACCGTCACTAATACTGTGAAATAATTTTTTAAAAAAATAAAAGAACTAGTAGTGACGGATCCCTAAACCATCACTAATAAGGGACTAATAGTGATGAATCACCAAAACCGTCATTAGTACTGTGAAATAAATTTTTTTAATTTTGTTTTAAATAAAAGAACTAGTAGTGACGGTTCTCTAAACCATCATTAATAAGAGATTAATAGTGACGAATGTGCAAAACTGTTACTAATACTGTGAAATTTTTATTCATTTATTAATACAATAATAATAGTGATGGTTTATTAATCTTCACTAATAAGTTCCTTTTAGTGATGCATTGAAATCGTCACTAGTACCTCAAGAATCGTCGCAAATATTTTTCTGGGATAGTTTTCGCACAAAAAGTGGTTTCCCGCGCTTGTTTGAATGGGGGAAACTGGTTTTTAGTGATGGAGGTATCAATGAAGGATGAAATTTTGTCACTAAAAGTTTAGTATTAACGACAGATTGAATTTCATCACTAACGAAATTTCATCCTTCACTATTACCTCAGTCACCAAAAACCAGTTTTCTTATAGTGATATAAATATACAATAAGAATTATCCATAGAAACCATTGTTTAACATGGTATCAGAGTGGTTTTGAACTTAAAGGAACTCTTTAACACGAATCAAATCTTGTATTCCGAAATCAATACCCAATAATCACCATCACAAATTTTTTTCCTTTCTCTTGCTCCTCTGAAACTACATGGTGAATTCCAATCCCATTGTTCCAACCGTATCAAACAACCCAGCACCATCGATTATTGTCCACCAAGACAATTTTTTGTTCCTTACCAGTATTACACTAGATGAGATTAATTACTCATTATGGTCTAAAATCATGGAGGTGCATATTGGAAATGGCAACAAAGCTGGATATCTCACTGGAGAAGCAAAAAAAAAAAAACCTACACATGGAGATCCCAATCTTGGAACATAGATTAACGAAAATCAAAAAGTGAAAAACTGGCTTATTGACTCAATGAGTTCATCGCTGATACAACGATTTATTCATCTCCCCATAGGCAAGGATATAAGGGAAGTTATATCAAAAACCTTCTATGATGGATCAGACGAAACCTGTACCATTGAATTGAATCAAAGATCTTTTCGTGCAGACAAAATGGTCAATCACAGGAAATCGATCAAATAGTACTTGGATTATTGATATAGGTAAATTTGATCATATGACTAGGGACTCCAGTCGATTACAATTTGGTTTTTCCTTCTTCTCAATCTATTATCTTCACACCTAATGGTAGTACCACTCCTATTATTGGAGAGGGATCTGTCATCTTATCTAATACTCTCAAATTAGATACAAGCCTTGTTATTCTATCCCTTAAATATAATATTTTGTGTGTTAGCCAAATTACCTCCACTCTTGCTTGCATTGTAACTTTTTGGCTCTCATTTTTTATTTTTCAAGACATTCTAACTCGAAAGAGTCTTGGTTATGGTATTAGACGAGGCAAACTCTACTACTTGGAGTTGACAAAAAAAAGGGACCGAAAAATTAGTCAAGTGAATCAAACTAGGAGCAAAGAAAAAACTTGAGCAACTATATGGTTATTGCACTGACAACCAGGCTGAGGTATGAATATCTCACTTTTTTCAAGGAAATTCAAGTTATCTACAAGTTTGTAGTATAACCCATGAATTAGTGCAGCATAATTTCTCTTAACTCATCTCCCCAAAGACACATTAGTTGAAATTGAATCATATGGCTCCCTAGTTTTGCATAAATGGAAACAAAGTTTCCTATAAGAAACACCTTAGTTGTCAAGCTTTTTAGTGTTAGATTGTGTATGATTGAGTGGACAGAAGAACGTGTTTTTTTTTGTCCCACATTGGTAGAAAAAGTTGTTTTTGAATTTTTTCTTTGTTTGTCCCACATTATTGAGAAGTGGTTTTTTAGACTTGAGGTTGAAGCTATATACAGAGCTCAACTCTCCATTTGTAAAACACACCTCAAATTTGTACTTTGTCAAGAAGTAGTGGATTGATCGTCAGTGCCTAAGGACCTAGGTAATTCTATATCGAACCTTGTTAAATTCTTGTCTTGTTCTTTTACTGTCTTTTAATATTAGTTCCTGCATTTGATTTAGTTCTTTATATTTTCAATAGCATTAGTTGTAGTATTGGTGTTTTGCACAAGTGGGGTGCCCAACACAACAATTGGTATCAGAGTTAGTTCGAATAGTATCGATATGGAAGTGTTTCTCTATTAGGATCCTTGATTCTACGTTTAATGCCTAAGAAAGACCTTGTCTAAGAGAGTTCTCAGAGACCATTGCGGCTCAGTCTCTCCCTGGAGGTCGGTCTGGTTAAAGTGGAATTTCATAGGATAAAATAGAGTAGACATAATTGGTACGTACTATTCATCCTAGGACTTTTACTTTGTTGGTTGCCATTGAATATGTAGAATATGACAGAAACTAGTGCAACATTAGAAGAAACTCTATCCACATGAATTCCAACCCCTTCGGATTCGACATCATCCTTAAAGACGATAGCTAATGCTCGGTTTGAGGTGGAGAAATTTGATGGTACCAATAATATTGGTATGTGGCAATGTGAGGTGATGGACATCCTATATTAGCAAGAAATGGATATTGCTTCGGATGATAAACCAGTCGATATGGGTGAAAGAGATTGGGAAAAGATCCATCGTTAGGCATGTGGTACAATTCGTCTGTGTCTCCCTAAAATTAGAAATATTATGTCACGAGGGAGACATCTGTAAAGAAATTGTGGAAGGCATTGGAAGATACATTTATGACCAATTGTCTAGAAAATTGGCTCTATTTGAAAAAAAAAAAAGTCATTTTGCTTCCAGTATCAACTAAGTATTTCAATTAATGACCACATAAATGCTTTCAATAAAATTTTGGCCGATTTGTTAAATTTGAATGAAAAGGTGAAAGATGAGGATAAAGTCATATTATTACTAAACTCTCTTCCTAATGATAATGAACATTTGACCACCACTTTATTGTATAAGAAAGATAAAGTTACTTTTGATTATGTTTGTACTCCACTAATTAGTACTCAATGTAGAAAGAAGGATTAGAGGGTCCATAACGAAACAGCAGAAGCACTAACAATAAGGGGATGTTCTTAGAGTCTTATGTTTGGAAGGACGAGTAAATCTTGTGGGAGACCTGCTAAAGATGAATGTGCCTCTTGTCATAAGAAAGGACATTGGAAGAAAGATTGCCCTAAATTACAACAAAAGAATAAGGCAAAGCACATTCTAATGCTAATATAGGCAATGATGATGGAAGTGAGTCAGATTTTTCTCTAGTTAGAATATGTTCGTCACATTATTTTGGTGAGTGGATTTTGGATTCTAGTTCTTCCTATCACATGAGTCCCAATAGGGAATGGATTTATAATTTTGAAGAATTAGATGGTGGGGTTATTTTTATGTAAAATGATAATGCCTGTAAAACAACCATAATAGGATCAATACAATTGAAATTTCAAGATGGAACCATCAAAACCTTGATTGATGTTAGGTATGTTCCAAGTCTAAAGAAAAATATGATTTCATTGGGTGCCTTGGAATCTAAAGGGTTCACTATCACTTTGAAAGATGGAACCTTAAAGATTAAATCAGGTGTTCTGGTGGTGATGAAAGGAATAAGGGAAAATAACTTGTATTATTTACAAGGTAGTATAGTTATTGGCTCAGCAGCTATTTTTTCTAAGAAAAATGCAAGTTCAGATACAACCAGGTTATGGCATATGTGATTGGCACATGCAGGAGAAAAATCTTTACAACAATTAGCTAAGCCAAGTTTGTTGAAGGGTGTAAAGGTATGCAAACTTGAATTTTGTGAGCATTGTATTATGAGAAAACAGACTAGAGTGAAGTTTAGCACTGTAATCCACTAAAGTGAAGGCTTTTTAGATTACATCCATACAGATGTATGGGGGTCCACAAAAATGGCTTCATTGGGTGGTTTGCATTATTTTGCCACTTTTGTTGATGATTTTTCCAGACAAGTTTGGGTGTATCTTATGAAGCATAAAAATGAAGTGTGTGATACTTTCCTTAAGTGAAAAAAAATTAGTTGAAACTCAAACTAGTAGAAAGATTAAATGACTCAGATCAGATAATGGTGGTGAATACACTAGTAACCCATTTATGAAGGTATGTCAGGATGAAGATATTGCTCGACACTTCATAGTTAAAGATACATCACAGCAAAATGGGGTGACAGAGCGCATGAATCAGACTTTGCTAGAGAAAGTTTGATGTATGTTGTTAAATTCTGGGTTAGAAAAAAGGTTTTGGGCTGAGACTATTAGATATGTGAGTCATCTCATCAACCATCTACCATCGCGATAGGGGAAAAACACCCTATGAGGTATGGTCTGGAAAGTCTACTAGTGACTATGATTCTTTACATGTATTTGGTACTATGGCGTATTATCATGTTAAAAACTCTAAGTTGGATCCAAGGGCCAAGAAAGCAATATTCTTGGGGATAAGTGCAAGAGTCAAAGGATACCGTCTTTGGTGTCTTGAGATGAAAAAAAAAAAAAAAAAGATTTTAAGCAAGAATGTGACTTTTGATGAAACCCAGACATTCTTAACTCTTTTTAAGTCATATCTATTTTTAGTGTTCACTTTCCATTCATTCTTGATTTTAACATACTTATTTTAAAGTGGACAATTAAACTTTATGTGTCCCTTATTCCTACACAAGAAACAAGTAGTGTGTTCATGAATATTTGTAGAAGATGTACTAGCATAGTATTTTGCTTCTTTTACAAAATATCTCATAAATAAGTTCCTCTTCTTTTTATTTTCAATTCCATTGTAACCAATTCCATCTTTATTACTAATAATCCTTTCTTGTCCAACCATCTTTTCAAAGTCCTCTTTTCCTCTAGTAAAGCTGTAAATGATTTTATCTTTTTTTTAAATTTTACTTTTAAGATTAAAAATTTTTAAATCTTTCTTACTTTCACCATTTACTTGTAGTTTTACTAACTCTTAAGACATGTTGTTTATTTTGTTCATTAAACCATTAATATGAGATTTATTTTCTTTTACAGTCGTTTTAGAGGATTCTAGCTAATTTTTAGGATTTTCATTTTGTTTTCTCAAGGCTATATTCCTTTTAGTTACTTTAATGAATCTATTGTGTAAGGTGAATAATTCAGCCTAGATTTCTTTGAATGAAGGCATGCTTTCACATGAATCATCACATGACTCTCTACTAGATTCTTCTTGATGAACTATAATAAGAGTTTACCTCAGCATTGTGTGCTACGAAGCATATGTTGGCAACTTTTCGTTCATTTGATTCATTCTTCGATTCGTTTGAGCTTGTATCATCCTATGTTGCTTTCATTGCCTTCTCTTTCTTTTAATTGTCTTTCTTCAGCTATGGACAATCAGGTTTAATGTGTCTGACCTTTTTGCAGTTATAACACGTTGGTGGTTTATTCTTAGTTTCCTTTGTGTTTGTTTCTTCTTTGTTAGTTTTTGTTCCTTTAAACTTCCGAGGGAATTTCCTATTCTTTCTGAAAAATTTTCCAAGTCTTTTAGTAAAGAATGCTAGTTCTTCATCATCTAATTCATTATCTTCATCTTTGTCACTATAACTTTCTTTTGCAGCCTTGAGGGCTATTTATTTCTTATTTTTATTATTGTTCTCTGAATTTCTTTCATTTATCATCATTTCATATGTGAGAAGGGATCCGATTAACTCATCAAAGGAGGTATTTTTCAAGTTTCTTCCTTCTGTGATTGCTGTGGCTTTAGGTTCCCATATCGAAGGAATTCCTATAAGGATTTTCAAATCATTTCATATGTTGAGTAATTTTTCCCTAAAGCATTTAAGGAGTTTATTATGTGAGTAAACCTAGTATACATGCTAGTGATAGTTTCATTTGGATTTATCTTAAAGGCCTCATACTCACTTGTAAGCATGTCTATTCTGCCATCTCTAACATCTATCTTTTTTTTATAGGTTACCTCTAACTTGTTCCAAATTTCTATTGCTAATTTACACGCCATGACTCTATTAAACTCATATACATCTAATGCTCAATACAATGCATTCGTGGCACTTGAATTAGCTTGTAGCAGCTTAAATCAGTCATATCTTTTTCCTCTTTGGGTACTTTTTTACCATTAACTAATTTAGTGGGAATGTAGTCACCCTGTGTGACAACTTTCTATGCCTTTCTAATCTATGGTTTGAAGATAGATTCTCATTCTTTGTTTCCAAAACGTATAGTTTACACCATAGAAAATAGGTGGTCTAGTTGATGATTGTCCTTCACTAAAAGTGGATACACCTAGGTGTGCCATAGTGATCTTTATATAGCTTCTAGTTAAGATTTTCTATAACCTGGCTTTGATACCAATTGAAAGGGAAGGTGTATTCTCAATAGGGGGGTGAATTGGGATTTTAAAATTTCTTTATGATCTCTTTGATTGATTCTTTCTTAACTCATTTTAATTTCAGCAACTACTTAAGCAAAGTTATATTTCAATTACAAGTTCAGCAAAAAATTTACTTTGTAAAACCTTTATGAATGTATATACCAAGTTATATATTCCTTTCAGCAACTCAATACAATCCAATCACCACAATCCACACTAGAGAAAGAATTTAGCAATGCTGTCAAATTTCAGCACTTTAGTAACTCAAAGTAGAGTTCAAGAATGTGTGCTTGCTGATAAAAAGACCTGTATTTGTGAACCTGTTTTCTCAATATGGAACACAATTGAAACTTTCAACACTTCTTCCATAAACTCAGACTTTAAATAAACTTTCAGTTAATAAGTCTTGGGTGTTAACCAATCAACATACTCCCTTTAAGGTTTCCGCAATTTGTATTGATCAACCAACGTACTCTATTTTGGTTTTCGCAATTCCAAAATCAAATTAATCCTTTTTTTTAATTAATTTCCAATCCACGTAGTTATTAAGAATAAAAAATTAAAATCCAACCACGCAGTTTATATGAATCGAAAATTAAATGATAGTAGGGAGGAGAATGAGACGATAGTTTTTACGGCTATACCTGTCTACATCCTCGCCTTAGGCTAAACCACCCAAGGATTTCACTATAACCACTCCTTTGCGGGTAGGAGCTACCTTACAATCTCTCCTTCAATAGGCTAGAGTATGCCTCTCCAAACAATACCCCACACTTGGTCCAACAACGATTCAAGAACTTGAACCATCTACAAAACAAGAACAAGTGTTTGGTGTACAAAGACACTCTCAACAAGAGCTGATTAGTACAACAATTAAGCACTAAAATATACTTTAATTCAAAATAATAACTAAAAGAATTTGAAGCCTTTTGAAGTATATCACCATGAGCTTTCTTTCTAGATTAAAAGAATTCAAAGTAGGCTGAAAATTTTGTTAGAGATTCCCAATAAACCTCAGTAGAGAAATTCAGAAAGTGATTGCACCAAAGAGCTTATAAGAGTATTGAGAGTTTTGAGAGTAAGAAAGCTTGATTGCTGTAATTGGTTGGTGTGCTTGAATCCTTAGCCTTGGGGGGGGGGGGGTATTTATAGATGTTTAATCAAGAGTATTTCATGTTCCTCAAGTGACTTGGAGTGTTTCCCAAGTTTTCATAACAGTTAGAATTCAAAAAATCAAATTTGGAAACTTCCCCTTATATTTAAAATTTAAAATCTCGAAGACTCAGTCGACTGGAAAATATGAGTCAGTCGCCTAGATCCATTAAAACACGGAGATTTTCAAAGTCAGAAGGAGTCAGTCGATTGGGAAATTATGAGTCAGTCGCTTGGGTCCTCTTGGATTGTTTCAAAGTCAGTTCAAATATTTGTCAGTCAACTAGGAAAACCTTGTCAATCGCTTGGAAAGACCAAAAAACTGATTTTCCAACTTTTGCTTCCAAATTCTTTTTGATCTTTTGCTTTCCCCAAAATAATTTAAGACTTTTGAAAACAATTTTTTCAAAACCTGGTCTCTAAGTCAATGTGATTCCTAATGAGCTTCAAATCCAATTAAATCATCATTTGAATGAAGTACTTACATAAAGACTCTCTTATGACTTTAAAACACATTCTAAGCTTGAAGTCTTCATGCTTGGCTTTTTTTTTTTGTCCATCTTGTCTTCAAGGTTCAAATTCTCTAAGCTTTTAGTGAGTCCTTTTTTATTTTCATGCTCTCATGATCTTCAAACTTTCATATCTTTTTTTCTTTTTACATGGAATCTTTCAATGAACTATGCATTCACTTGAACTTGAACTTAATGACTTGATTCTTGAAGTTTCATCACTTGCAAGAAATCATGTTAAGTGACCTTTTATTTCTTATCATCAAAATAAGATTAGTAAGTCATGTTAGGGTAACGATGGTAAGCTAAAAACCAAGACGGTGCATAATCAGCTGGAGGAGCAGGGTGCTGATCTGGTTGTTGAATTGGTTGTTGTTGTTGTTCCTGAGCCTATAGGCATCTACGATCATACTTAAGAAACCAACCTTGATCAAGTTTCTCATAACCCATTTGTTTAGGTGCAGTAGAGGTGAAGAGGTCATAATGGGTTCTCTTGATGAACAAGTCTGATAGAGAGGATACATTTAGATGGGCAAATATGAGATTCAGAATTTGTTGACCTTATAGGTCATGCCCAGTTTTGATTATGACAAATACTCATTATATTTCAAATGGGTGTTTGAGATTATGTGCAGGAACCAAAATTGTCAAGATCAAAACGCACATAAAGCAAGTGAAGATTGAAGACCTAACTTCTTTGTGTTGCAATATATAATTCATTCATGTAGTTGGTCTGTAATAGTAATTAGGGGGTCTTTGGTTTGTAATAATCACAGACATCATATGCATGGTTAAAAACGTAAGTTCAAAATGCAAATGACCTTAAGGTTTGCCCTTCAGTCGACCGACACCAAATTTTTTCAGTGTCTTCAAAAGGACTCAGAAATGACCCTAGGACACTCACCCGTGCATTTATTTGTGATAGGAACTTGAATAGGGTGTTTGTGAATCAAAACATGATTGAAATGCACACTTTGTGCACCTTCGGTCGACTGAACCGGTCTGGGTTAACCAGTTGACCACAACCCAATCGACCGAATTAGGTTAGTTCAAAAACACCTGATTGAACAAACCTCCTAGCAGTCAAACATTTGATTACTTGGTCGACCAAGCCAAAATTGCATACCACTTACCTGGTCGACTGAGGGTCCTTGGGAGAAATCCCAACGGTCTGGTTGACTGAGAGGCTCAGTTCATTTTCCTCTAGTTGACCGACCAAACATTTCAAAAATGGCCCGGTCGACCAAACCATATGAACTTTGGTTGACCGAAATGGTTTCTGGTCGACCAAACCTTTCGGGTTGCCCTGATTTTTTACCGTGGTTAAAATATTTTAAAAGAGGGTTAAATTTGATAAAATGTCTTTAAACTTTCTTAATAATTCTTAATAGGTCCCCAATGATTATATTTCATGGGGTGTCTATAAATACCCCCTCATTTGGGATTATTAGAATGAATTAGCCACTTTGTTTAGGAGAGATTCTCTGAAATTTCCAAAACCTATAATAATCATATCTAAGCCCCAACCACTCATACTTACCTTCTCTTATTTCCAAAAGTTGTTTGTAAGTTGATTGAGTGATTGTCTTGAAAGGTTTGCTCTCCTTGCGTGTTTGAATGAAATGATTTTCTTGAGAGCCAAACTTAAGGGTTCTTAGGGGGTTTTTCTCATAAGCCTATCCTAAAAAGACTTATCTAAGCTTCTAAGAATTGCATTGCATTTGTGTTGCAATTTCTTAGAAAGCTTGTATTTGTTTATGGATTGCAAAACATTTTCAAAACATACTCAAATATTTTGCGTGATTTATCTTGGCATATTTGTGAAAAGATATTTGTGCTTGTGATATTGATCTTTGCTGCAATATTCATTAACTTACATATCCTTTGCTGAATACAAAGATTGAATATCCTTTTGCAAACCAAATATATACATTACTAGAGCATCATACGATTGAGAAAATCTGCTGATTGAAATATACATATATATTGTTTGGCTCGTATCTTTGTGTGAGCTATTAGATTGAAAACATATTGTGATACAAAGATTATACTAATTGACACTCTCACGTACTCATTACACAGATAGCAAATATTTTGAGAGTTAAAATATTAGACCACACTAAGCTTACATATTCAATCATCTTGTGGTGTATGTGACTGAGCGCATTCGGGTACATATCTGCTTTACATGAAAGCACAATCACTGTACCGATGTTATTTGATTGCAAATACTGTTGTATTTCTAGGCACGGGCCTGAAGAGGGAGACTAGCCCTTTGAAATAGTCCCGGACTAGCTTAGACCCAGTTAGGAAAGCTAGGTGCGCCATCTTGGTAAGGCGTATAGGTTGAGATCAGCCCTGTGGTAATTGACCTGGTTGTATTAGGTGACGCTCCACCCTTAAGCGAGCTATTAGTGGAATCGTCAGGCTTGCGAGCTAGAGGTGGAGACGTAGGCACAGTCGGCTGAACCCCAATAACATATCGTGTGTTTGTTTATATTTCCGCACTTTATATTTACCGCACGTGTATGTTATTATGTGAATGATGTGCTTAATTTAAATTTCCATATATTATATTTATCGGCGTATTTGGAACTGCATAGAAAGACCCTAGGTTGTAATATTCTACTAACATCTAGTTCAACCTACGAGAAAAGTTTAAAATTCCAATTCACCCCCCCCCCTTCTTGGAAATACACCAATTCTAACAGAATTCCTCTATAAGGAAGAATTACTTTGCTGGCTTCTGTTCTAGAGATCATCCATTTAAGAATTAAACTTGGTAAATTAAGCCTCTTTCCTTTGAGCAAGCACCACATGATGAAACAATCTAGATATGAAATGTAGTCATGTGATCCTACCTGAGGCAAAGTATTGTATGTAATGATCTTCTGAAGGATGTGTGCCTGAAGATTTAGTTGCTTGTACAGTGGGGGATGTCCAAAATAAACAGTCTCTTTGTTGACCTTATAGGTCACACCCTGGTTTTGATAATGACAAATACAATTGTATTTAATAAATATCTAGTTCATGTGCAGGTTCATATTAGCATATCTTCAGTGGCACGTGAAAAGCTTGCTTAAAGACTTGAAGACAATTTCATACTCTTAATTGTAATAGTTTTTAAATGAAATTTGTCTGTAATAGTAATTAGGGTTTTCGGTTTGTAATAAGCTCACACACATCACATGCATGATTTAATTTGCAAGCTCAAACCGAACCATAGAAAGACTTTAGGGAAGGTCGACCGACACCGGATTTTTTCGGTGACTTCAAATTGGACCCCAAGTGACCTTAGGACACTCACCTTTGCACTTGTATGTAATAGGCACTTGAATAGGGTTTATATGTTGCAAGAAGGGACCGAAATGCACACTTGATGCACTTTCAGTCGAAAGGCCAAAATAGTTCATTCTTGGCCTGGTCGACCGAAACCGGTGCGAGTCAACTGTTTGACTCAGGCCCGGTCGACCGAGCCCTTATAAGTCATTTGACCTCGGTCAACCGAACCTCCTAGGAGTCAACTCTGTGACCTCCCGGTCGACCGACCAGATTTGTACTCCAACTACCTGGTCGACCGAGGGGTCTGGGAGAATTCCCAACGGCCTGGTCGACCGAGCCCTGTAGTTCAAAAAGGCCCCGATCGACCAAACCTCAAAAATTTGGCAAATCACCCTCTCCGGTCGACCGAGCCACTTAGTTCAAAATTGCCCTGGTCGATCGAGCTACTTGAGTCCTGGTCGACCGAACCAGTTCTGGTCGACCGGACCTCTCGGATTGGTCCTATTTTTACCGCGGTTAATAATTTTTTAAACAGGGTTAAATTGTCTTAAGTGTAATTAAACTTTCCAATAATCCCTAATAAGTCCCCAACGGTCAAAATTTTTAGTATGTCTATATATACTCCTTCATTTGGTGGATTAAGTAGCGATTAACAAAAAGATTAAGAAATCCTCTCTCAAGCAAAAATCATTCTATCTTACTCCTCATTGCTTACATCTTTGAAAACCAACTCAAGCTTACCTTCTTCATCCATCCATATTATTTGTAAGTGTATTGAGTATTGTTATCTAGAGGTTCGCTCTCCATATTGTTGCATAATTGAATCGATCTTTTGAGAGCATAACCTAAGTTTTCTTAGGAGGCTTTGCCAATAAGCCTACCCTAAGAAAGATTTGTGGTGACATCCCAAATATTGCATTCTCATTGCAATATCCTAGGAAGTTCGTTTTTGTTTGGGGATTGCAAAAACACTTTCAAACATATTCGAATATCTTGTGGAGTTCATGTTGATATATTTGTAAAAAGATATTCGTGTGTGTAATATATTAATCTTTGTGGTATTATTTATATAAGTATATACATCATTTGCCAAAAACAAAGATTATTTATTTTGCCATCTAAGCATATACACATTCATATGATTGACACATTCTATTGAGTGATATTATTGAGGCTTGTTTAATACTCTATGTGAAGGCGTTTGATTGAACACTCTAAGATACACGGATTTTTGTTGACACTCTCACGTACTCACTACATTGATAGAAAACATTTTTGAGAGTTAATCCGCTTAGACCACATTGAGCTTACATTATTAAATCATCTGTGGTGTTTATATTTGTGCGCATTGGTGGTACAAATCTGCTTTACGTGAAAGCACTCTTGTATTGTACCCTTGATTATATATCTGAGAGATTCCAGGCATGGCTTGAGGGGGCATTAATCCAGCCCGGTAAGGATTGGTGTAAAGGTTGAGGTCAGCCCTGTGGTAATTTGACCTGGTTTGTATAGGTGCCGCTCCACCCGTTTAAGTGAGCAAGTTATTGTGATAATCCTTGTGCTAGTTAGCCAAGGCGGGGACGTAGGCAGTTGGCCGAACCTCGATAACATATCTACGTGTCATTTGCTATTTACTGCTTTCTGGTGCTTGTATGGTTGTTTAGATTGCTTTACTAAATTCCTGGTACTTTTACATTACTTGCACTAGATTGACCCTAGGCTTGTGAACGTACTGCTGCTAGGAGGAATACCTAGGAGATAAAATTTAAAAATACCAATTCACCCCCACCTTTTGGGATCACAGTAAAGCTAACAATTGGTATCAGAGCCACGTAGCATAGACTAATTGTTATTTTGCACAAAGATCACATATGGCTCATAGCTCCGTGACCCCTTTCCCTGAGGGACCATCTTCCACACGACCTCCTGTTTTTAGCGGTGTTAATTACACCTTTTGGAAACAGAGGATGCGCATCTACCTTCAGAATACTGATTGGAAGGTGTGGAGGATTGTCTCTAAGGGAAATTATGTCCCTATGAGAATTGAGGGTGTAGCTAGGGTTCCTAAGACTGAGGATGAATATGATGATGATGACATGAAAGCTGTTAGTCTTAATGCCACTGCCATGAATATTTTATATTGCAGTCTTGATGTAAATGAATTTAACAGGATTATGGCATGTTCAACTGCAAAAGAAATATGAGATAGGTTAAAGGTCACATATAAGGGTACTAGAGATGTGAAAGACAGTAGGATAGATATGTTGACCAGTGAGTATGAGGCCTTTAGGATGAATGTAGGTGAGTCCATTCAGAGCATGTACACTAGATTCACACACATCATAAACTCACTCCATGCATTAGGAAAGACCTATCCTACATATGAGATGATCAGGAAGAATCTTAGAGGCTTTCCTCCTATTTGGGAAGCTAAGGCTACGGCCATTGCTGAGGGTAGAGACCTTAAGGCCATGAGCTTAGACGAACTGATAGGCTCCTTGATTACTTATGAACTGTCCATAAATGAAAGACTTAATGAGCATAATAGGGCTAAGAAGGTGACTGCACTAAAAGCATCTAATGACACATCTAGTGAGTATAGTGAATTTGACACTGATGAGGAAATGGCCATGCTAACCAAAAGGTTTAGTAGATTTTTCAGGAAGAACAGGAAGCCGTTTAAAAAATATAGAGACTCCACTAAAGAGAAGGGAGAGTCCATAAAAAGAAAGGAAAAATCATATGCTCCTACATGCTACAACTACAACAAAGTGGGGCACATCAAACATGACTGCCCACTACTGAAAAAGGAGGCTAAGAAAAAGAAGAGAGCCATGAAAGCCGGAACTTCACGGGATCAATTCAGCAGCAGTGACTCGGATTCAGATCATAGTGACACGGAGGTCGCTAATCTGTGCTTAATGGCACACGGGGATGAGGTATTGTCTTCTAATTCATCATCTTCTTATTATTCATCTAATGATTGTGATTCAGACAGCATGCCTACATTTAGAGAATTGCAATTTGAATATATTCGTGTTTCAAAATTGCTAGGCAAAATGACCAAAGAGAAAAATGATTTGAAAAAGAAATGTGAAAATTGGTCAAAATTGTTTAACATGGCAAAAACTTCTTATGCATCTATTTTAAAAGAAAAAGATACCACTATTGCTGAGCTTGAGAGTAAATTGGAGGATAGCTCCAAAATCATTTTTAAATTCACAAAGGGCAAAGAAAATTTTGAAAAATTACTTGGTGTTCAAAGAAATTCCTTAAGTAAAGAGGGTCTTGGTTTTAATGGCATCGAAAATATTAGACGACCTAATCTTTACTTAGGACATTTTACACGTGAGTCAAAATCTCATATCCCTCATAAAGAACCTAAGTGTAGATTGATATGTTTTAAAAGCAAACAGATTGGTCACATTCAATTTGATTGTCCACTTAGGAATAAGCATGCTAAAATTAGGAAGGTATGGGTAGTTAAAGGAGACCCTGCTACTAACCCCCATGAACCCAATAAAATTTGGGGACCAGCATCAGTCACTTAGCTTATTTTGCAGGTATGCCTAAGATCATCCTCATCCAAGGACCGGTGGTACTTAGATAGTGGGTGCTCACGACACATGACCGGTGACAAGGGAAAATTCACTTCAATTGTTCCCAAGGATGGAGGCTACGTGACATTTGGCGACAATGCCAAAGGACGCATCATCGGGGTAGGTAAGGTTGGTAAAGATTCCTCTCCTACTATTGATAATGTTCTGTTGGTTGATGGATTGAAACATAATCTACTTAGCATAAGTCAATTGTGTGATATAGGATATAAAGTATCATTTGAAAATGACAAATGCATAGTAGAAAATAAAACGGACCACAAAGTGTTTTTTACTGCTGAGAGACATGAAAATGTTTATACTACATCTCTTGATAATTTAGCTTCACAACAAGTAACATGTTTTTCTGCTATAAATGAAGCTAGTTGGTTGTTGCATAGGCGTTTGGGGCATGCTAGCATGGACTTGTTGTCTAAACTTGTTAGAAAAGAATTGGTTAAAGGTTTGCCTAAAATGTCTTTTGTAAAGGACAAGATTTGTGATGCATGTCAAATGGGTAAGCAAACAAAGTCTAGTTTTAAGAAAAAGAAATTCATATCTACTACTAAACCATTGGAGTTGCTTCACCTAGATTTATTTGGGCCTAATTCTGTGCAAAGTCTTGGTGGTAAATCTTATGCTTTTGTAATTGTGGATGATTTTTCTAGATTCACATGGGTGTTATTTCTTGCACATAAAAATGAATCATGTGAACATTTCACCAAACTTTGCAGGAGAATTCAGAATGAAAAAGGATATAAAATCACTCACATAAGAAGTGATAGAGGCACGGAATTCAAAAATGAAAGTATAGAAAAATATTGTGACCTAGAAGGCATATCTCATAATTTTTCTGCACCTAGGACACCTCAACAAAATGGTGTAGTTGAAAGAAAGAATAGGTCACTACAAGAAATGGGAAGAACTATGTTGAATGAGCATAACTTACCTAAATATTTTTGGGCCGAGGCTATTAATACTGCATGCTATGTTATGAATAGGGTGTTAATTAGACCATCAATTAATAAAACCCCTTACGAATTGTGGAACAACCATAAGCCTAATATTTCCTATTTTCATGTGTTTGGTTGTAAATGCTTTGTGCTTAGAGATAATGAGCATCTAGGAAAATTTGACTCTAAATCTGATGAAGGCATCTTCCTAGGTTATGCACTTAATAGTAAAGCATATAGGGTTTTTAATAAAAGAACTTTTACTGTGATTGAATCTATTCATGTTGTATTTGATGAGTCTAATCCATTTTCTAATAAAGATGATGAAGATGATATTGATGTTAGAAAATGCTTAGACAAAATGTCCATTGAAAACAATGCAGGTGAAAATCAAGAAGCAAACGAAAAATCACTTGAAGATAATGAAAATGGAAATCAAGAGCTGCCTAGAGATTGGAAATACATTAGAAGTCATCCTAAAGATCAAATCATAGGCGAACCATCCCGTGGAGTAGCCACAAGATCATCATTGAGAAATATAGTAAATCACTCCTCTTTCTTATCCCAAGAAGAACCTAAAAATATTAAAGAAGCCATAGAAGATGAATCTTGGGTAATGTCCATGCAAGAAGAACTTAATCAATTTGAAAGAAGCAAAGTGTGGACCTTAGTTCCTAGGCCTAATGAGCACACCATCATTGGAACTAAATGGGTGTATAGAAATAAGAAAGATGAAAATGGGGTAGTAACTAGGAACAAAGCTAGACTAGTTGCCCAAGGGTATAACCAACAGGAAGGGATTGATTTTGATGAAACATATGCTCCTGTTGCTAGATTAGAAGCCATTCGTATGCTACTTGCCTTTTCCGCTTTTAAAAATTTTAAATTGTTTCAAATGGATGTTAAAAGCGCATTTCTAAATGGCTACATCAATGAAGAGGTATATGTAGAACAACCACCCGGTTTTGAGAATCATAAATATCTCGATCATGTTTACCAGTTGTCTAAAGCCCTGTATGGATTGAAACAAGCTCCTAGAGCTTGGTATGAGAGGCTTAGTGGTTTCCTATTAGAAAATGAGTTTACCCGTGGCAAAATTGACACTACACTTTTCATCAAGTCCAAAAATGATGATATGCTCCTTGTTCAAATCTATGTGGACGATATTATTTTTGGAGCAACCAATGATGAGTTGTGTAATGAGTTTGCCAAATGCATGCAAAGTGAGTTTGAAATGAGCATGATGGGTGAACTTAGTTTCTTCTTAGGTTTACAAATTAAGCAAGCTAATCATGGAACTTTCATATGCCAATCTAAATACATTAGGGACTTGCTAAAGAAATTTAATATGGAAGATTGTAAAATCCTTGGCACACCTATGAACTCTTCCATAAAGCTTGATAAAGATGAGCAAGGAATCCCTGTTGATGTAAAATTATATCGTGGCATGATTGGAAGTCTCCTATATCTCACTGCTAGTAGGCCTGATATTATGTTTAGTGTGTGCATGTGTGCTAGATTTTAGGCTGACCCTAAGGAATCCCATCTGAAAGCTGTTAAACGAATTCTTAGGTATCTAGTTGGAACTATAGAGTTAGGACTCTGGTACCCTAAGCATACTACCTTTGAGATTGTTAGTTACACTGATGCTGACTTTGCCGGTAGTAAGGTTGATAGAAAAAGCACTAGCGGAACTTGTCATTACTTAGGACAATCTCTTGTTTCTTGGTTTTCTAAGAAACAAAACTCAGTTGGCTTATCCACCGCCGAAGCTAAATATATTGCAGCTGGAAGTTGTTGTGCCCAAACTTTTTATATGAAACAACAACTTGTGGATTTTGGATTGCACTATGAAACAATACCGATTAAATGTGACAATACTAGTGCAATCAACATCTCCAAAAATCCTATCTCACATTCACGAACTAAACACATTGAGATTAGACATCATTTTCTTCTTGATCATGTGCAAAAAGGAGATGTGGCTCTTGAGTTTGTATGCACAGATGAACAGTGGGCTGATATATTCACTAAGCCACTACCTGAGGATAGATTCATAGAAATTAGACGTGAGTTAGGCTTAATGCATAGTAGAGAAGCTTCCTAAACTAAAATGCCTCACAACTTGCATAATTTTAAGGGGAGCCCTCTTATGCGAACTTTTCAAGTCTTAGCAACTGATCTTATTATTGATTTATCTTTTTGCTTGAGATATTGTGAAAATTGGTTGTTGATTGGGTGCTTATGTCATACGTTCATTTATTGCATGTTCATATTGACTATTATCTATGATTGCATCATTGTCCAATTCATGGCCATTTTGACGGTTTATTTATTGTGTTGGACCATACTGAACTGTTTGAGTAGTTGTGGATAAACTGTTAGGAAATGTAAACTCAAAACAGGTTACACTTATACAAGTTTACTTTTGGAAAGTCCTATTTACAAACGGCACTCTGCCGAAATTTTTCAAAATCCTTTTCCAAAATTATTCTTGTATAAATGTACTTAACAACCCATGGCTAGACCTTTAATTCTGATGACCTTTTTTGCTGTTGCCAAAAGGGGGAGATGGAAAGAGAGGCAAATTGGATGCATCTTGTGAGGGGGAGCCTTCTTAGGGCTTAACCCCTATAGTTTTGCCAATCGGGTTTGTCATCATCAAAAAGGGGGAGAATGTTGACCTTATAGGTCACATCCTGATTTTGATAATGACAAATACAATTGTATTTAATAAATATCTAGTTCATGTGCAGGTTCATATTAGCATATCTTCAGTGGCACGTGAAAAGCTTAAAGACTTGAAGACAATTTCATACTCTTAATTGTAATAGTTTTTAAATGAAATTTTTCTGTAATAGTAATTAGGGTTTTCGGTTTGTAATAAGCTCACACACATCACATGCATGATTTAATTTGTAAGCTCAAACCGAACCATAGAAAGACCTTAGGGAAGGTTGACCGACACCGAATTTTTTCGGTGACTTCAAATTGGACTCCAAGTGACCTTAGGACACTCACCTTTGCACTTGTATGTAATAGACACTTGAATAGGGTTTATATGTTGCAAGAAGGGACCGAAATGCACACTTGATGCACTTTCGGTCGACCGGCCAAAACAGTTCATTCTTGGCCTGGTCGACCGAAACCGGTCCGGGTCAACTGTTTGACTCAGGCCCGGTCGACCGAGCCCTTATAGGTCATTTGACCTCAGTCGACCGAACCTCCTGGGAGTCAACTCTTTGACCTCCCGGTCGACCGACCATATTTGTACTCCAACTGCCTGGTTGACCGAGGGGTCTTGGGAGAATTCCCAATGGCCTGGTCGACCGAGCCCTGTAGTTCAAAAAGGCCCCGGTCGACTAAACCTCAAAAATTTGGCAAATCACCCTCTCCGGTCGACTGAGCCACTCAGTTCAAAATTGCCCTGGTCGACCGAGCTACTTGAGTCCTGGTCGACCGGACCTCTCGGGTTGGTCCTATTTTTACCGCGGTTAATAATTTTTTAAACAGGGTTAAATTGTCTTAAGTGTAATTAAACTTTTCCAATAATCCCTAATAAGTCCCCAACGGTCAAAATTTTTAGTATGTCTATATATACTCCTTCATTTGGTGGATTAAGTAGCGATTAACAAAAAGATTAAGAAATCGTCTCTCAAGAAAAAATCATTCTATCTTACTCCTCATTGCTTACATCTTTGAAAACCAACTCAAGCTTACCTTCTTCATCCATCCATATTATTTGTAAGTGTATTGAGTATTGTTATCTAGAGGTTTGCTCTCCATATTGTTGCATAATTGAATCGATCTTTTGAGAGCATAACCTAAGTTTTCTTAGGAGGCTTTGCCAATAAGCCTACCCTAAGAAAGACTTGTGGTGACATCCCAAGTATTGCATTCTCATTGCAATATCTTAGGAAGTTCGTTTTTGTTTGGGGATTGCAAAAACACTTTCAAACATATTCGAATATCTTGTGGAGTTCATGTTGATATATTTGTGAAAAGATATTCATGTGTGTAATATATTAATCTTTGTGGTATTATTTATACAAGTATATACATCATTTGCCAAAAACAAAGATTATTTATTTTTCCATCTAAGCATATACACATTCATATGATTGACACATTCTATTGAGTGATATTATTGAGGCTTGTTTAATACTCTGTGTGAAGGCGTTTGATTGAACACTCTAAGATACACGGATTTTTATTGACACTCTCACGTACTCACTACATTGATAGAAAACATTTTTGAGAGTTAATTCGCTTAGACCACATTGAGCTTACATTATTAAATCATCTGTGGTGTTTGTATTTGTGCGCATTGGTGGTACAAATCTACTTTACGTGAAAGCACTCTTGTATTGTACCCTTGATTGTATATCTGAGAGATTCCAGGCCTGGCCTGAGGGGGCGGTAATCCAGCCCGATAAGGATTGGTGTAAAGGTTGAGGTCAGCCCTGTGGTAATTTGACCTGGTTTGTATAGGTGCCGCTCCACCCGTTTAAGTGAGCAAGTTATTGTGATAATCCTTGTGCTGGTTAGCCAAGGCGGGGACATAGGCAGTTGGCCGAACCTCGATAACATATCTGCGTGTCATTTGCTCTTTACTGCTTTCTGGTGCTTGTATGGTTGTTTAGATTGCTTTACTAAATTCCTGGTGCTTTTACATTACTTGCACTAGATTGACCCTAGGCTTGTGAACATACTGCTGTTAGGAGGAATACCTAGGAGATAAAATTTAAAAATACCAATTCACCCCCCCTCTTGGGATCACGGTAAAGCTAACACTCTTCAATCATGATTAAAGGAAAAAATTCTTCAAGAGTGAAACCTTGTTCCATAATCTAGGATTGCCCAAGGGGTGGACGTTCAAACTCTCCTTATCGAATATTGAAAATGGTGGCCAAGGTTTGAGGAGTCAGGGCAATTTATTTTCTCATGACTTCAGTAGTGGTTACCATCTCTCCTTTAACCATATTTGGATAGAAAATATTAACAATGTTTGGAAAAACACCCTTAGCTTGATAGGTGATGAATTTCTTCCAAACTAATGTTCTAAACATAGGAAGAATATTAGGAAAGTTTTTGTCGAATAAATTGATATCCAAAATTTTACCGAAAATAGGTTCGGTTGGACGAAGATGCTCTCTGTATAGTCTCTTTGTGTGTGAAGCTACAAGCCATTGCTCGATAGATGAGCTATCGTCTTTCCTGGAGGATAATGCCGTATTTCCAACGGTTTTTGTACGTGGCATAATGATTTCAAAGAAAATAACTGGTAAGACCCTAGAAAACAATGAGAGAATGTTGTAGGAAGATGAGATTCAAGGTTGTAAAGGAGGATTTTGAGAGATGGAGGCACTTTGGATCAAAGGATAATAGGTGGATGAGAGGAGAGAAATAGGGTTAGGTGTCTGAGAATTTGAAAGGTTAAAGTTTTGCACACTTTAGTTATTTAAATCGCTGTCAATCAGTCGACTCATATCGAGGGTCAGTCACCTAAAAATTTTAGCGCATTTAAATTTACCTAGATAGTAGTGAGTCAGTTGAGTGACACTCAGAAAGTCAGTTGCTTGATCTTACTAATCCTGAAAATTGAGAAAGTCAGAGAGAGTATAGTCGACTGTGACTTATTTTTTAGTCACCTGACATCACTTGCCTTTCAATATATTCTTGGCTACACATCCAATTTTCTATCTAAACAATTTCTCTACTATTTAATAACCTCAGTTTACTTCAAATTTTCTCCCTTCTTATTTCTGATTATTCTTTGTATATGAATATTTCATATTTCTTCACAAATTAATTGATGTATATGAATTTTTGAATTTAATTCTTTTGAAGTTAAGCCTTGTATAATTCATCCTCTAATTGTGGCCAACAATGTCATTCTTATATTCTTGATTTTCTCACTAATGTCATCACTAGCTCTAGAAGTTTATCTTCAAGATTGATATATTCCATTTTAGCTTTGTTTAATATTCATCTTATATGCTACTTCAAAGATGATCATGGAGTAAAAGCTTTTAACACATTATCATTTTAATGAGTAACAACTCGAAGCTATATTAATTTTATCTCCTAAACAACATATGTTGTGTTTTAGAAATTTTAACCTTAAGTATCCACAAATCATTTTCAACAATTCTCCTAAGGTTTCCAATTTTGTCCATCGGAGATGAGACATCTTGATGATACTATCTCATTCCTTTAGCTATAGCTAACATAATGAATCTTATACCATGATATGCACAGTGAAGTTTGCATTAGCTTCCTCTTTTCACTCAGCTTTTCAGGGTCTCTATTATAGTAGGCATCTCAATTATCTACTATCAGAATACACTTATGGTCATCGCTAAATCTCTTCTTATATTTGATTTGGCTACCTTAAACCATGTAGGCTATGGAGGCATTCCCATCCCCTTTTTATTTTTGTACAAATTTAGATTTTTTAATTCCTAAAAAGAGAATGACTATTCCTAAGATCTATGGAGTCCTTAGTTTGTGAACTAGGCTTTCATCTTGGTAGCCATACTTTCTTGGATCTTAATGGTTTAATGAGAGATGTTTTTCTTACTCTCCAAACCTATTTAGTTTTCACACTTTTTCTCTTTAATGGATATTCAAACTTTATATGTCCCTTTTTCTTACATTGGAAGCATGTGGTGTGGGTGTAAGCAGTTGAGGAGGTGCTAGCATAGTCTTTGGAGGCTTTTACAAAGTATCCCATGTAGAGGTTCTTTTTTCTTGTGTTCTCAACTCCATTGAATCCTATGCCTTCTTTATCCAAAGACATTCTTTGTGATCCAACTATTTTATCAAGGTTTTCCTTTCCTCTAGTGAAAATGTAGATGATTTTGGCTTGATCCTCAATTTTACTTTTAAGATCACAGATTTCTCAGTCTTGTATATTTTTACCCTTTACTTTTAGTTTTACTAGATCTTGAGACATTTTGTTGATTTTACTTTCTAGTTTAGATATATATAGATCTTTCTCATTTTCCATAGAAGATTGGGATCTTAGATCTTCCAATTCTTTCATCATTTTTTCATTCTTACTTTCTAATCTTTTAATTTTTAAATAAATTTCTCTTTCAGCAAGATTTTTTGATTCCAATTCTTTCATTACAGCTTTATTCTTATTTTTCAACGAAGAGTATCCTTTAGTTACTTTAACTAAGATCTTATTAACCTTGAATAGTTCACTTAGTAGTTCTTCATAAGATGGCATACTCTTATTATTGGAATCATTAGATGAATAGTCACAGGATTCATTAGATGAATTATCAAAATATTTGGACGAAGAACTTTGTTCTTCAACATCATCTAATGCCATAAGACATGCATTAGCAACCTTTTGGTTACTTGATTCACTTTCTGAACTATTGGAACTTATATTGTCCCATGTTGTGGCTTTCATTATCTTTTTCTTCTTCTTTTCAGCATCCTTCTTGAGCTGTGGACAACCTAGTTTTATGTGACCTAATTTCTGGCAATTATAGCATGTAAGAGGTTCATTCTTTATTTCCTTTTTATTTGTTTCTCCTTTATCGAATTTGGAGTCATGGAATTTTCTTATAAATTTATTCTTCTTTCTAAGGATTTTTGCAAGTATCTTGGTTATGATAGCTACATCATTTTCATCCATTATCTCTTCATCTTCATCGCCAGAACTTTCATTTGTGGTTTTAAAAGTGATGGATTCCTTGGTTTTAGATTTTCCTTTAGTTCTTTTGTTTATTGTCATATCATAGGTGAAGAGAGATCCTATCAATTCATCAAGGGACATAACAAAAAATGAGGTTATTAGTGAATGATCAAAACCGTCACTATTAATAAAAAAAATTGTCACTAATAGTATTAGTGACGATTTTAAGGTAGTCGCCATAACTGCCATTAGTAATACTTATTAGTGATGGATTACTACAAGAGTCCCTAATAATAGAGTAGTAGTGACGGATTATCACCGTCACTAAAACTCTAATACCGTCACTATAAATTATACATTGGCTAATTCGTTACTAATAGTAGACTAATAGTGGCAAATTTGAAAACCATTACTAAAATTTGAGTATTAGTGAAGATTTCAAAACCGTAACTAATAATAGAGTATTAGTGACGAATATAAAACCTTCACTAATACTTGGGCTTTAGTAGAGTATTAGTAAAGGTTTCAAAACTGTCACTAATAGTAGAGCAATAGTGTCGAATTTAAAATCTTCACTAATAATTTGGTTTTAGTGACGATTTTGAAATTCGTCACTAATACCGTACTATTAGTGAAAGTTTTGAAACCTTTACTAATACTCTACTAGTAGTGATGATTTTTAAATTCGTCACTATTAGTCTACTATTAAAATTATTTTAAATAATTATTTCTCGTAAAAATTGTAATTACATTTTCGTATACATAACATTAAACCACAATTACTAAAAAATTCATATATCATTCAAATTTGTGAATAATTCAAATTCATATTCATATACATTATACAAATTTAAATTCAAATACAGAAATTCCTTCTGTTTGGATAAAAAAAATACAAAAAAAAACTTAGAAGCTACATCCAATTGTAGCATGATGTCATGCTAATGTTGTGATAACCGCAAACCCTACAAATTAAGAATTATAAAAAACATTAGTATACAATTTTTGAACATATATGTATACGTATTGTAAGTATCAATGATTTGATAGAAAAATAATTGGACATTCGAACATAATTATAAAAAAATGATACAATTTAAAATAGCTAAGAGCTTCATATAATAAGCATTAAAAAATGTAATGTGTTCATGCATCCTACAAACAATCTATATAAGAATATAGTTCTTTGAACAAAAAGAATGTGATGTTCACGATTTACATGGCTTCCTTAGGACTCAAAAACAACTATAATAATCAAATAATGCAAATGAGCTATGCAGGTGGCATAAAAAAACTAAAGAAAAAAAAAAAAGAAAAGAAAAGAACCCATGGAAGTATATAAAGCAATTCTATATTTATTGAATAACAACAACTTTTTCTTAGTAAACTTTAATATGCCTTAGAATATAACCATCCTTTTTCTGCAAACTATAATATTTGTATATAGTGGCTATTACAATACCACCTTTTTCCATTCTGCAAACCAAACATAACGTAAGTTCATCTACAATTTGGTGCTTATAGCTAAAAAGAGACAGCACAATGTCATCAAAAAAGTTCTTGGGACACAGGATAACACTCTAATTATATATTTTCAAATCGAAGGAGTTAACTGAATAATGAAACAATCAAGAGAACTTACAAAAGTTTTAAATGCAGGGCGATGAGCGGCCATCTCATACATATAGCAGCTTGGAAAATAAGAAACAAATTAAACCGAAGACTCAAATAATTGTAATTGCCATAGATACGGCACAAAAAACACATACCAAGTGACCAAATATTAGATTTGAAGTCATATGGAATATATGCAAGCAGTTCAGGACACATGTTTTACTAGCATGCAATATAATAAGTTCTTAAGCATAAGTTCTGTTGACCTTATGGGTCATATCCCATTTTGTGTGCAGGATCCTATTGGCAAAGTTATATGAAAGCAAATGATGACTTGAAGAAAATGAAGATCCAACATATTTATTTGTTGTAATTTATATTTCATTTATTCTGGGTTTGTAATATTGATCATGGTTTGTAATAATTAATGCATTACATGCATGATAAGAAAGATAAGCTCAAAGATCATAGAATGACCTTAGGGATACGCTGGACTTTTGGGCTTAATTTAAAAGCCTAGGTCATAGACTGACCTTAGGTCTCTAAATATCATATGAAAAGTCCTCTATAACTCATAAGCTATATTTATGTGAATAGGGGTGACTTCAAATGAAAATCAGAACCGAAAATGACCATTGAAAGGTACTTGGTCGAACGAACCAACTTAGTTATACTATATTGGGTCGATCGAATCACTGTTGACTAAGGAGATTAAGCCTCGGTCGACCAAACTTGTGCTGTGTAAATGATATGGCCGACCGAACCATACGTAAGTCAACATTTTGACTTAATACGGTCGATTGTCCAATTTTGAACACAATGTCCTCGGTCGACCAAACAGCCATGTGTCTAACACCCCAACTGTTTGGTCAATCAAATTTTCAGTTCTATTTAGCCATGGTCAATCGAATCATATGAATAGCCAGCCGAACTCTTTGTTTGTCGACTGAACCTCGAACGATTCAAAATCCCCGAACACAATTGACCATATTCTCTGTTGAAAAACTCCATGATTGATCGAAGCTCATAAAGTGGTCAACCGAACCCTTAGCACGATCGAACAAAACTCTCAGATTGCTCAATTTTTACCGAGGTTAAGCAGGGGTTATTTTTTATTAACCTTACTTTAACTTTTTCAAAAATACCGAATGAGTCCCGAACAGTTATATTTTTTGGAGTGTCTATATATACTCCTTCATTTGGTTTAATTAGCATGGATTAGCAAACATTATTAGCAAAATATTCTATAAAATTTCAAAAACCTATTTCTCTCATACAAGCTTAAAAAGCCTATACACTTACCTAGTGTTATTCTTTTGTTAAATCTAGTTTCGTGAGAGTGCCTTGAGTGATTCTACATTGATTCTACTTGTTTAAACTCTCATTGGTTGAGTTGATTGATTGATTCTTTTTTTGAGAGTTTTAGCCAAAGCTTTTCCCCTGGTTTATTAAATAACTTCATTGTGTGGGGAAAACTTTGAAGCTTGTGAGTATTGGGATCTATATTGTAAGACTCCAAGGCTTGTATTTTGATTGTGCTAAAATTATTTTTTACAAGCTTATACTTCAAATATCTATTGAGTTAATATTTTAAGATAATTATTTTTGAGATATTTTGAATACACTTGTAGGAACTCTTTGAAACCCTAGTTGTGGTTGATTAATATTGATACATAATTCCAAAGATAGATTGATTATACACTTGTGGACTCTATTGCATATTGACATTAGATTAAGTGACAACACACATTGCACTGAGCTTATAGTTCCTATCCTGTTGATGTGCATTGATTTATATTGGTATAAATTTGCTTGTTGGAGAAGCACTCTTTTTGTACACACTTTGTATTTTGAATAGGTTATATTCTAGGTGTGGCCTAAGGGGGTGTTGATCTAACCAATAAGGATCAGTAGGGCCTTCTCCGCCCTGTATGGAGAGTTTGTAAAGGTCAAGATCAGCCCTGAAGTCATTTGACCTGGTTGTAATCGGTGCTACTCCATCCGTTAAGTGAGCAATAGTGGTAATTCTTGTGCTTGCGTGCTGAGGCGGGGATGTAGGCACATTTATCGAACCCCGATAACATATTTGGTGTCACCTTTACTTTCCTTACTCTATATTCTGCTTTGTGCTTGGTTTAGTTTCCTTGCTAAATATACTGCATATCTAGTTGACACGCTATTATTTTTGGTTGAGAGAAACTGGAATTACTTTGCATGTGCTGAAAATTAATAGATATATCATCTTTGTAATTTCATACATTTTTGAACTGCCCCTAGGTTGTGCAATGCTGTTGCTGGATCAGTTAAACTTAGGAAGAATTTTTAAATCTCCAATTCACCTCCCTCTTGTGATTGCACCAAAGTAAACAAGTTCATTAGAAATAAAGTTAAAAAATAAAACAATAAAACAATATGTTAGAATAAGAAGTATATAGCAAGTATTTCATTTCAAGCATGCAACATTCTATTAGGGATTTTCACTCATCCTTTCAAAAATATTTTTAGAAAAATCATTTCGGATTTCATTTTTGAGAATGTTTAACAAAATTTTTCCAGCATGGCAACTGTAATTTGAACAATTTTCCAAAAAAAAAAAGACCTGAAAAGGAGTTTATATATATAGAAGGGCTTGCGAGAATATTAGATTCACTACTAGCATGCAATACACAAATCTGCTTCAGCCATGTAGATGACATTTATACTACCAGTATGAACTCAATCCAGTATATTCAAAAGAAATTCAATATGTGACTAGCATGCAATATAATAAGCTCTTAAGCATCAGTTCATTAGCGATGAAGTTCAAAAATAAAACAATAAAACAATATGTTAGAATAAGAGGTATATAACAAGTATTTCATTTCTATAAAGGATTTTCACTCACCCTTTCAAAAAGTTTTTCTGCAAAATCATTTCACTCATCCTTTTAATCATTTTTGGTATCATCTTCAATAAATTATTTGGCTTGCTATACACTATGACATATTTTCACTCTTCTCCTGTTAAGATTAAGGAAAAGACCTCATATATAGTGTTGACTTGATAGGTCATGCCCAGTTTGATCATGACAAATACTCTTGGTACTGATTGTTGTACTAAAACGTGCTGCAAGTTCACAGTGCATGTGTATTTGGACTAAAAGACATAGCATTGATGGCTTGCGGTGTTCGTGCCAAAGAATGAAGATTTTTGTTTTGTATTTGTATTTATCTTTCATATTTCTACATTCTAGGATGTAATATTTATTATGTATTGTACACCCTGCGACTTGTAATAATTTGCATCATGCATGGTAGGTAGGTATGGTCATAATAGACCTTAACTGGACCTTAGGTACCTACTTTTAGTACACAAAGTCCCCAACTTCACTCTTCAAATTAGGGGAATTAAAATTGGCTAAAAATAAACTTAATCGAGAATGTTGAGAGGGTTCGGGCGATCGAACCCCGGTAGTGTAAAATGACATGGGCGACCGAACTAGTCAATATGTTGACTTTATGTTCGGGCACCCGAACCTATTTGGAGCGTATCTCCCTTGGGCACTTGAACCTGTGTTAGGTTCCTTTTCAACTACTTGAGTGCCCAAACGATCACATTATGGGCTCAGGCGACCAAATTGGTTGGTTTGGTCGACCAAACTTGGAACCGGACACCCGAACCTACGAACAATTGGCTACTGGCATTGATTTAGCCACCTGGCCATAATTTCCAACTACCAAACTCTTTAAAATGCCTTTTTTTTACTGAGTCTGTTCGAGCACCCCAACCTCAGGCTGGACACCCAAATCTCGTGAGTTAAAATATTTTTTACCGAATTTTTAATGGGGTAAACTGGGTTAATTTTCTTAATGGCTTTTAAAACAAATTTAATTATTCCCATTGGGTCTCCAATAGTAAAAAATTTCCCCTTGCCTATAAATACCTATTCATTTGTCATAATTAGCAAGGATTAGCATTTTGATTAAGGGAAAAATTCTCTTAACTTCCAAAACCCTATTTTAGCATATACTACTCCCAAACACTCATACACTCAATTTTTATTGATCTTTTAAGTGTTTTGAGTTTTTATAAACTGATTATGCTTGATCTTTACTAACTAGTTCTCTCATTTGGTATATTGTTTGATTGTTTTTATTTTAGAGTATAGCCTTAAGTTCTTCCACCGATTTTACTTGATAAATTTTTGTGGGAAGACTTACAAGGTTGTATTGTGCGCAAAATCCTTTTCAAAAGCAAGTTTTTCAAAACCTCCATTGTGCTTTGTATATTGAAATATCTTGTTGAGATTGTTTGATTCAACTTGCTTAGCATATTTGATACCCTAAATTGATCTTATGTTATTCACATATTGTGTTTCAAATCTTCCTTTGATATTCACTCTAGGTTAACCGAACTGCTTTACATGACATAGGTTTGGTCATCCAAACCCTCTCAATGTTTTCTATTAAGTTCATTTTTAGCTTGACTTGATTCCCTTGATATAGTAAGTGATGTTGGGGACTTTCTTATGTGCAAGTGCTAGGACCTAGGGTCATTTCTAAGGCCTTTCTAAGTATGCCAAAAAAACTGGCGTTAGTCCACCTTCGGTCAACCAAAGGGTGATCCCTAAGGTCTTGAGTTTTATAGTTCCTACATGCGTGCAATGCATATTATTACAGACCTTTTTCTTATTTACTATTACAGACCCGAATAGAACAAATATTAATTACAAAAAAAGAAGTCTTCAGGGTCTTTAGACTTTGAATCTTCATGTGCCATTAGTTGATCTGCTAATTATAGACCTGTACACAGACTCAAAATTCATCAAATATCAAGAGTATTTGTCATTATCAAAACCGGGTATGACCTTTAGGTCATCAATCTCCCCCTTTTTTATGATGAAAATTACTTTATGCAAAAGTGGGTACAACCAATAAAGGCTCCCTTTGACTTTATGCATAAAGACAATTTAAGTTCAAATTAAATTATTTATCAGTGATAATTAAATTTAGATTTTAGTAAAGTACCCAGCTTTGCCTTTTCTCCCCCTTTTGGCCATAGCAAAAAGGGCTATAAATATAAAGCATATAAGTAAGGCATTTAAGTATGAATTATTTAAATACATGATAAGATTAGGAAAATTTGAAGAAATTTTGGCAAAATGCCATTTGAAAATAGAGCATTTTCCCAAAAATACCTGTATAGAAATGACCTGATTGTTTTTTAAATTTACAATATATCCATAACAATTAACTCAAATAGTTCAGTATTCTCAAAGTATAAATATGACTATCAACATGCAAGAGATACGATAGTTATGCATTTCATGTCACAGACAAATTCATAGAGTATAAAGCAATGACAGGTTTAACAATTAAGCACACAAACTCTATAACTAGTCATTTAAAGATTTAAATGACATGAAAACAATATTAGACTAGAATTGTCCACAAACCATAGAAATTTAAACATATCATAAGACCCATGGAAGATATGAGTTTAAAACACACGACATATGATAGCAAATAGTTTATTTGAACACAAACACTGTTAAACTAGTTCACATGCATTTTCATATGAAGTTATCGAACCAGTTATGCAAATAAAATATATATGTACATAATAATAAATATATCCTCCTTTGAAATTTGCAAAAGGTACTGGGGGTGCTTGCTGAAAAAAAAAAGTTAATTTAAAACAAGCAATCACAAATTTTTTGGTTTGTCAATGAGGCACATACTAAAATATAACCAAAAAACCACAACCATAATGATCCTAAAAATTTAAGAATCACATGCAAGATCATATGGAAAACACAAACAACATGTGGCAAGGAAATACATATCAACTTAAAATTTTCACAAAGATCATTTTGGTTAAGCACATGCCACGGTGGGTTCACAGTAGATGTAAGCTAAAAATATTTGTGAGCAAAACAAAGTAGGAATTTATGTCTAGATGCTCCCCTTTTCAATTTGAGTATGTGCTTAGATTCTTTAACTAGTTATACTAACCAAAGATTAAATTTCATTATGCTTAGTAGTATAAATCATCAATCCAAATCTTTAAAATCAACTATATTGAGTATTCGTCAATTGCATTTTTCACTTGATTAGTATAGTTGTCCCTATAGAACATAGATGCATCAAAGAGTATATATTGAGGGATGAAAAAATGTTCATTATCCAAGAACATTCCATATCAAAACATAAGCCTTTAAGCACTGGATATAATGTTTAGGGTATTCTCAAGAGCCTCGATATTTCAGTGGATGAAACTGATGCATATGGATTCTTTAAGTTCTTTCTATAGGGATGGAGTTGGGCTCCCCTAATTATTCGATGATTATGGAAGGATGAATTTTAGATTTCTATTTGGTTTCACTCATCCTTTCAAAAATGTTTTAACATTAATTTTATCATAATCATCTTTAGCACAAGGTTTTATTTGGGAAAATTCCTATCAAAATTTCGGCAGTATGCCATTTGTAAATCGGGCATTTTCCCATAAGACCTATACTTGATAGGTTCAAATAAGCAATATATGATTCAATTCAAGACACACGACAACCTATATCCACTACTAGGATGCAATTCTCATCAACTACATCTGACATGCAGGAGACATTCTAAACTAAGCATGCAATCAGGTAGTAATCAACAAAAGATAAACTATCCATTAGAAGATATACTCATTTAATGCATAATGAATAGTAGGAATTTAGTGATTTTCATATGAAAGCATATGGGCATAAATAATAAAAATCATGAGAGCATTTAATGTATAAATATATTCATGAAGAAAAATGCTCTCCCTGAGTTATGCACTTATTCAATTTATGCCTTTTCATTTTCTAATTACTTAGCCAAGTGTTTAGATTTTTCGTGATTTACTCTTGACTAAACATGTTTAGGCTTAGAGGACCAAAGATTCACATGCATTACTTCTTCAGGGTCATAAGCCAATGTATGCCTCTTTACTTATGAATTTCATAGAGGCCCAAGTTCAAATGGCTTTTCTTTCTTAACATTCATGCATAGGTTTCTTAGTTATTGCATTTCCATATATGTTGAAATCTATGACCATCATATCAGTCATTTAACTTATTTCTAAGGACAGAGGGTCTAAAGGATATGACTTAACATTTTGAGAGCTATGCGTGTGAAGTAGATTAAATACTCTTAAAGATTATAATTCTTGTTATGTTCGAAGAGTATTCAATATAAGTGGACATGATTCAAGATATTTTCATGGAAAGGGATATGTCCACCCGCTTAGGCAAATAGCATTTATGAGTATTTGAATTTTCTTGAACAATGCTCTTTGGAGAATGGAAAGTATCCTATAGATATGATCACATAGGGGAGCAAGGATACAAACCAAAGAATGGGTGAAACCTCACCGAATATGATCGTGGTTTGGTAAGGATTTCCTATGGATGAGGTAAATCAAAATTAGAGGATTTTTATACTTTTGGTTCAAAGGGAATATTTTGATTTAATCAATAAAATTTGAATCCCTTAGTGGTTGCCTCTAATCTTGATTAAAGCAAAGATGTCTTATGAAGAGCATATTTAATATATATTAATCATTTATAATCAATTGTGCTTTAAGCCTACAGTGATGACTAAATTTTGATCTAGGCTTTGACTAATGAGATTAGGGTTAAAAATATATAGAATAGGATGGATCCCTAAGACTCATTTCTATGCAATGGACAACAGTTGCTTAACTTTGTGATTTTCATGTTAGCATGGGTTAAGCATTTAGAATTAAGTACTAGGCATAGATACCATGTCTATTTGGAAGTGGATAAAGTGTCTTAGTATAACAAGATTGTTTAGTGAGTGTTTATACTAAAATTTTATTTAAAGCAACAATCACTTTCCAAACCTACAGTCACCACAACCCCCTAAACCTAAACCTTGGATCTAAGGAAGCATTAATTAATTAAGTAATATTAATTTAAATCCATTTTTCCTTAGGGCTTATGGGGTTTGCTTTCTATGCCTCTAGCACTTCTAGTTAAACAATTAAATCCGCTATGCCCTTTTGTTTTATGTTGTAAGCAAGTTTTGAATATTTGTAAAAGGCTATGCTTACTAATCTTATGCTTCCATGATGAGGCATGGTAATGGGATTTATAATATGAACCCTTTTTGAAAAATTTATTTCTTTTGAATCTTAAGTGTTCATTATGATAATTCTTTCCATATTTTACTTTTGAGTGAAACTCTAGAATAATCACTTACTTCTTTCCTTAAGTAGATCATTTTTAATATCTTTTTATTTTTCTCTTCTCAAGAATAGTATGATAATTTTTTAATTTTCTCAATTGTATAGCTATCCTTTTGTTTTAATTATTCAGGGAAGTTTTATGATATGACATTCTAACTAGAGAATTATGAATTTTAAATGAATCCTTTTCTAGTTGACTATTAAATGATATGCTTTCATCATAAAACTCATTGCATGATTCAATACAGGATTTGTCTCTATAACAATCATATGAATCCATACATATAGTATCATTATCAGAAACAATTGATGATTCGTCATAAGATATATCACAGTTATTACATGATTCATTGCATGCTATGTTAATTGTAATATCACAACATTCAACAGATGATTCATCACATGCAATATTAATTAAACCAGAAGGAGAAACATATACCTCCTCGTTGGTTATTGCAGTATGATCATGATCTACCACTACATGATCATTAAGACTTGGAGCATTTGGAGTGACAATCTCCTTTTCCTCAAATTTTCCATATTTCTTTTCAAGTTTATCCCAGATTTCTTGTGCACTATGACATGCCACAAACTCAAAAAAAAAATATTAGACTCTAAAGCACAATATAATATATCCATGACATTGGAATTAATCATGTTATAATCATTTATTTATTTGTGCACTTCTTCCTTTAGCAGTCACGAGCCAGGCCCACCAGTCCATAGATTTTAAAAATATGGTCATTCTAATTTTCTAGGCGGTGTAATCGACACCACAAACTAATGGAGGACAAGAAGGTGACTATCCCTCTCTGAATGGGGATACACCAATATGATTCATTTCGATCTTTTAGAAAAAACATTTAAGTCAATGTCACGAGACTCTGATATCAAATGTTAGCTTTGGTGTATTACCAAGAGGAGGGTGAATTGGGTATTTAAAATTTATTGCCTCGGTCAATTAGTCTAATAACTGTATTACTCAACCTAGGGTCTGTCTATGCAATTATAAACCCAATCATTCATGATCGTAAAATATAAACATTCATATATAGGAATTTAAAATGCAAAAATCAAAAGCATGCACAAGAAATGTTATCAAGGTTCAGCTAATTGTGCCTACATCCCCACCTCTAGCTCGCAAGCCCGAGGATTCAACTAATAGCTCGCTTAACGGGTGGAGCGGCACCTAATAGAACTAAATCAATTAGCACAGGGTTGAGCTCAACCTTTACAACTAGGTCAATTAGCGGTGCTGACCTCAACCTATGCCTTACCAGGATGGTACACCTAACTTTTCAAACCGGGTCTAAGCCAATCTGGGACTATTCAACAGAGCCAGTCTCCCTCTCCAGGCCCGCGCCTGGAATACAACAAATGCGTAAAAATTTATACACGAAAATACGCTTCTTACACAAGCAGGTATGTGTATCAGTACACACAATATAATCAATGCACCTCAATGATGTATGAACTATAAGCTCGGTGCTTTACGTATGCAATCAACACTTAGAATATTAACTTTATCTAATCAAGCACAATAGTGTATATTAAATAAGCTATTCTTTGAACACCATATAAACTATATCTCAATCTCAGATTAGGATTTCAAAGATGTTAACAATAATATTCAAACAAACTGAAAAATATTTTCTTCAATGTAGCAAGCACAATAGTTATTTGAAAGCAAGCTTTGAAAATGATTTTTTCACCCAAAAGTATAGGCTTAGGGTACTTGCAAAGACAATGCATGAACCACAGCCTTCTAAGTCTTCCAACACAAGATTTATCAAGTTAAATCAGTGGAAGAAATTGATGCTTCTACTCTCAATAAAATTAAACAATCAAAGTTCAGTTAACCGACCTGACCAATTCGGTAGCCCGAGCCCAATTTGGACGTGTCATTCAGTTGCCTGAATAGTTGAAAAGTGCCCTAACATAGGTTTGGTTGCCCAAGGATGATACGCTCAAAACAAGTTCGAGTGCCTAAACACCAAGTCAACATGTTGACTTGTTCGGTCGCCCCGAGCTGCTTTACACAGCATAGGTTCAGTCGCCTGAACACTCTCAATTTTTTCTATTAAGTTCATTTTTAGCTTGAATTGATTCCTTTAATATAGTAAGTGATGTTTGGGACTTTATTTTGTGCAAATGCTGCGACCTAGGGTTGTTTCTAAGGCCTTTCTAAGTACGCCAAAAAACCTGGCATCGGTCGACCTTCAGTCAACTGAAGGATGATCCCTAAGGTCTCTAAGGTCTTGAGCTTTATAGTTTTCACATGCATGCAATGTAGGTTATTACAAACATTTTTCTTATTTACTATTACAGACCCGAATAGAACAAATTTTAATTACAAGATAAGAAGTTTTCGGGGTCTTTAGACTTTAAGTCTTCATGTGCCATTAGTTGATCTGCTAATTATATAGCTATACACAAACTTCAAAGTCATCAAATACCAAGAGTATTTGTCATTATCAAAACCGGGTATGACCTATCAGGTCAACAGGGTGATTGTATGCCTATGAAATTTACTAGGTAACTGATGTTCCTAAATCTAAGTAGGAACTGAATGATCATGATAGGAACTTAGTGCAGGTAAACTTTGATGCCATGAATACCTTGCTGCATGCTTTAGTTTCTAATGTTTTATGTCAGGTTATGGCGTGTAGTATTGTTAAGCAGATTTAGGATGAACTTGAGAGGAGATATGGAGTGTCCATGCAAAAGGAAGTCATCTCTTCGTGTGACTCAAGCTTTATTGATCTTGAGGATGGTAACCGGTGATTTTTTGCTTTAGATAATAATGAGTTTATCTCTATTCCTTCTGCTTTAGTAGACAAATCTGAAAATGATTCATATGCTAAATTGAATGATATGTCTGATTGTGAATCATGTGATAGTACTGATAGTGAAAACATGCCTACTTATGAAGAACTGCAAAGTGAATATATTAGAATTCATAAGTCACTTGTTAAAGCTAACAAAAGATATACTGCTTTGAAAAACAAGTATGAGGCATCTTTGAAAGAATGTGATCAAAAGTTCTTGTTGAAAGGGAAAATGATTAAAAATCAAACAGTTAGTAAACAAGAATGAAAAATTAGAAAAAATATTTGAATGTTGTAAGATCTCAAATTTCAAGTGATAATAAAAAGGATCTTCTCATTTCAGAACTTAAGTGTAAAGCGAATACAATGTCCAATGAATTCATAAAATTACAAAGTGTTTGCAAAGACTTGAAAAACTCAAAAATTCAAGATCTAGAAAAGAAAATAGACGACTTGTCTAAGATCATCCATACATTCACTAGAGGTAAAGAAAATTTTGACAAACTCTTAGGTTCACAAAAGAAGAACTTAGATAAGGAAGGTATAGGTTTTAATGGAGTTGAAAATAAGAAAAACGAAGAACCTATACATAGGGTACTTTGTAAAAGAATTGAAACATTATGCTAGTACCTCCTCCTGTCCATACACTCACACCACATGTGTCTTGTGTAAAAGGAAGGGGCTCATAAAATTTGATTGCTCATTTAAAAGAAAAGGTGTGAAACCCAAATGAGTATGGAGAGTCAAAGAATCACTAACTCCTAACCCATCAAGAATAAAAGATAGAAAAGTGTTATGGACTGTTAAAAAATCAAACCCCTTGAAATTTAAGGAAGAATTTACTCAAACGAGAATTACATAATCACATAATTCTTCCTTAGCATTTAGGATTAGCCATAGGGGGTAGTGTTGACTAAAGGCTTAGGAAGTGATTTAAGCTTAAAATGTAAAATTTTAGCATTTATCCTCTATTCAAAATTTTACATACTAAGGATCTTGAAAAATTAAGCCAATACGGAAATTCAAACAAAATATCCAATCTAAAATTAATGCATATATTCATTAGTTGAAATATGAAATTATGGGTTGCTTGAATAAAAAATCACTTCCAAATGGACATGACATGTTTGCCTTGTATTTAAATTTCAAATTGCTTAACTCACACTTAAATATGAATATCTAAAGCTAAGTATACTTTGTCCATTGCACAAGTTTGAGTTTTAGGAAATGGAGTTAAAAAATATTGTCCTAAACTCATCTCGAAAGCCTAAAATGCCTAATAAAATGTTTAGTTATCACTCTATGCTTGAAGCACTATTGATCATAAATTCCAAATATTTATGGTGCTTATTAAAAGACATCATTCCATAATCAAAATTAGAGGCAACCACTAAGCGATTCTAGTGTCATTGATTAATCAAAATATTCCATTTTGTGCTTAAAATATAAAAATCTTCTAATTTTGGTTCACCATATCCTCCACAGGGAATCTTTACCAACCACTATCACATTTGGTAACGTTTTCATCCTATTCCATGGTTCATATCCTTACTCAAAATAGTGATCATACTCAAACGATACTTTTTAATCACCAAAGAGCTACAGTAAAAATTCATATACTTTCGTGCTCTTTGGTAAAACAGTTAGGACAATATCTTTAGATTTCTAGACTTCTAATCCTGAAAAATGTCTAGCCTATCCTAAATACTCTTATGAACATAATAGAAATTTACTTATTAAGAGTATTCAATTTTCTTTTGATCTCTCAAACTTTATATAAAATCATTTAGAGTTTCATCCTCATGAATTAAGTTAAATGACTAAAATGATTAATATAGGTTTGAATTTAGATGATAGAACAAAATTCAAAGAAACCTATGCATGAACCTTAACATTCAAAGCCATTTGAATTTAGGACTCTCACGTATTGTAAATCATAAGAAATGAGGCAGTTATAGGCTTAGAATTCTTAAAGAAATATACAATTGTGACTTTTTGGTTTGTTAAGCCTAAGAACTCAAAGCCAAGCATATATAATTAAAATTCTAGATCTCCTGGCTAAATGATTTGAAAAATAAGAAAAAGAGATTAAATGAGTTGGCTGCATAAATGAGGGGGAACATTCATCTTTCATATCTATATTCATTAAAATGCTCTCAATTTTTATCTGTGCTTATATTTCTGTATGCCTTTGTGAGAACAACTCTGCACTAATCTCATAACTATCCATTGTTAGTTACTGGTCATGTCATATGGTGGATAGTGCATTTTTTTTATGAGTTGTTGATTGAACTATTGGAAAGCATGCTTGTGTTGAAAGCCTCCTACATGGAGGATGCAGTGATATAATTTGCATGCTAGTTGTGGATATTAGGATGTTGCTTGCTTTATATGATTTATTTGTTGAAAACAACCCATTATCAGGTACAAGTGTTATGGGAAATGTCCTGTTTATAGTCGACATGTTGCCAAATTTTCTGTAGACATTTGCCTTGAAGGTTGAAATGATCTTTAAAATTGAAAACTTTGTGTGCATAAGAAATGTGATCTTGGATTTCAAATATTTTCACATAGCTCATTTATTTTAAAATTTTGAATTCTCTGGAGCTGGTTGTGCGTACATATTTAAAATGCTTTGAAATTGGCAGGTTTTTATGGATATATTACATTTTCAAACAAAATGCTGCTAACATTTTTCAAAATTATTACACATAACTCTATATTGTTTCTAAGTGCTAAACTTCTTAAAACTTGAGTTGTGCTTTTAAAATAATATTTTAATTATGCTCAAGTTGATGTATAAAAAAAGTGTATACTCTTAGGGGGAGTCACTTAACCTTAAAATCATTCGGCTTTGAGAAAATAAAAATGTACTTTGCATTCATTTTTATATCCTTTGGAAATACATTAACAAAGTGGTATCAATGTGCACATTTTGGTAAATCTTTGCTTGATATCATGTTCATTTCTAAACAACATTTTTTATCATAAGTAGTGGTAATTTAATAGTTAGTATCTTCTCTACCACGTAATTACAACGATTGGCATCAGACCCACATATTTTCACTATCTTACACCTTGTGGGAATTTACTATTTTCCCTATCAGGCCCACGTATTTTTGTTTTGCCAACCCAAAATGATTATGATAGATTCAAGTTTATAATCTTTTTGAAAGGATGAGTGAAAGCAAAATGAAAAATCAATCTTCATCCTTGCACAATGATCCATTGTAGGAGTATAGAACATTAAGATTGTTAATGAGTTGCATGATATTTTTACCCCTTTGATGCACACACTGTTTGAGTTGATTGGTTGAAATGCACTATATTTCGTTGATTAAAACTCCAAACAGGTCACTTAGGTACAAGGTTATTTTGGGAATGTTTCATTTTCAAACGGCATGCTGCCAATTTTTTTTTTCTCCTAATAT
Source organism: Malania oleifera (assembly GCF_029873635.1). Taxonomy (NCBI): domain Eukaryota; kingdom Viridiplantae; phylum Streptophyta; class Magnoliopsida; order Santalales; family Ximeniaceae; genus Malania; species Malania oleifera. Next base: position 50,953,384 of record NC_080418.1, read on the forward strand.
ATCCTTTGTATCTAAATGATGTCTTGTGTGTTCATGTGTTATCCCTTGTCCCTCTTTGCTATTGCCAAAAGAGGGAGAAGAGGCAAAATTGGGTACTTCGCTAAATCATAAATTTAATCACCTATAATAAATCATTTAATTTGAGCTTAAATTATCTTTATGCATAAAGTTAGGGGGAGCCTTTCTTGGCTATACCCACTTTTGCATAAAGTGTTTGTCATCATCAAAAAGGGAGAGATTGTTGACCTGATAGGTCACACCTAGTTTTGATCATGACAAATATTCTTAGTATTGATGGTTGTACTAAGGCTTGCATGTAGGTTCACTATACATGTGTATTCGAACTAAAAAAAAATACCATTGATGGTGTGCGGTATTTGTGCCAAAGAATGAAGATTTTTGTATTGTATTTGTATTTATCTTTCATTTTTCTTCATTCTAGGATGTAATATTTATTATATACTGTACACCCTATGGATTGTAATAATTTGCATCATGCATGGTAGGTAGGTAACAGACCTTAGTTGGGCCTTAGGTACCCACTTTTAGTACACAAAGTCCCCAACTTCACTGTTAATATTAGGGGAATTAAAATCGGCTAAAAATGAACTTAATTGAGAATGTTGAGAAGGTTTGGGTGACTGAACCCAAGCGTGTAAAGCAGCTCGGGCGACCAAACTAGTCAATATGTTTACTTTGTGCTCGGGCACCTGAACCTATGTCAGGTTCCTTTTTAACTACTCAGGCGCCCGAAGGATCATCTTCAAAATGGGCTCGGGCGACTGAATTGGTTGGTTTGGTTAACTGAACTTGGAACCAGGCACCTGAACCTATGAACAATTGGCTACTGACTTTGATTTCGCCATCCGGGCATAATTTCAAGCCACCGAACTCTTTAAAATGCCTTTTGTGACTAAGTTTGTTTGGGCACTCGAACCTCAGGCCGAGCAACCGAATCTCGCGAGTTAAAATATTTTTTGTTGATTTTTTAATGGGGTAAACTAGGTTAATTTTCTTAGTGGCTTTTAAAAAAAATTTAATTATTCGCATTGGGTCTCGAACTGTCCAAAATTTCCCCTTGCCTATAAATACCTGTTCATTTGTCATAACTAGCAAGGATTAGCATTTTGATTAAGGGCAAAATTCTCTTAACTTCCAAAACCCTATTTTAGCCTATACTACTCTCAAACACCCATACACTCCATTTTTCTTGATTTTTTAAGTGTTGTGAGTATTTCTAAACTGATTGCGCTTGATCTTACTAGCTAATACTCTCATTTGGTATATTGTTTGATTGATTTTATTTGAGAGTATATCCTTAAGTTCTTCCACCGATTTTACTTGATAAATCTTGTGTGGGAAGACTTAGAAGGTTGCTGTTCTTGCATTGTCATTGTAAGATACCTAAACCTATATTTTTTGTGTGCAAAATCCTTTTCAAAAGCTATTTTTTCAAACACTCCATTGTGCTTTGTATATCGAAATATCTTGTTGAGATTGTTTGAATCAACTTGCTTAGCATATTTGAAACCCTGATATGATCTTGTGTTATTCACATATTGTGTTTCAAATCTTCCTTTGATATGCACTCTAGATCTGGACTGATAATCAATACTCGATTAAGTGTGTAGCACACATTAAAGCACCGAGCATATTTACATATCATGCGTGCTTGCAATTTTGCTTGAGCTATACTGATGTACATATCTACTTGTGAAGATGCACATTTTCGTGTACAAAATTTCATATCATTTGTTGTATTCTAGGTGCAGTTCTAAAGAGGGTGACTAGTGCTGTTGAATAGTTTTAGACTGGCTTAGACCCAGTTAGGAAAGCGAGGTGCACCATCCTGGTAAGGCGTGTTGGTTGAGGTCAGCCCCTTGAATTGACTTGGTTGTAACCGGTGCCGCTCCATCCGTTAAGTGATCTTTAGTGGAATCCTTTTGATGGTGTAGCCAAGGCGGGGACGTAGGTAATTTTGCCGAACCTCGATAACATATTGCGTGTATTGTTTACTTTTTGCACTTTATTTTTATTGCACGTGTATGTTTATTTTTTGATTGCGTAGACTAACCCTAGGCTGTGCTACACTGTTGATAAAACCAATAGACCTAGGCAATAAATTTTAAATTCCAATTTACCCCCCCCCCCCCTCTTGGAGTTGCACCAAAACTAACATATAGCTAGTAGAACCAAATTCATAACAATGAGAGATTCAAACCCTAAACTAGCGTGCCATGAATTTTATTTTCTTTTGTTTTAGTGAACTCGATCTTCAATAAAATCTCAATCTCAAAAATAAAGAAGGCTTAAATTCATATATTACAACAATCAACAAAGATCCCAACACCAATTCCTTATTATTCTTTATATGAAAATTCCATATAAAGATTTGTGGTTTTCGCTCAATTGACAAACAATCCATATTATTATTAGAATTAACTAGATAATAAATACTACTAAAGAAAAAGGCAATTGTTGCAATGAGGATGAGGGAAAACATTACAAAGGTGCTTGAAATGGTGAATAAAAAATCTAAATAAATAAATAGTCATATGCAACCATTTGAAGGTAACCAAAAAGAACTTAGTCCTCGTTTTAGAGCACTTAAAAAAAAAATTGGTTGTAGCACTTATCATTTAAAATAAACACTTTTTTAAAACAGTGGCATTTGTTTGTACTACAACAAACACTTACTACAGAATGTATCAAAGTTACTCATACCTTGTGCACTCCAGTTAAAATTTCAAGGATGCCTAGGCAATTCCATGTGGTGAACCATTCATTTCTTTTTCAATGTGTCATCTTCCTCACATGCATAAGGTTGTAAACTGTAAATTGTAAGTCTGCTTGGATTTTAGAAGGAGCAAGGAATACAAGGAGGTTTAAAAAGAGTTAAAATTTTCAAAAATTGATATGCATTGTTAGTATTTTGAGCTTCATCTTTCCCTCATAGCCTCATACTTTTCAAAACACACATAAATGCTAATTATACCAAGTAATATTAAATTTAGAATGCAAAATGTACTGATTTCATATTATTACTGTGAAACCCCATAATGGCAAATATGTTGGAAAATCAAACTACCTTTTACATATCTTCTAATGAGAGAAGGAGCCACCTACATCATCTGGACGAGATTGGTGCATCATTTGTTCAAGCTGCACTTGCCTGTTCATAAGGAACTTCAGCCTGGTTTCAAAGTTGGACACCTTCTCTTTTAGCTGTTGGTTCTCCAGTAGATGGTTGGACACTATCTCTTTGAGCTGCTAGTTCTCTAGGCCACAGTTTGACACCATCTCTTTCAACGGCTCGACATGCTTGTTCAAACTTAGCACGAGATGCTGCACTTGTAGAAGATGATGTTATTGGGGTGATGTATCCACTTCCAAGACCTTTCACTCAGCTCCCCACTCGTTCCTCAAGCACCTGAGTGGAAATCTCACAATCCGTCAATGGCTGACGCCCCTCTATAATGGGTGCATGCCTCAGCTCGAGCATCTTCACCTATTTTCAATCATGAAAATCATAAAAACAAAGAAATAATAATACAACTTTGACATTTTGAATAAAATAACAAACTAAATAACAGATTTGACTTACATGTTTGCTTTGTGCACCCTGACACCACTCCCCTAATCGCCTTAGGTGTGTTCTCTAATATAGGTCAAGAATCAACTCCTCAGTGTCAGTCTTGGGATCACGCTACATTATCATATAAAACATCATTAATATTGAAAGTCAAGGTGTAGTCCCAAGAGGGGGGTGAATTGGATTATTAAAATTTTATTTTAATTCTTTTTAAGAATTCTTTAACCTTTAGCAACACTCAACAAAAACTTAGTTTGTTTAACTAATCAACAATAACACTTAATCTCAACACGAGTAAACAATATCCAAACAATCTAATCAAACACAATATACTCAATCAAGAAATAAGATGTAACACTTTTTAGCTTTAGCAAAAACTCAAGGTAGAGTTCATTTGTAGCCATGTGAATATGTGTTTGTTTCAAGCCCTGTAATGAATGAAATTTGCTTGTCCTCTCTCAACTAAGATTTTCAAAAATGATTAAACAACATACTCCCTTTTTAGGTTTCCACAAAAGTTAATCAAACGTACTTTCTTAAGTTAAGATTCTTCTTAATGTTGGTTTTTGATTTTCAACAACTTGCACTTTGCATACACACCACACAATATAAATAAGCTAAAAGTAAAGAGAAGGTTAAGAGTGAGACCAAAATTTTTATGAGGTTTAGCTTATCCCCAGCCCACATCCTCGTCTTAGGCCAATACCACCTAAGGTTTCCACTACAGCACTCCTTTTCGGATGGAGCCTCTAAAATTCCCTCCTTAAGGGTAGAGCCCCCTCTCCAAGTGATACCCCATGCTTCTTCCAACGATCTAAACAATCCTTGAATCATCAATGTTGACTTTTTGAGTTTGATCCCTGGTTTTGATTATAACAAGCAGCATATTACTAATGTGTGTGCCTTGTACACACATAAGAAAAGATTGTTGGAAGCCTGAAAGACTTAAAGATCATACTCCTGGCATACTCGATGGAGAATCCAAAAAGCAGAAGAAAGAAGAACAAGATTCTTATTGTAAATGCATTTATGTTTTAAATTTGGTCTGTAATAATCTATATCGATCTGTAATAATCTCCACATGTCATACATTTATGTATTTGAAACCTCAACAAGACCGTAGTTTGACCATACGGTACCAAATCTCAATAGGGCACCAACCAACGCCGAATTTTTGGGATTATATCAAAACGGCCTCAGTAAGACCCTAGTATGACTCTAGGTCCCAACACTCTTGCACACATATCATACAAAATATAGGAGTGTAGAAAATGTACTTAATTAAACAATTCAAGGGAACTTAAGAGAGCTCGTGCAACCAAACCCCAGGAGTTCAAAACTCCTTGGGCCCCCGAACTGTTGAGAAGTCAATAGTTGACTTAGGCTCTCGAGCAACCGAACTATTTTGTGCATACCGTCCACAGGTGCCCAAACCCTTTGAAAGGGATCCCTCACCAACTCGGGCTACTGAAGGATTTAGTTCAAATTGAGCCCCGGGTGATCGAACACATGAGTTCAGGCTATTGAACCTATGACCGCGCACCCAAAGTTATGAAGAAATGTTTCTGAATTTAATTCGGGCCACCGAACTCTAACTCAGGCTGCTGAACTAATTTAAAAATATTTTATTATTAGATATGTTTTGGCAACGGAACCACGGTTCAGCCACCTGAACCTCGTCGGGTTAAAAATAATTTAACTGTGGTAAATACGGGTTATTTTGGGTTAATTGCATTTAAACATTTTGTAACTTTTCTAAGAACCCAACAAGTCCCAAACGGTTATAATTTTACCCTTGCCTAAAAATATAGGCTCATTTGTGTGGATTAAGCAGAGATTAAAAAAAATCATTAACCAAAATTCTCTCAAACTCAAAATCCCATTTTTCCTATAATACTTCCAAACACTCTCATACCTTCATTCCATTGATTATTTTTAGCTTTGTGAGAGTTCTTTCTTGGGTTATTAATTAGTAGAGGTTGCTAATACTCTCATTGTTCTTGTTTGATTGATTGATTTATTTTTGAGGAGTTAGGAAAGTTTATCCCATAGATTTGAATATAATAAATCTTGTGTTGGGATAAACTCAGTAGCTTAAGGATCTTTGCATTGTCATTCCAGGATTCCTACAGTTTTACTTTTGTTGTGCAAATATTTGTACAATCTATAATATTTTTCAAACTACTCACGTGCTCATTACATTGAAGTAAAATATTTTGAGATAGTTTGAATATTTGATTAGCATCTTTGAAACTCTGATTCGATATTAAGATTTGATACAACTTGTTTCAAAGATATTGCTTGATTAGAACACTATTGAACATTTTAGTGATCGTATCTTGTTGAGTGTTGCTTGCACAAATAATCACATCACTAAGCTTACATTTACCTATATAGTTGCTATGCATTTGATTGATTTGTATTAGTACATATCTGCTTATCAAGGAAGCATTATATTGTACATAGTTTGTATTGTAATTCGGTTGTATTCTAGGCGTGGCTTGAGGGGGCGGTAATCTAGCCCGTAAGGATTGTTAGGGCCTTCTCTGCCTTGAAAGGAGAATTTGTAAAGGTTGAGGTCAGCCCTATGCTAATTGATGTGGTTGTAATTGGTGTTGCTCTACCCGTTAAGTGAGCATTAGTTGAATCCTTGGGCTTGCGAGCTAGAGGAAGGAATGTAGGCACAGTTGGTCGAACCTCGATAACATATTTGGCATTGATTTTATTTTACGCAATTTACTTTCTGCACTTGTGTGTTTATATTTATCATTTAAATATATTATTAGGATAGTGAATACGTAGAAAGACCCTAGGTTTGTGAAATACTGCTTGCTAGATTAGTTGAACCTAGATGATTAATTTTTAAATACCCAATTCCCCCCCCCCCCTCATGGGAATACATCAAAGCTAACAGTCAATAACTACAAGAAAGATAATAGACAATTTGGTGTACAATGAGACTCTTAAAAGAGCACATTAGTACAATTGAAAGCACAATATACTTCAATATAAAATTTCAAAGGAAATATAATTGAAGCTCAAAAGTGATTTCACCAAATTTCTTCTTTAGATGAGAATTAGCGATTCAGAAGTTTAGAACTTAGAGAATAATGATTCAGTACTTCAGAATTCTTTAGCAATTCAGATTTACAAGACTGACCAAGAGAGATCTTTGAGAGCACAAGAGAGCTTTCAGATTTTGAGCAAATTTTTTATTACTTGGTATGGTTTGATTTGATAAAACATGTATTTATAGGCTCAAAAAGGTATTTTCGTGTTGCCCAAGATTAATTGGAGTATTTTTCAAGTTTTTATGAAATTTAGGGCACAAAAAACTTAAGTTTGAAATTTAAAACATTTAAAAATTATAGCCATTAACAATGTTCAGTTGACTGAAGCATTGGGTTCAATCTTCTAAAGTTCTTTAAAATACTGAAAATATAACTAAAAATAGGGTCAGTCAACTGGGGTGACATAGTTTAGTCGTCTGAGGCTATACTGCCTCTTTACGAATTCATGAAGATATTCTTCAATAGATTAACTTAATCTTTAGTCATCCGAGAAAATTCTTCAGTCTTCCGAGATTAAACTTTGGTTGATCGGATAGTTAAAAATCTGGTTTTTTAGTTTAGTTTTCAAAAACTCTTTGCTTTCTTACTTTGATTACTCATAAAACTTTTTTCGGTGTTTTAAAATAAAGTTTCTAAGGTGACAATAACCCCTAAAGAGCTTCAAAATATTTCCATGTGATATTTAAATATGAAGTACTTACATTATTTGTCTTAAAGCCTTAAACATTCTAATCTTCAAGTCTTCCGTGGTATTTTTCTTTGAATCCCCTCTTGACTTGAGATTAAGCAGCTTTACATACTTTACTCATTTTGGTGCTGCTTGAGCATCCTTTGGATCACTTTAAATATGAATGTGACTTTTAGTCCTTGGTGATCTTGAACTTTTATTGCTATTCTTTCTTTTGAACTTTATCTTTAAGCATTCCTGAAACATCAACACTTTAACAATACATGTTAAATCAACCTTCATTTATTATCATCAAAATAATATTTGGAAGCCAAGTTAGGCCAACAATCTCCCCCTTATTTATGATGACAAATTAGGAGCAAAAATGAGAGGTCCTTTGAAAAGGCTCCCCCTTACAACAAGCATGCATTTTAACAATTTTGAAAAATGATGATATCAAATATGAATAAGTTAAAAAAAATCACAATTAAGCATATGAACACACATAATCAAGTATATTGCATTATAACATTTGTCATCATGTTGTGTGCCTTAACTGCTTTAACATATTTGCTCATTGTGCTTTAACATTCGCATTTACTCAAAATTCATACTCATATTTGCTCAAAATCCATACTCATATTTGCTTAAAATCCATACTTATATTTGCTCAAAATCTTCTCTCCCCATTTGACATCATTCAAAAATAGATGAGGGGCATAAGGCGAAAGTTCATTATAAGAGCATAGTCAAGTTATATAAGCATAGGAAATTCAAGAAAATAAAATGATGACTTTGGTGTATTCCCAAGGGGGGGGGGGTGAATTAAGTATTTAAAGATTATTCCTTGGTATGTCTGAGTTAGGAGTAGTAATTCTCAACCTACGGTTTGTCTATATACTCATAAACCCAAATGCGTAAATAAATGTAAGATGTGAAAATTAAATAATATGCGATAAATGTAAGATGCGAAAATTAAATCATATGCAACATTCATAATATAACATACATTTGTAGTAAATAAAATGCGGAAATGTAAACTCCACACAATATGTTATTGAGGTTCGGCCAATACTGCCTACATCCCCACCTTGGCTCACCAGTACAAAGATTCCACTATATGACTCACTTCACAGGTGGAGCGGAACCATTTACAAGCAGGTCAATTAACGGGGCTGACCTCAACCTACAACCACACCTTATTAAAATGGTTCACCTAACTTTCCTAACCGGGTTTAAGCCAATCCGAGACTATTCATCAGGGCTATTCTCCCTTTTGAGGCTCATGCCTAGTATACAAGAGATATAAAAATTTACGTACAAGCAAATGCTTCTTACACAAACAGATATGTACCACTAAGCATAAGCACTAATCAATGCACTTCAAACATATAGGAACTATAAGCTTTGTGTTATACATGTGCTAAACACTCAATCTTATGTCAATATTCAAGCAAGCACAAGAATGTATAATCAAGCAATCTTTCAAACAATAAACCAAAGTATATCAATCACAAGTATGGTCTCAAAGATGTCCAATAAGTGAAATAAAAAAAAATCTCTTAAAATAATTTTATCAACAATCTAGCACAAGAGATATTTGCAATGAAAGCTTGTAAAAATATTTTGTTTCACAAATCAAAATACAAGCTTAGGAGTCTTGTAATAAAAATGCTATGACTCACAAGCTACCAAGTTTTCCCCACACAAAGATTATTAATTAAGCCAAGGGAAAAAAACTTTATGCTAAACTCTCAATCAAAAATTAATCACACAACTAAACCCAATGAGAGTTATATACTTACTCAAAAAGATTTTGCATGGGAATAGTAAAAGTGAGGATTATTAGGGTTTGGATGTGAAGAAATAGCTCTTAAAAATTCAAAGGAAATTTAGCTAATCAAAATCCCTAATCTCTACTAAGTCTTGCAAATGAGGCCCTATATATAGAGATGAGAAGAATTATGATCGTTGGGGATACATGGGGTATTATTAAATTTGTTTAATGAATTTTAAAAAAAATTTATCCTTAATTAACCCGAGTTGCCGCAGTTAAAAATTAAGCAACCCGAGAGTTTCAGTTGCCTAGACTCTTGGTTCGGTCGCCCGAACACTCATAATAGGAAAAGACAATTTTGAAGTTCGGGTGCCCAGTGTGAACTTTGGGTGGTTAAACCAAGGTGTTTTTCATTTTTCCTGAGGTTCGATTTCCTAGTCTTGAGTTCAATTTAATGAACTCACATGTTCGGTCGCCCAAGGGTATTTTAAACATAGAGTTCGGGCACCCGAGTTGGTGGAAAATATGAGTGTACGAGTTTGGTTGGCTGAGGGCGGTGAAGTATGTTCGGTTCGGCCGCCTGAAGTCAGGTCAACTATTTGATCTTTCAACGGTTTGGTCAACCAAGGTGTTTTAACCATCACAGTTTGGTCACTCAAAACCTCACAAGATTAGCCCTTTAAGTCCTGATTTATTTTAATTGATTCCCCTAATAGTATATGTGATTTTGGGGATTTCTTAGGTGTAAGTGCAATTACCTAGGGTCACTCTAAGGTCTTTGAGACTACGCCTAAAAACATGTGGTAGGTCAACTGAAGTTTTTTCTAAGGTCTCTCGATTTCCAAGTGATGTGTAGGGACCTAGGGTCATTCTAAGGCTTTTGAGCTTGTAGTTCCTACATGCATGATACGCAGATTATTACAGACCTTCAGAATTATAATTACAAACCAGAATTAAAAATAATATAGATTACAATGAATAGCTATTCTAAGTCTTTACATTCTTCAATTCTTCATATGCCATCAACTAATCTTACTAATATGAATCTACACAGAAACTTGAGAGGCATTAAATACCGAAGTATTTGTCATAAAAAAAACAGGGCATGACCTATAAAGTGGAGGGGCCAAACTAGTATCCATAGGATCATCACCTCGCGATGAGCTAGCATGATATTTCCTGATACGAGTGAGGCGCTGATCAAGTGAGGAAAAATTCTCTTGAAGGGTCTGAAGGCCGAACCTTATATCCCTGTTGAAGGTGGAGAATTCACAATAAAAGGGCATGAACCAAAAGGGAGAGTCTGCAGGAGGTCCTTGGTCTTGAGCTAAAGGAGGTACAGCTGCTGGTGCTTATTAAGGTCTTCCTCCTTTTAGGTACGAACCTTGATCACTCTTCTCATATCCCATTTGCTTAAGGGTTGTGGAGTTGAAGTGGTCATTACAAGTATGTTTTATGAACAACTCAAAAGGTGCAGTAACATCAAGCTGAGCAAAAATGAGGTTCAAAGCACCTCCATATTGAAGAGTCACTCTAGATGCTTCTAACTTTGCCGACATCCACTTCAAAATAAGAATAGATAGATCAAGTTTCTTTCCTTTAAATAAATACCATAAAATAAAGCATTCAACATAGGAAAGATGATCGAAAGAGCTAGTCTTGGGTAAAATGTCATATGAAATGATTTTGTGGAGGATTTGAGCTTTGGCATTCAATTGTTTGTACAACAGTGGATTTCCAAAATAGATGGGTTCATTTTCCATAATCAGAGGCAAAAATGCTTCAGGTGTGAAGTCTTGCTCTAAAATCCAAGATTGAGCAAAAACGAGACATTTGAATTCTCGTGGAGTGATATATAGAATGGGAGCTCAAATTTGAGGAGTTAAAACAATTTTCTTGCCTCTAACCTCTAGAGTTAGAACACTGTCTCCATGAATCATGTTGGCATGAAAGATTTTGATAAGATTTGGGAACATGCCTTTGGCTTGGTAAACGGCACAGTTCTTCCAACCTATGTTCCTAAACATGAGCAGTATTTTAAGAAATTCTGTATCAAAGAAGGTTGCATCAATCACCTTACCAAGAATAGGATCCGTAGAACGAAAAGTAGAATGATAATGAAGCTCGGATGGAGGTATGACTAGCCATCTCTCAATGTTGTTATTGTCTCTGCCATTCAAAGTTCCTTGGTTTGTCATCGCCTTAATGTGAGGCATATTGAAGGTTAGAGAGCAAACAAACACCAAGTGTGAAACCCTAGAATCCATAGGTAAGGAAGTATAATCGTGTTGGGAGGCTTGGATTCAAGAGATATTTGGTGAGAATTGAAGGAAATAGAGAGTGGGTACCTCGGATCAGAGATGGAGCAATGTTCAGAAGTCTGAAGTTAGGGTTTTTGCATGTTAAATATATAGATCCCACAGCTTCACCAGACTGAAGATTAAGCTCAGTCATCTGAAGATTTACATAGTATAAATCTGAAGAGGCAGTAGCACCTTAGTCGCCTGAGTTGTGCTGGCTTAGGTGCCTGAGCCTTTAATATACCGTGTTTAGTCGCCTACACTTCCAAGCTCAGTCGCTTGAAGTCCTTAACCTTCTCAATATTTTCTTTTCTCTTAACATGAACTCTTCCTTCTTTTGATTTATCATATTATCAGGCTTCAATTTGTCGTTTCAAATTGACTTTTGAGGCATATAACTTCCTTGATCTTTGAAGATAAGTTTCGAGCACTCAAAATCTTCTTGATGTTTGGCCAACAAAGACATTTTGTATTTATTTAATATATCTCATAAGCTCTTCTTTTAGATTTTTACATTTCAACTAGTTCAATGTTCTTTAAATTGAATTAAGTACTTTCCTTATTAAAAAATTCTAATATTTTTGGAGTCCATTTTATCTAGATACCCATATTCTTTTTGGTTTGGATGGTTTAGTACGCGATGCTTCTTTTATTCTCCAAACTTGTCTAGATTTCACACCCTTTCTCTTTAATGGACATTCAAACTTAATGTGTTCTTTCTTCTTACATAGAAAGCATGTGGTGTGAGTGTAAGCATTTGAGGAGGTGCTAGCATAATCATTAAAGGCTTTTGTAAAGTATCCCATGTAAAGATTCTTTTTCCTTGTATTTTCAACTCCATTGAATCCCATGCCTTCTTTATTTAAGGACATTCTTTGTGCGTCAATCATTTTATCACAGTTCTCCTTTCCTTTAGTAAAACTGTAGATAATTTTGGCTCGGTCCTCAATTTTACTTTTAAGATCATAGATTTCAGAGTCTTGTGTATTCTTACTCTTTTCTTGCAAGTTTACTTGGTTTTGAGACATCTTACTGATTTTGTTCCCTAATTCAGAAATATATTGATCTTTCTCATTATCAATAGAAGTTTAATCTCTTGATTTTCAAATCTTCCACTTTTTCGGAAAATTTTTGAGATTTTGATTATTTCATTATAGTTTCATTCTTATTTTTCAATGATGTGCATCCTTTAGTCATTTTAACTAGAATCTTATGAACCTTGAAACGTTCATTTTGTAGTTCTTTATAAGATGACATACTCTCATCATTAGATTCATTAGATGAATCATCACTATAATCATTAAATGATTTAGATAAGGAGCTTTGTTCTTCATCATCATCCCATGTCATAAAGCAAGCAACCTCTTGGTCACTTGATTCACTATATGAACTACTAGCACTAATATTATCCCATATAGTGGCTTTCATTGCCCTTTTCTTTTTCTTTTTTTGGAAGCTTTCTTAAGTTGTGGACAATCTGATTTTATGTGACCAACTTTCATGCATGTAGGAGCTTCTTTCTTTGTGTCTTTCTTATTAGTTTCTTCCTCATCTGATTTTGAGTTCTGGATTTTTCTTTTGAATTCCTTCTAAGTATTTTTGCAACTTTTTTGGATATGAAGGCTATTTCATTTGTATCCATCTCTTCTTCATCTTTGTCGTTAAAGCTTTCGTTTGAGGCTTTAAATGCAAAGGATTCTTGGGCTTTAGATTTTCCACTTGTTTTGTTGATTGTCATCTCATAGGTGAGAAGCGATCCAATCAATTCATCAAGGGATGTATTTTTGAGATTTCTTCCTTCCATCATTGCTGTAGCTTTAGGTTCCCATATTAAAGCAAGTCCTTTAAGGATTTTTCTAATCATTTCATAAGTTGAAAAAATTTTCCCTAAAGCATTTAAAGAATTTATTATTGAAAACTAAGGTGTAGTCCCAAGAGGGGGAGGGTGAATTGAGTTTTAAATTTTATTTTAAATTCTTTTTGTTTTTAATGAAGTCTTAACCTTTTATTAATTTGTTTAATACACAAAAAAAGTTTAAGTCTTTTATTCAATGAACAACCACAACACAAATAAACAATCAATCAACCACTCCAAACCAATTTATCACAAAGTAAATAACCAATCAATTAACTACACAATATTCAATCAAGATGTTTAGTTTGTTTGCAGCCCTGTAGTGAATGAAATTTTAAATCAAGTCTTGTATTTATGAAATTTGTTTATCAATTTGATATTCAACAAAAAATCCACACTCTTCCCAAATTTTAGAATTCAAATAAACATTAGTTAATAGGTTTTGGGGTGTTAACCAATCAACGTACTCCCTTACGGTTTTTGCAAAATATTGATTAACCAACGTACTTCCCTTCAGTTTTTTGCAAACCCAAAAAAAAAAAATTATACTTCAGCTTGATTTGAAATCCAATTCATGTAGTTTTTAAGATTAACGAATTTAAAACATCCACGCAGTTTATATGTACTAAAAATAAAGAGAGTAAGGGAAAGAGAATGACACCGGTATTTTTACGAGGTTCGGCTTATCCCTAGCCTACATCCTCACCTTTGGCAAACCACCAATGGATTCCATTAAACTAGTTCCTTTCAGGATAGAACAACACCGTTACACACTCCTTTAGTAGGCTAGAACTCACCTCTCCAAGTGACATCCCCTCACTCAGTCACTCTTTTAACTAGGCTAGAGGTTGCCTCTCTAAGTTATACCCCATGCTTAGGCAATGATCTAAACACCTTGGAATCGTAAAAATCACTGCAAGACAAGATAAAAGAAGGTGTACAAGAGATGCTCTCAAAAGAGCTAATTAGTACAAATTCAATCTATATACTTCAAAGTAATTCAAATATGAAATTCATATTGAAGCCCCAAGAGTATACCACCAAATGATTCTTTCAATGGATGAAAGAATTAGAATTGTAGCACAAGATTTGAGATTGAGAGTCAGCAAAGCCTCAGCAAATTTTGTGCAAGTTGAGAGTGACAAAGCCTTTGAGAGTTTGAGAGCGATTAAGAGAGTTTGAATGCTGTAATTGATTCTTGATTATTGAATTAATTAATCTTGGGTGTATTTATAGTGTTAGAAAATCATTTAACTTGATCCCCAAGTTTACTCGGAGTAGTGTCAAGTTTTGAACCAATTTTGAGCCCCAAGCAATCTAATTTTTCAAACATGTCCATTATGAAATTTAAAATCTATCGCATGGCAGTAGCTTGAGGGGTTCTTGTGAGTCTCCTTTCAATAAATTACATAGCTAAAATACATAGGCAGTAGCGTGGCAGTTACCTATTACCTTGGGGTCATGCGTTTGTCACTGAATAACCTAGTTTTTTTTAAAAAAAGAGACAGAAGGATGATAGTAGCCTGATGAAACCTAGTCAAGCTTCTCATTTTGCATTGTCAGGCACCTGTCAATACCTAGGCAGTAGGTTGATGACCTTTTTTCTATCTATTTTAAAAGCTTTTAATGTGGCAGCCTACTGACCATGTTTAGTCAGGCGCCTATCAAGTAAAAATTCTGGCTTTTAAAATATTGTTATTTTCTCTCTTTTTTCTTATATATTCTTTAGATGTTAATTTGTTTTCTTTGAAATATATGTTCCAAGATTTTAAAAATTAGAGTCTCTAGGTCTGTTCATTCCTAAAGAGCTTCAAAATGAAATTTCATAATTTGAAAATACTCGAAGTACTTACAATACATCTCCTATTGACTCTCTTCATTTCTTTGATTTCTCTTTGTTGCTGAGCTTCAATGATCCTTTGAGGTTTCATTTTTGAATCTTTTAATTTAATATCAATGCTCGCATGATCTTCAAGTTTTATCTTTGAATTCACATTTTATGTAATGCACACACAAATTGTCATTTGATTTTCTTTCTATGGAATACAAGTTTTGTGAACACTGGACCTTGCGTTCTCATAGTTGAGTCTTGAAATGACATTACTTAACCAAATATGTTAAGTTCCACTTATTTGTTAGCATCAAAAGAGGATGTTAAGCCTTGTAAGGTACAATAAAGTGCATTCATGGCACTAGAGTTTACTTGCATCATTTTGTAATCATTGTCGGTGAAGTCTTTTTCTTCTTTAGGAATTTCTTTGCCATCTAAGGTTTTAGTAGGAATGTAGTCACCATGTGTGACAACCTTCCATGCTTTCCAATCTATGGTTTGAATATATATCCTCATTCATTGTTTCCAAAATGTGTACTTAAGTCCACAAAAGATAGGTGGTCTAGTTGAGGATTGACCCTCTCCAAAGGGAGCTACTGTTACATGTGCCCTATAGATCTTTATATAACTACTTTTTAAGATTTGTTATAACACGGCTCTGATACCAATTGAAAGTCAAGGTGTAGTCCCAAAAGGGGGGTGAATTAGGTTAGTAAAATTTTCTTTTAATTCTTTTTAAGAATTATTTAACCTTTAGCAACACTCAACAAAAACTTAGTTTGTTTTATTAATCCATAATCACACTTAATCTAAACACAAGTAAAAAATAACCAAACAATCCAATCAAACACAATATATAAAATCAAGATATAAGATGTAGCACTTTTCAGCTTTAACAAAAATTCAAGGTAGAGTTCGTTTGTAGCCTTGTGAATATGTGTTTGTTTCAAGCCCTGTAATGAATGAAATTTTCTTCTTCTCTCTCAACTAAGATTTTCGAAAATGATTAAACAGTGTACTCCCTTTTTGGGTTTCAGTAAAAGTTTAATCAATCATACTTTCATAAGTTAAGAGTCTTTTTATCTCGATTTTTGATTTTCAGCAACCTGCACTTTGCATACACACCACACAATATATATAAGCTGAAAGTAAATGGAAGGGTAAGAATGAGATTGACATTTTTACGAGGTTTGATTTATCCACAGCCTACATCCTCACCTTATGCCAATACCATCTAAGGTTTCCACTATATCACTCCTTTCCAGGTAGAGCAAACCTTTACAAATCCTTCGTTAAGGGTAAAGCCCCTTCTCCAAGCGATACCCAACGTTGGGCCCAACGATCCAAATAATCCTTGAATCATCAACAACTACTGGAAAGATAATAGACATTCTGGTGTACAATGACACTCTTAAATGAGCAGATTAGTACAATTGAAAGCACTATATACTTCAATATAAAATGTCAAAGGAAATAGAATTGAAGCTCAAAAGTGATTCCACCAAATTTCTTCTCTAGATGAGAATCAGCGATTCAGAAGTTTAGAACTTAGACAATGATGATTCAGTACTTCAGAATTCTTCAGCAATTCAGATTTGCAAAAGTGAGCAAGAGAGATCTTTGAGAGAGCAAGAGAGCTTTTAGCTTTTGAGCATATTTTTATCTACTTGGTATGGTTTTATTTGATAAAACATGTATTTATGGGCTCATAAAGGTATTTTCATGTTGCCCGAGATTACTTGGAGTATTTTGCAAGTTTTTCTGAAATTTGGGGCACAAGACACTTAAGTTTGAAATTTAAAACATTTAAAAATTATAGTCGTTAATAGTGTTTAGTTGACTGAAGCATCGGGTTCAGTCTTGTAAAGTTTTTTAAAATACTGAAAATATAACTGAAAACAGGGTCAGTTGATTGTGATGACATAGTTCAGTCGCCTAAGGCTATGCTGCCTCTTCAGGAATTCATTAGGTAATTCTTCAGTAGACTGAACTTAATCTTTAGTCGTCTAAGGCAATTCTTTAGTCTTTCGAGATTAAACTTCAGTCGTCTCAGAATTTAAATATGTGGTTTTTTAGTTTAGTTTTCAAAAACTCTATGCTTTCTTGCTTTGATTACTCATAAAACTTTTTTCGGGGTTTTTAAAATAAAGTTTCTAATGCCACAATAACCGCTAAAGAGTTTCAAAATATTTTCATGTGATATTTCAATATGAAGTACTTACATCATTTGTCTTAAAGCCTTAAACATTCTAATCTTAAAGTCTTCCAAGGTATTTTGCTTTGAATCGCCTTTTTAGTTGAGCTTAAGTCCACTTTACATACTTTACTCATTTTGGTATTGCTTGAGCTTCCTTTGGTTCACTTTTGTTGACCTTATAGGTCATACCCTGCTTTAATTATGACAAATAAACAAGTATTTAATGTCAATCAAGTTTTTGTGCAGGTTCATATTTGCAAGATCACTTGATGGCATGAGAAGACTTAAAGTCTAAAGACCTAGAAGACTTATTCTTATTGTAATTTATTTTATGCTCATTCAGATCTGTGATAGTATTATAGGAAAAGGTCTATAATAATCACTGCATATCAAGCATGTAGATGCAATAAGCTTAAAATACCTTAGAAAGACCTTAGGTCCTTGCACATACACATAAGATGTCTCCAAAAACACATATATTATCAGGGGAATTAATTGAAGTAAAACTGGACTTATAGGGTAAAATCAATGAGGCTTCGGGTAATTGAATAGTTGTGTTCAAAACACTTTGGGCGACTGAACCATTGACCAATCAAAGTATTGACCTAGTTTTGGGCGACCGAATCAAAAAGGTACGTAGCATCCACAATCAACCAAACCACAATTTCTAATTTTTCCCACCAACTTCGCAGCTTAAACTTCACATTCAAAAATGTCACGGGCTACTAAACACATGAGTTAGGTACACTAAACTCTAGACCAGGTGACCAAACCTCGAACAAAAATCAACTTTTGTATTGTGTCTATTCAGGCAACCAAGCCATGGGTCATGCACCTGAAACTCTCGGGTTGTTTAATTTTTACCGCGATTAGGAAGGGTTAAATAGGGTCAATTTTTCTAAACACTTTTAAAAGAAATTTAATAATACCATTCATACCCCTAACGGTTATAATTTTAACCTATTCTATATATAGGGGTTCATTTGTTTGGATTAAGGGGTGAATAGTCATTTTGATTAGCAAAAAACTCTCTAAAATTTTCAAATCCCATTTTCTCATACTAAGTCCGTACACTCATATACTTCTATTCCCTTGAGAAATCTAGCATTGTGAATGTTTTATTCATTGTTCTATATTGCTAGAAACCCTCATTTGTGTTGTGTTCACTTGATTTTAGGATTGAGGGCTTGACTTGATTTTTCCCCTTGATTTTGTTTAATAAATCTTTGGTTGGGAAAAATTTTATAGCTTTGCGGGTCTTTGCATTATTATTACAAGACTCATTAGGGCTTGTATTTTTGTGTGCAAAAATATTTTTATAAACTCAGATTTGAATATCTCCTTGTACTTTGATTTTGAGAAAACTATTTTTGAAATATACTAGACTTCTGTTGGTACAAATCTTTGAAACCCTAAATTGTGATTGAGATTTTATTTATACATAGTTTCAAATATTAGCTTATTAATACACTCTTGTGCTTGAATTGAGATAGTCATTACTTTGAGTGTTGATTGCACATATACACCATCGAACTTACTGTTCTTACATTATCGGTGTGCTTTGATTATTACTGGTGCAAATCTGCTTGATTGAGAAGCATAATATTTTTACGCAAATTGTATTGTGATTCTTGTTGTATTCTAGGTATGGTCTGAGGGGGCGGGAATCCATCCTGAAAGAATTGTTTGTAAAGGTTGAGGTTAGCCCTATGCTAATTGATTTGGTTATATTTAGGTGCCGCTCCACCTTTTAAGTGAACCTTAGTAGAATCCTTGTGCTTGTGAGTCAAGGTAAGGACATAGGCATTATTGGCTGAACCCTAAAAACATTTCTTGTGCCAACTTTTAATTTCCGGACTTTAAATTTCAAAACATAAATGTTTGCATTTAATTGTTTAAATATTTCACTGGGATTGCATAGAAAGACCCTAGGTTGTGAATATTGTAGTGAATCTCATGATGATAGCATGCAAACTTATGAGAAACTCAAACAAGAATGTATTTAAACTCATAAGTCTCTTGTTAAAGCACTTAAACACTAAACTGTTTTGAAAAAAAAGAATGAGGCATCATTGAAAGAACTCAAATAAAAAATTCTTGTTGTAAAAGAAAATGATTTTAGTAAACAAGAATGAAAAATTAGGAAAGGAGTTGAATGCATTAAGATCCCAAATCTCTAGTGATAATGAAAAAGGATAGACTTATTTTAGAACTTGAGTGTAAAGCAAACACAATGTCTAAAGAATTTATAAAACTACAAGGTCTTTGCAAAGGTTTGAAAGATATAAAATTCAAGACCTAGAAAGAAAAATTAAGGACCAAGCTAAGATCATCCATACATTCACTAGGGGTAAAGAAAACTTTGACAAGCTCTTAGGTTCACAAAAGATGACCTTAGATAAAGAAGGTATAGGTTTAAATGGGATTGAAAATAGGAAAAGGAAGAGCCTATACATGGGGTACTTTATAAGAGAATCTAAAAATTATGCTAGTACCTCCTCCAGTCCATACACTCACACCACATGTGTCTTGTGTAAAAAGAAGGGGCACATAAAATTTCATTGCTCGTTTAAAAGAAAAGGTGTGAAGCCCAAACGAGTATGGAAAGTCAAAGAATCACCGACTCCTAACCCATCGAGAATCAAAAACAAAAATTTGGTATGGGTTGTTAAGAAAGCAAACTCCTTGAAATTCAAGAAAGAATTTACTCAAACAGAAATTACATAATCACACAATTTTTCCGTTGCATTTAGGATTAGCTATAGGGGGTAGTGATGACTATAAGCTTGGGAAGTGGTTTGGGCTTCAGATGTCAAATCTTAGTATATGCACTTATTACTATTATTATACCAAAAACCATAAGGAAACAAACCAAGACAAAAATTTAAATGTCTTATCCAATCTGAATTTAATTCATATATATCACATTGATGGGATAAAACATAAAAATATATTCGTTATAGCTAGCTAAAGTAAACTCCACTTCGAAATGTGTTAGCTTTACCGTGATCCCAAGAGGGGGGTGAATTGGTATTTTTAAATTTCTATCCCCTAGGTGTTTGTTAGCTTTAGCGTGATCCCAAGAGGGGAGGTGAATTGGTATTTTTAAATTTTATCTTCTAGGTATTCCTCCTAACAGCTGTATGTTCACAAGCCTAGGGTCAATCTAGTACAAATAATGTAAATATACCAGAAATTAAATAAAGCAGTTTAAACAATCATACACGCACCAGAAAGCAGTAAAGAGAAGATGACACGCAGATATGTTATCGAGGTTTGGCCAACTGCCTACGTCCCCGCCTTGGCTAACCAGCACAAGGATTATCACAATACCTTGCTCACTTAAATGGGTGGAGTGGCACCTATACAAACCAGGTCAAATTACCACAGGGCTGACCTCAACCTTTACACCAATCCTCATCGGGCTGGATTACCGCCCCTTTAGGCCACGCCTGGAATCTCTCAGATATACAATCAAAGGTACAATACAAGAGTGCTTTCACGTAAAGCAGATTTGTATCACAAATGCGCACAAACACAAAGCACCACAGATGATTTAATAATGTAAGCTCTGTGTGGTCTAAATATGTTAACTCTCAACAATGTTTTCTATCAGTGTAGTATGCACGTGAGAGTGTCAATAATAATCTGTGTATTCTAGAGTGTGAAAAGAAACGTGTTCACACAGAGTATTAAACAAGCCTCAATAATATCACTCAATAGAATGTGTCAATCCCATGAATATATATATATATATATATATATATATATATGCTTGGTCTGCAAGATATAAGTAATCTTTGTATTTCAGTAAATGATATAGATTTGAATGGATATTGCTACAAAGATTAATATAACACACACAAATACCTTTTCACAAATATATCAATATGAACACCACAAGATATTTGAATAAGTTTGAAAGTATTTTTGCAAGCCCCAAACAAATACGAACTTCCTAAGTTATTGCAATGAGAATGCAATACTTGGGAAGTCACCACAAGTCTTTCTTAGGGTAGGCTTATTGGCAAAGCCTCCTAAGAAAACTTAGGTTATGCTCTCAAAAAGGATCGATTCAAATATGCAACAAATGAAAGAGCAAACCTCTAAGCAATAATACTCAATACACTTACAAATGATTTAGATAGATGAAGAAGGTAAGCTTGAGTAGGTTTCAAAAGAAGTATGAGTAATGAGAAGCAAAAATAAGTATTTTGGCTTGAGAGAGATTTTCTCAATCTTTTTGCTAATCAGTGCTTAATCCACCAAATGAAAGAGTATATATAGACATACTGAAAATTTTGACCGTTGGGGACTTATTAGGGATTATTGGAAAAGTTTAATGACATTTAAAATGATTTAACCCTGTTTAAAAAATTATTAACCGTGGTAAAAATAGGTGCAACCCGAGAAGTCCGGTCGACCAGAAATGGTTTGGTCGACCAGGACTCAAGTAGCTCGGTTGACCAGGGTTATTTTGAACTGAGTGGTTGGCCGACCGAGGCAAGGCGATTTTCCAATTTTTTCGAGGTTCGGTCGACCGGGCCTTTTGAACTGTGTGGTTCGGTCGACCATACCGCTGGGAATTTTCCCGATACCCTTCAGTCGACCAGGTTGTTGGAGTACAAAATTGGTCGGTCGACCGGGAGGTCAAAATGTTGACTCCTTGGTGGTTCGGTCGACCGGGGTCAAATGAACTATAAGGTCTCGGTCGACCGGGCCTTGGTCAAACTGTTGACCCGGGGCTAGTTCAGTCAACCAGGGCCTTTTGAACTACAGGTTTCGATCGACCAAAAGTGCACCAAGTGTGCATTTCAGTCCCGTATTGAACCAAACAAGTCCTAATCAAGTGCCTAACAAATGTATGTGAATATGTGTGTGTCTTAAGGTCATTTGGGGTCCAATTTGGAAACACCGAAAAGTCCGGTGTCAGTCGACCGAAGGTACACCCTAAGGTCTTTCTAAGGTCCTGTCTCATTCATGGTTCGATGTGAGCTTACAAAATAAATCATGCATGTGATGTGTGTTCTTATTACAAACCGAACACCCTAATTACTATTACAGAGAAATTTCTCTTAGAGATATTACAATTTGGAATATGAAAATGTCTTCAAGCTTTTGATTTGTTACGTGCCATTAATGATCTGCTAATATGGACATGCACATGAACTAGATATTTATTAAATACAAGAGTATTTGTCATTATCAAAACCAGGGCGTGACCTATAAGGTCAGCAGTGTTCCTCCTAATAGTAGTATGTTCACAACCCTATAGTCAATCTAGTGCAAGTAATATCAGAAGTTAATTAAAGCAGGTTAATCAATTACACATACACTAGAAAGCAGTAATGAACAGGGTAATACACAGATATGTTATCGAGGTTCGGCCAACTGCCTACGTCTCCGCTTAGCTAACCAGCACAAGGATTATCACAATAACTTGCTCACTTAAACGGGTGGAGTGGCACCTATACAAACCAAATCAATTAGCACAGGGCTGACCTACAACCTTTACACCAATCCTTACCAGGCTGGATTACCGCCCCCTCAGGCCACGCCTGGAATCTCTCAGATATACAATCAAAAAGTACAATATTGGGGTGCTTTCACGTAAAGCAAATTTGTACCACTAATGCGCACAATCACAAACACCATAGATGATTTAAAATGTAAGCTCAATATGGTCAAAATATTTCAACTCTCAAATATGTTTTCTATCAGTGTAGTGAGTACGTGAGAGTATCAATAACAATAAGTGTATTTCAAAATGTTAAAATCAAATGCGTTCACACAGAATACCAAGCAAGCCTCAAGAGTATCAATTAATAGAATATCTCAATCACATGAATATGTATATACTTGGATTGCAAAATAGATAATCTTTGTATTCAGCAAATGATATATACTTGAATAAATATTGCCACAAAGATTAATGTAACAAACACAAATATCTTTTCACAAATAGTTTAATAAAGATTCCACAAGATATTTGAGTAAGTTTTAAAACGTTTTTGCAAACCAAAAACAAATACAAACTTCCAAAGATATTGCAATGAGAATGCAACACTCGGAAGTTCACCACAAGCCTTCATAGGGTAGGCTTATTAGAAAAGCCTCCTAAGAATGCTTAGGTTATGCTCTCATTAGAAAAATCGATTCAAAACACTTCAAACAATGAGAGCAAAACCTTTTTGAATATACACTCAAAACACTTACAAATGATTTTGAACTTGAGAAGGAAATCTAGAGTGTTTGTAGAGAAAGTATGAGCAATAGGAATCAAAAGAGAGTATTTTTTCTTGAGGGAGAAATTTTTAGTCCTTTTTCTAATCGATGCTTAATTATCCCAAATGGAGTATATATAGACATACCAAAATTTTTTACCGTTGGGGACCTATTAGGAATTTTTGGAAAGGTTTAAAGACTTTTAAACCATTTTAACCTTGTTTAAAAATATTTAACCCGTGGTAAAAATTATGGCAACCCGAGACGTCTGATTGACCAGAAATGTTTCGGTCGACCAAGTCTCATATGGTTCGGTCGACCAGGGAAATTTTGAACTCAGTGGTCGATCAACCAGGAGAGGGCGATTTTTCAATTTTTTGAGGTTCGGTCGACTAGGCCATTTTGAACTAGCTGGTTCGGTCAACCAAACCACTGGGATTTCTCCCGAGGACCCTCTGGTCGACTAGGTAGTTGGAGAACAAAAGTGCTCGGTCGACTAAATGGTCAAAATGTTGACCAAGGAGGGTTTCGATTGACCAAGGCCTTTTGAACTTCCTGGTTCAGTCGACCAGATGGTCAACCTTTTGACCCAGGGAGGTTTCGGTTGACCAAGCCAACATGAACTGACTGTGCTGGTCGACCAAAAGTGCACCATGTGTGCATTTCGGTCCAATCTTGAAGAATACAAACCCTAATGAAGTGCCTAACAAACATATATGTAAATGTGTGTGTTATAGGGTCACTTGAGGTCCAATTTGTAGACACTGAAAAAGTCCGGTGTCGGTCAACCTTCGATCGACCAAAGGGTACACCCTAAGGTTACTCTAAGGTCATTTTGCATTATGATTGGTTTGAGCTCACAAAATAAACCATACATGTGATGTTTGTGCTTATTACAAACCGAATACCCTAATTACTATTACAGACAAATTTCACTACAAAAATATTACAATCAAGAGTATGAATTTGTCTAAAAGCTTTGATCTTTCACGTGCCATTAATGATCTGCTAATATGGACCTGCACATGAACTAGATATTCATTAAATACAAAAGTATTTGTCATTATCAAAACCACGGCGTAACCTATAAGGTCAACAAAATGGACAAAGCATATCTGCTAGGTAAGTAATTTTAAATGTTTAACTCATGCTTAAAGATAAACATCTTAAGTTAAGAAATTGGTGTCCATTGCGTAAGACTAAGCTTTAGGAAATGAATTATGTATTAAGCATCGTTAAATCTTAAACTCATCTTGGAGCTTTAAAATCCTAATAAATTTTTAGTCATTCTATTCCATGCAAATATCTTGAATCATATCCACTCATATTGAATACTCTTCGAACTTAATGTAAATTTTAATCCTTAAGAGCATTTAATCTACTTCTCACGCATAGCTCTCAAACATTAAATCAAATCCATTAGAGCTTCATATCCTTCGTAATGAGCTAAATGGCTAAGTTGGTTGCAGTAGGTCTTAATCTAGATGAGTGCAAAAAATTCAAGTAGACTTATGCACATGCAGTTCAAATTGAAAGCCATTTCATCTTGCACCTCTCACGCATTGAAATTCATAAAAGAAAATAGGCATGTGTTGGCTTATGACCCTAAGGAAGTAGTGTTTATGACTTTTTGGTCCGATAAGTCTAAGAACTCAAAGTCAAGCTAGAATCACTAAAAATATTATAACTCTTGCTTATTGATCTTGAAGATGAAAGAAAGGTATAAAAAGAGTCGAGTGCATAACTCAGAGGGAACATATAAAATTAAAATGCTTTCATATTTTTTTTATATTATTTTTTGTTGTCTAAATGTTCATGAGAATACTACAATGAATTTATAACTATCCTCTATTATCTACTATTTATATTCTTTAATGGATAGATTATATATTTTGATTCGTTGATAGCTACCCGATTGCATGCTTGTATTGAAAGCTTCGTGCATGGTGGATGAAATGATGTGTACTGCATGCTGGCAGTGAATATAAGTTCTTGGGTGCTTTGAACTAAATTATAAATTGTTTATTTGAATCTATCAGGCACCAGTTTTATGGGAAAACATCCAATTCACGGACGGCATGTTGCCAAAATTTTGGTAGAATTTTCCCAAGTAAAACCTTGTCTAAAGATGATTATAATAAAATAAATGATAAAACATTTCTGAAAGGATGAGTTAAAACTAATTGAATATTAAATTTCATCCTTGCATAATCATCGAACATTTAGGGGAGCCCAGCTCCATCCCCATAGAAAGAACTTAAAAGACTCAAATGCACCACTTCACTTTTTGAAATATTGAGGCTCTTCTGGAAACCTTGAGCATAATATCCAACTTTCATGGTTTTATGATTGTGATATAAATTGCTCATGGTAATAAGCATTATAAAATGCCTTAATATCTATTTTTGATGCACTTGTTGCCTATAGGGACATATATACTGACAAGGATGAATATAGTTGATTAATAATCAGTATGGTTGGTTTAAAAGTTTCAAAATGATGGCTTATACTACTAGGCATAATGAAATATTTCTCTATCTAGTATAAGCAATTTATTGCATCTAAGCTAGGGTTCCAAACTATAGGGGGAACATCTAAAATTAAATATTCATCTTGTTATGCTCTCAAATACTTTTATCTTGGAATCTGTTTTAAATTATATGTGACATATGCTTAAATGTAATGTTCTTATTGAAAATCATAATCTGAAACATGTTGATTTGCCACAGTCATTTGTTTTGTCATATGATCCTTGCTTAAAATTGTGTAACATCTTTAGGATCATTGTGGTTGTGTTTTTCTAGTTATATTTTAGCATGTGCTTCATGGACAAACTAGAAAAATGTTGCATGCTTGCATGATCTTTAAATTTTTTAAGCAAGCAACCCCCAATATCTTTTGATGACATCCAAAGGGGGTTATATAGTTATATACAATATTATTATTTTGTAAGAAATTCTTTCAAATAAAAAGTCCTTTATATCTTGCCTTATTATTACACACACACACACACACACACACACACACACATATATATATATATATATATATATATATTTTGCATAACTGGTTCGATAACTACACATGAGCATACGAACTAGTTAGACTGTTCTATGCCCAAACATTTTACCTGTTATCATATGTCGTATGTTTTAAAATCAAATCCTTTATAAGTATTATGATATGACTTAAAATTGTTATGTTTTGTGGATAATTATGGTCTAAACATGTTTGTTATGTCATTTTAAATTTGAATGACCAGTTATATTGTTTGTGTGCCTATTTGCTATATTCTTCAAAACTAGTTATATTTTACATGCCCTTTTTGCTGTTGCCAAAAGGGGGAGAACTTAGGCAAAATTGGGTACCGTAGGAAAATATTTGAAATTTTCACATCTTTACATTTCCCTTATGCATATTGACAAGGGGAGCCTTTCAAGGCTGTACCCACTTTTGCATGATGTATTTGTCGTCAACAAAAAGGGGGAGAATGTTAACCTTATAGGTCATACCTTGTTTTGATTATGACAAATTATCAAGTATTTAATGTATAAGTTCATATCTGTAAGGTCACTTGATGGCATGAGAAGACTTAAAGTTTAAAGACCTAGAAGATTTATTTTTATTGTAATTTATTTTATACTCATTCGGGTCTGTAATAGTAATGTATAAAAAGGTCTATAATGATCATTGCATATCATGCATGTTGATGCAATAAGCTAAAAAGACCTTAGAAAAATCTTAGGTCCTTGCACATACACATAAGATGTCCCTAAAAATACATATATTATCAGAGGAATTAATTGAAGTAAAACTGGACTTATAGGGTAAAATCCATGAGGCTTCAGGCGAACGAATAGTTGTGTTCAAAACACTTTGGGCGACCGAACCATTGACCGGTCAAAGTGTTGACTTGATTTTGGGTGACTGAACCAAAAGGAACATGGCATCCCCAATCAACCAAACCACAATTCTGAATTTTCCCACCTACTCAGTAACTCGAACTTCACGTTCAAAATAGCCTCAGGGCACCGAACACATGAGTTTGGTAAAACAAACTCTGGACCAGGCGACCAAACCTCGGACATAATAGAAATCGCCTTCGGTCAACAAACTGAACCCACACTCACGCACCCAAACTTCAAAAGTTAACTCTTTTGTATTGTGTCTATTTAGGCGACCGAACCATGGGCGAGGCGCTTGAAACTCTTGGGTTGTTTTAATTTTTATAATGGTTAAGAAGGGTTAAACAAGGTTAATTTTTTTAAACACTTTTAAAATAAATTTAATAATACCCTTCATACCCTCCAACGGTTATAATTTAAACCTATTCTATATATAGGGGTTCATTTGTTTAGATTAAAGGGTGATTAGCCATTTTGATTAGGCAAAAAAATCTCTAAAATTTTCAATTCCCATTTTCTCTTACTAAGTCCATACACTCATATACTTCTATTCCCTTGACAAATCTAGCATTGTGAGTGTTTTATTCATTGTTCTATATTGCTAGAAACCATCATTTGTGTTGTGTTCACATGATTTTAGGATTGAGGGTTTAGCTTGATTTTTCCCCTTGATTTTACTTAATAAATCTTTGGTTGGGAAAAATCTTATAGGTTTGTGGGTCTTTGCATCATTATTGCAAGACTCATTAGGGCTTATATTTTTTGTGTGCAAAAATAATTTTGCAAGCTCAGATATGAATATCTCCTAGTGCTTTGATTTTGAGAAAACTATTTTTGAGATATTCTAAATTTCTATTGGTACAAATCTTTGAAACCCTAAACTATGATTGAGATTTTATCTATACATAGTTTCAAAGATTAGCTTTTTGATACACTCTTGCACTTGAATTGAGATAGTCATTACTTTGAGTGTTGATTGCACATATACACGATTGAGCTTATTATTCCTACATTACTGGTGTGCTTTGATTATTATTGGTGCAAATATGCTTGATTGAGAAGCATAATATTTGTACGTAAATTGTGATGTGATTCTATTATATTCCAAGTGTTGCTTGAGGGGGTAGCAATCCAGCCTGGAAGGATTGGTTGTAAAGGTTAAGGTCAACCCTATGCTAATTGATCTAGTTGTATTTAGGTGCCGCTCCATGACTCACTCAAAAAATAAGCAGCTCAGAAGCTATCCCAAGTATAGGAGTTCTGTCGTATAATATTAAGCCCAAGGGTTAGATCGTCTCCTTAGGGAATGCGTTTTAATCTCAAAATTTACATTCGTCTAATCGAAAATAAAAATGTACTGAACTCAATTTAGATTCGGGATTTTCAAGGTTGTTTCAATTTTACTTTTGACAAATTAAATAACACGCGAATTAAAACTCTAAACCTAGCATGCACTGAATTTGAGAGCAAAAACGAAAACTCTAATCTACTCATGGAAACACTGAAACACGTGTTAATGAAATATGGCAACCTAGAACATGGAATCAAAGATGCGTAATGGAAACTCAATTAAACACTCACGCGCGCAATAAAAACCGAACCTTTAACAAAACTACGAAATTAAAGCAAAGACCATAATTTGAATGCAAACACGAACTCAACAAGAATTTAAAATACGCAGACAATAATAGAACACGATAAAAACACAAACTTTAATGTTACTAAAATAAGACAAGGATGAATGCAATTTAAATTAAATAATAACAACCAAGAGAGGGAATTAAAAATTGATGCTTTAATTAAAATTCACAAAATAAAGTTTAACAATTATTCAATGCTAAAAAAACTGGAAAGAAAAGAAAACTAAACAAATAAAAGGAACGAAATAAGAGAGAGAGAGAGAGAGAGAGAGAGAGAGAGAGAGAGAGAGAGAGAGAAGCTGGTCGTGGCTGTTGTAGATGATGGAGCACGGCTGTGTGCTAGAGCAAAGGAAGTTGTAGCAGAGGAAACTTGTTCGGATGCAGCAACTGGAAGACCTTCGACGGGGGCTGAGTTTCCGGAGCAGAGGGGAGCTGCGGCGGTGCTGAAGCTGCTGTGGGGGCTGCTGTGTGTGGTTGCTGGCAGCAGGCAGTTGAGCTGGTGGCCAGAGTTGCAGCGGAGAGGTTGGAGTCGGGGGCTTCAAGTCTGTGTTGTGGTGGCAAGGTAGAGGAGAACTAGAGAGAAAACAGAGAGAGGAACCCAAGAAAAACTGAGAGAAAGAAAGAAAGAGAAACTAAAAAATATATGGTAAAGAGATAGGTAAAGGGAGAGATACAAGAAGAAGAAGAAGAAGATGGAGATAAATGAAGAAGAGAAGAGGAGAGCTTGGCTGGGGCAATGCCCAACAGGGCAAAAGGAAGAACAAGAGAGTATTTAAATGGGAAAAAATTGGCTTGCCCTAGACCCATGAGACCAACTTGACCTGGCAACTTGACCCAACCCGAATTGTTATATATATATTTTTTTCATTTTTTTCATTCTCTGTTCATCGCAAATCTGACTCTTTTGGAGCCCATTTCTCACAAAACCCAAAACATAAAAGTTGTAGATAATTCTTTCCTCTTTCTTTTGAAATTTGAATCGTCTTGATCGAAACTCAGACAAAAAGGTTATACACAAAATACGAACAGGTGTTGGTTTTGGTTTCCGAGATTTTTCCCGTGACAAAAAATTACAATAAATTCATAAATAGTGCAATAAAGTTCAAAAATGATGATTTTGGCACTTTATTAAAATATTGAATAAATTTAGACATTTAATTAAAAATATAAGCCATAAAGATCGGGTTAAAACGTCCAATTACACAGTTTCGGCGCGTAATCACGCCCCCCAACTAACATTTTGCTACTCTATAGAAAATGACGTGAATGAATCTCAGGGTGGTATCTACAACTACATACTCCAGTAATCATGAAATCAATGCACATGCGACATAACTATACCACTTCACATATAAGAAGATAACTGAATTTCACACAAGCTTGTTCATATTCAATGCACACGACTCCAAAGCACGTCACTCATGCAAGTTTCATCGTTTATATGTCATTCAAGAACAGTATACTCACATGAGGTCAATCAGTGGCACATTCAGAGTTAATGCAGTCATATAAGTTCGAGTATAAACAGGTAAACTCTCGAGGTGTGTGTGATGTGTGTGACTCAATACACCTAGGATACTAGTGGACACCTACAGAACGGTCGCTTTGACTCAGCCTAATTGGTATACCCTAAAAAACTCTCAAAAGGAATGGGTTCACTCATCATATGTGAGGAGGAGTGTCGTGATCAAACATCCCACATATTAAAAGGAACAACGTTAAGTATATGGAGTGGACTAGTCTGGAAAGGATCTAGCCTATCTATGAGGTGTCGGGTCCTTCACCCTAGCATCTTCTCACCTACTCGCCATATCCAACTGAGACCATCCTAGATCAACTTACTCATAAACTTGTCGTGAATACATCTGAGGCATTAATCGGTTGAAGAATCTTCATACGTGGAAAATATGTGTCGTGTCCTTGTGATATGTATTTGGACCGGCATTGACATTTCATTTCATGTGCATGTGTATTGCTTATTCTTTATTTTGCTCATTCTTCATTTTCTGTCTTTTCTTGATCAATTAGGACAATCATAACACTTCTTTTGTAATCTTCGTACCATCAATGGGAATTGAGCTCGAATAGGAGTTCATGAATTAAGTCTATCTCTAGGGGTGGCTCAGCCTTCACATTTTGAGTAGGCTACAAGACTTAGGTTTCTATCTCCCCACTAGGTGTCACCTCTAGGCTAGCAAATCAAAACATAGACTAGTGTACAAAGGAATCATCCAGAAAAAGAGAATTGAGTTCCATGAACTCTGATTTGATATTAACATTCAAAAGGATGATAAATAGCTCAAGGATATCTCACAAGGTGTCATAGTCGCCACGGGTGCTCTCTCAGTGCTCACAAGGAACCCTAAGTGCAATGAATCAAGTAAATGTATTTATTTAGCCTCGTGAGATGCATGTAGATACAAGAAATTATATAACCAAATTAACACGAGTGTACTACCAATCGATTCTTCATGGAGTCATAAGATCATATAAAGAGAAACTACGCATGATTGACTCAAGTGTGTCATTCTTAAGTTGTACATGAGTATGTAAAAGGGTATGAATCAGTGTTAAGCATGGCATAATGCAGTGTAATTCCTCAGTGCTCTTCCTTTCTTTCTCTCTTTCTTTTTGATTTTTTTTTTGTTTTATTTTTTTTTATTATTATTTTTTGTTTTATATAAAACTTGGTACGTGTACGTACACAGTGTCACATATGAATGCTCATCAGCGTAATCACTCCACCTATTAAGTGAGCCTTAGTGGAATCCTTGTGCTTATGACCCAAAGTGGGGACGTAGGTAGTATTGGCCGAACTCCAATAACATTTCTCGTGCCTACTTTTATTTTCCGCACTTTAAATTTCAGCACTTGAATGTTTGTGTTTAACTGTTTAAATATTTGATTGAGATTGCATAGAAAGACCCTGGGTTGTGAAATACTGCTAACGTTTGGTATAACCTAAGAAGAAATTTTTAAATATCCAATTCACCTCCCCTCTTGGGATTGCACCGAAGTCAATTTAAATATGAATATGACTTTTTAGTCCTTAGTGATCTTGAACTTTTATTGCTATTCTTTCTTTTGAACTTTGTCTTTAATCATTCAAGAAATGTCATCACTTCAACAATACATGTTAAATCAACCTTAATTTGCTATCATCAAAACGAGATTTAAAAGCCAAGTTAGGCCAAAAAATATAAAATTTGTGGTGTAAACATAAATAACACTTGTTAGATAATGGTCAAATAGTTCTATAGCAATTACCATTCGATGATTGATGAATAACCTCAACCCATCACAATAAGTTATAGGAAGTTTGATGCGGTTCTCAGCATTTTTTTTTTACATATAGTCTATGAAAAAGATGTAATGACTTTTTATTAGTCACATCATACTACAAGAATACTGGTTTTTAGTGATGGAGGTATTAGTGAAGGATGAAATTTCATCACTAAAGGTTTAGTATTTGTGATGGTTTTGCACATTCGTATTAATAAGTAATTTTTTGCACAATTTCGTCACTATTATTATTGTATTAATAGGCATTTTTTTTTTCAAAATATTAGTGATGGTTTTGCACATTCATCACTATTAGTGTCTCAATAGTGACGGTTTAGGGAATCGTTATTAATAGTTCTTTCATTTAAAAAAAATAAAAAAAATTATTTCACAATATTAGTGACGAATTTGAAGATTCATCACTATTAGTCCATTATTAGTGATGGATTTGGGAGCCATCAATAATACTTCTTTTATTTAAAAAAATAAAAATAAAATTATTAAACACTATTAGTGACGAATTTTAAGATTCGTCACTATTATTCCCTTATTAGTGATGGATTTGGAACCTTCAATAATACTTATTTTCTTTAAATAAAATAAAAAATTCCATTTCACAATATTAGGGATGAATTTGAAGATTCGTCACTATTATCCCCTTATTAGTGATGGATTTGGGAACCGTCACTAATACTTCTTTTACTTTAAAAAATTTATTAAACACTATTAGTGATGAACCTGAAGATTTGTTTCTATTATTCCCTTATTAGTGAAGGATTTAGGAACCGTCATTAATACTTCTTTTATTTAAATAAAATAAAATAAAAATTGTATTTCACAATATTAGTGACGAATCTTTAATTTCGTCACTATTAGCTCCTTATTAGTGATGGATTTGGGAACTGTCACCAATACTTTTTTTATTTAAAAAATTAAAAAAAATTATTTCACAATATTAGTGAGGAATTTGACGATTCGTCCCTTATTAGTGATGGATTTAAAATTTCATCACTAATACTCATTTTATTTTAAAAAATATAGAAATAATTTATTGAAGAATATTAGTGACGGTTTTGAAACCATCACTAATACTCAAAACCCTAAATCCCTTAACCCCAGCATATTTTTCCAAACTCCCCCCAAATTCCATCCTTCCTCTCCCGCATCGTGCTCCTACCATCGCCTCCCTCCTCCTCTCGGCCTGCTCCTTCAATCCCTCCTTCTCCCTCCTGCTCCTTGCTCATCCTCCCCGCATGCAACGACATCCTCTCACCACTGAGTCTCGAGTCACTGCCCACCGTGTCGCCACATTGCCGCTTGTTTTCACTATCTTTCTGTCCTACCACCGCCGCCTCCACCGCTTTTAGGTAAAAATTCTTCCTCGTCTTCATTCTTCTACAAAGGACTATATGTGTGTGGGCGTGTGTGTGTGTGTGTGTGTGTGTGTGACAATGTATGTGTGTGTATGATTTGGTATTTTTTTAAAATTATTTTTGGAGTATAGAGATTATATATAAGCTTCTATTACTTGCTTTACTATGTCTAATATATTTTGTCTTTGATTTGGTCTTTGAAATGTGTAATTCTAGTTTTTTTTTTCTTGAAATTGGTTTGTTTTCAATTGCAGCTGGAATTGAAGTGTTATATATTATTTTTGTGATGTTGGAGTAGTGTTTGTATTTATTGAGAATATATTGTCATCTTAACAAATCCTTTTTTCCATTGAAAATAAAGATCATTGTGAGAAGTATATGGATGATAGCTTTTAAACTTTTGAAATTTTAAGTAAAATTGAAATTTGAGATGTTAGACACAACATTTTATTGGACGTCTTATGTCTAAATTAATTGTAGTTTTATAATGACTAATGCTCAACTGATTTATGAATTTCATTGATATTAATCGAGTATGAATATTTAATATGGCTGGTATATTACAGTGAAACCTTGGTTTTGTAAAAAATCTTGAAGCCATATTAAATTATCAGCATTCAAACTTGAGCACATACCAAAGATTGTATAAACTCGAAGACAATATGAAACACTAGAGAAATTCTAGAGTAAGTGGGTGAATATTTTCTCGTAATGTTATTGTTAAGTATGCCCCTTTGAAAAAAAAATTGTTTTCAACATAATCTTAGGGTTTCATCTTTCATGGCCAATGCCTCCGCGAATGAAGCCATGGGCTGCCTCAAAGCATGGCCACTCGCCATGACCCGCTGCCAAGCTGTAAAGAGTCCAAGACTTGCAAACGGGAGAGTCTTGTTCCAGGGGTTGAGCAATCTTGAGTGAGCACAAACAGATTTCGGATGAGACGAGAGCACCAAGGGTGACTTTTGAGGATGTGCAATTGCCCCCGGGTGACTCTTGAGTCTCTTTTGCTTATGTACTGTGCTCATGCACCCTTTGCTTTTATTTTATTTTATTTTTTTCTTGTATTCTATTTTACCATGCTTTTGAATGGTTGTACGCATGCTTCAATGTTTCTACATACACCGTATTGCCTCTTAAATTAATGTAAATACATAGTGCTATTGGCTTCTACTTGTATTTTGTGTTTCACTACATCATTACGTTTTTTTGGCTATAGTGTGTTTCCTTGGACTAGTGGGAAATGCAAACGTTTGAGATTGTGCACAGTTATAAAATGTTCAGCACAACAATGTATAAAATATAGTGCAAGACCAAGAACTAAATTCCAAATAAAGTAAACTGCCAAATTAATTTCTATCATTTCTTGTGTTCATTGAAGCTTAGACCCATTCAAAAATGATTACTATACATTCATGCCTCATCGTACATGTGAGACAAAACAATTATTGAAATTCAATTTATTATTAGTCATACTACGTTGACTAATAATCAATTGAATATGTTAATTATTTGTTTCACTTACGATTAGTAATATTTGTATTTCAACCATTCTTGGATTGTCTAATGTAGATAGTTTAGGAAGTTGTATTTACATTGTTGTCATCGTTCACCTTTTGTTCATTGTCACTATAGATTTCTACTTGTGCTTTTTAGATTCATAGTGGGGTGCCATGACAATTTGTTAGTGATGAAAAACCAAAAACATGTTCACTTCCCCCATCTCGTGTACTTTGAGAGCCATGCGGAGATGCTACCAAAATTTTAAATGACTATGGCGAAGGAATTTGAGTAATTGATTACAATCTAAATGCAACATTCCTGAATGGGATAGGATCTGTACCCTTTAGACAAAAGTTTGTTGATTTTAGGATTCACGATGCATGCATCAACAATATTATAAGAATGTAATCAACACCATTTGCTTGAACATGTTATAAGGTAATTAACGAACATGGACAAGAGTTGGATGAATGCTCGGGGTAGATTTTTTCCAGAATATATGAAAGGGGTACATGATTTCATAAAGTTCACACATCCTCTTACAGACAAAGCTAGTAGAAAAAGGTGTCCTTGCAAGAAATTCCAAAACATAACATTCAAACACATTGATTTGGTCAATTCACATTTATTAGATTTTGGAATGGAGAAAAGATACACAACATGGGTGTTCCATGGTGAAGATTACCTAGTTCAAAGTGATAATGATGACGATGAAGATGGGGGGGCAAATATAATAGGTGATGATACACGTTAAAGGGTTAATCAAAATGTTAGGACACTTGCAAAGGGGAATTACAGTGGACACAGACGATGTCAATGTGGCGCGTACTGGTGATGGATCTATATCAAAAGGTACCATAACTTGCGATTCTACTACGTTAAATTGACTCGATAAACCATTTGCTAATCTCATGAGGCATATATAGGTGCTTCTATATCCAAACTATACAAAGTTCTCAAAATTAGAGTTGATGAAGTTATTTCATGCAAGGACAATGCATAGGTTATCTCAAAGCGCATTCAACATGGATTTAAGCATCATTAAGGCGGCACTACCTAATGGTGAAACAATTTTGAAGTCCTTTTATGAGGCGAAGACATACATGCGTGAATTGGGTCTCAGTTACACACCATTACATGCGTGTAGGTATGATTGTGCACTCTTTATGGTGAACATGAAAATGCGAACGAGTGCCCAGAATGTGGTAAACCAAGGTTTAAAACATATCAGAATAAGGGTGAGAAGATCCCCCAAAACATTTTGTGATATTGTGTCCATTAATACCGCGTCTACAACGATTGTACATTTGTAAAAAGACTGTTGTAGATATGAGATGACATCAAGAGAAATGTCTTCAAGATGAAAATGCCCTCAGCCATCCAGCGGACTCCGAAGCTTGGGCCGATTTTAATAAAATGCATCCATGGTTTGCTAGTGATCCTCGCAACATCAAACTTGGCCGTGCTTCAAATGAGTTCACTCCTTTCATTAACATGAACAACTCGTATAACATGTGGTCAGTTATGATGATGTCATACAATATGCGGCCATAGGGATGTATGAAAGAACCCTTCATTTATATGTCTCTACTTATTCCCGGACCAAGGGCACCTGGTAATGATATTGATATTTACCTACGTCCGTTAATTGATGAGTTGAAAGAGCTATGGGAAAAATGAGTGGAGACATTCGATGTGGAAACCAGGCAACATTTCGGATGTATGTTGTAGTGTTGTGGACAATTGATGATTCCCCCACTTATGAAAACCTGTTGGGTTGGAACACAAAAGGTTACTTAGCATGCCCACTCTATCATAAGAATGTTGGGTCCTCATCCTTGAAGCATTGACACAAGTTATGTTTTATGTGTCATTATAATTTTCTATGACCTGGACATCCTTGGAGGACTCATGGAGTCAAAAGCTTTAATGGAAAACCCGAACGACTGTTGTAGCCAAATCGACTAAGTGGGGAAGAGATGTTAAACCAGCTCAAGTTGATCGGAGATGTGAAATTTGGGAAACCAGCGACTAGTAGAAAAACAAAAAGTGCCAAGTGGTAGTAGAATTAAGGAAAGAGAAGCATCTTCTTGGACTTGTCATACTAGAAAGATCTTCCACTACACCACAACTTGGATGTCATGCACATCGAAAAGAACATTTGTACATTGCTAGATATAAATGGGAAGAGAAAGGACACTGTAAATGCTCACCGGGATATAGAAGATATAGGAATACGGCCTGAGTTGCATATGATTCATAATAGGGACAAACTTCTCATGTTATCAGCTTGTTACACATTTTCGAAGGATGAGAAGAATAATTTCTTTGAATGTTTGAAATCAATGTAGTTCCCTGATGGATATGCATCAAACATAGCTCGATGCATAAGCACGAAGGAAGGGAAGATTGTAGGAATGAAAAGTCATGACTATCATGTCCTTCCAACAATGAATTCTACCCGTTTTCCTTCGTGGACACTTGACTGATGATGTTTGCTTAGTGCTAATTGAGCTGGGGATCTTCTTCCGACAGTTATGCTCCAAGAAATTGAGAGGGAGGCCATTATTGGAGGACCGGTGCAATATCGTTGGATGTATCCTTTTGAGAGGTAAATTATAAAGTCCTTCTACAATGTTCACATGATATCCTCACTTTCATTGTACGTAGAAGTCACTAATGTTATGTAAAATGCATAGGTTCTTGTCCATTTTGAAGGGGTATGTGTGCAATAAGGCACGACCAGAAGGTTCAATAATGAGGCATACATTCACATTGAATGTCTTGCATTTTGCTCAATGTATCTACATGATATTGAGACAAGATTCACTCATGATGAGCAAAATGCAAACGTTCATGCTATTAATACCGAAGATGAAGAATCTAGCATCTCTATATTTTGAGGAATTGTTCAGCTGTTTGGTGCACAGATTTACGATTTCATTGATTTGGATGACCTACGATAGGCGCATTTTTACATCCTCAATAATTGTGACGAAATTGTATATTGAGTACATGGTTCCAAACTCTTTACTTTGCATTGTATTTACATATGCACACACACACACACACACACACACACACACACACACACACACACACACATATATATATATATATATATATATAGCTGACATTAACATATAATATTATTGCATATAGTAAACATAAAACTGAACTTTTGGCCCAAAATGAAAGGAATGTTGACGAAAGACATGAGAAGAAATTTGTCAATTGGTTTGTAAGCCATGTAAGTAACCAATTTTATGTGATTTGTAAGCAATGTATATTTTCAATACAGATGGTTTACTCATTTAAGCTTATTTCTAATTAGTAGATGAAAGTAATGTATTATAATAAAGAACCAATGATGACTAAAGATTTGTACGCATTGGCATGTGGCCATGATAAACAAGTGAATCACTACAATGGTTGTATTGTCAATGACTTACGATTTCATACGAAATCTCGCGAACTGCATAGAAGAACCCAAAATTGTGGGGTTGCAGTGCTAGGCACGGAAGGAGATGAAGAAATTGACTACTTTGGTGTCTTTGATGACATTATAGAGCTTTAGTATGGAGCTAACAGACTTGTCCACATGTTCAAGTGTACATGGTGGGACACTAGCAATAAAAATAGTGGGATAAACATTGATGCCTACTTTATTAGTATCAATTTTAGCAAAACATGGTATCAAAATGACCTTTTTGTGCTAGCAATACAGGTAGAACACATGAAATTGAAGGGTGAATGGCATGTGGCCCAAAAAATTCCTCCTCAAAGTTTTTATGATATTGAAGAATTCGTAGATGGGGAGAAAAGTGTCAGCGATGATTCTTACCAAGAAAAGCAACCATCTATTAGTGCAGCAACACAATCTACTTTCAATGTCGCTGAGGAAGAAGTCGATCCTACACCATTGAATAGGGTTGGCGCTATGACAAAACACATAGGGATTGCTGACATTAGAATTAAACAATATGTACACGTTGACTTCATCGACGATGATGAAACTGATGGGGCAGATGAAAGTATGGTTGAGTACTGTAGTGAAGAGGAAGACACTCTAGAAAGTGGGGATGATACCGATATTGAGGATGTATAGGTTTAGGTATGCATGTTATGTTTTCACCATGTATTTGACATGTGCATTCTACTAAAAATATATTTGTTATGGATCCATATAATATCCAATTTTCTTATATTTACTTGTGTAATATTTTGTAGACATGGCACTAGGAGATCATTGAGGCCGAGTTCAGTCTAGACTTTCTACTACATCGTCGCCGGTAGATGTTCCGACTTCCTTGTGATCGGCGGAGGACGTCGGTCCTCTTTCGGCCCCATCACCATCTTAGCCCTTGAGACCCTAGCCAAACATGGATCCATCAGCTAGGGATCAAACCTAGGGTGAGTTGCACACCATAGTGAGCAGTGTTGGTAAGGTTATGAGTAATTGAGTTAGGATCAATTAAAATATTGATGGTCGTTCACATGTATGAATTCAGATTTTGTTTTCTAACTCTTCTTTCAGCATCAACCTCTACAGCGTAGATGAAGTGGTCAGGCCGTGGTGTAGCAAAGAACACCAAGTTGCAAAAACACCTACACAAAACTGGGGAGCGGATACTGATCGACATTTCTCTAGGCTTCACGGTCCCAAGTGGCGGCATTTGGTGCAAAGCTTGCGCCCAAGAGCTCGGCATTATATGCTGAAAATATGCTCCAATCACGGTATTCAACTGGCCGCAAGTGACAGAGGCTCAGCTCATGGTCCTGTACAAATGCATATTGGTAAGTAATTACAAATTGTTTTCTTTTACTTTTAATATACTAGCCAAATAACTGTCTAACATTCTAACTGTATTGCATATGGAGGAGGACTTCGATATGGACATTCTCCATGCTGACCATGTAAAAAGGGCGGTTAATGTGTAGCTCTAAAACAAATTTAAGACCTATCATGCCAAAATGCATGAACATTTTAGGGTGATTGGTGATTAGGCAAAAACAAACCAATATGATAAGATAAC
Source organism: Malania oleifera (assembly GCF_029873635.1). Taxonomy (NCBI): domain Eukaryota; kingdom Viridiplantae; phylum Streptophyta; class Magnoliopsida; order Santalales; family Ximeniaceae; genus Malania; species Malania oleifera. The sequence goes on from NC_080418.1 coordinate 50,993,635, forward strand.
CCAAGAGGATTGGGAGGTGGTGTCTCGCCATTTTCGCGACCCATACTATCAGGTGATGTGTTTGCATTACAATAACTACTTTTTCATATTGATGTGGCTAATAAAAAGTCATTACATATTTTTTGTAGAGTATATGTGAAAAAAATGCTAAGAACCATAGCAGACTCCCTACGACGCATTGCGGTTGGTCGAGGTTATTCATGAATCATCAAATGGTAATTGCTATAAAACTATCTGACCATTACCTAATGAGTGCTATTAATGTTTACAATGCCAAATTAATATTAATGATGTTTTATTTGATAATGTAGCATGGTCCTAAGACTAGCGCAGAGGAGCCGATTCGAAATCGTTATCAGAGAACACACCAAAGGCGATCAAGGGAGTGGTGCCAGGGTGCGCAAGACATACATGTAAGTCAAATGTATTATTTAGTTCATTATTTTATTCAAAATGTCGACATTGTATTCTTATTTCTTCATTTTTATCATTTTCATGACTAAAAGTTGGAGAAGATGCTCGACCTAAAGGATGCACTCGTTCCAGAGAGGAGTTAGCCATTGATAGATTACGAGATCTCCACTCAGGTTCTTGGGGAACAAATTAGGGGGGGGGGTTGGGTGAAAGCTCTTGGGAGTGGATACTGTTGACCTTATGGGTCACTCCCGGTTTTGATTATGACAAATACTCATTATATATCTAATGGGTGTTTGAGAATATGTGTAGGAACCAAAAATGTCTAAATCATAATACACATGCACATGGAGAAAATGAAGAACTGAAGACCAATCTTTTATTAAGTGTTGTAATATATATATTCCTCTTGCACATTTGGTCTGTAATAGTAAATTAGGTTATTTGGTTTGTAATAAGCATACACAACACATGTATGGTGTATTTTGTAAGCTCAAACCAAGTCATAATGTAAAATGACCTTAGCATGACCTTAGGGGTACCTTTCGGTCGACCGACATCGAAATTTTTCAGTGTCTTCAAATTGGACCCCAAGTGACCCTAGGACACACACATTTACACATATGTTTGTTAGGCACTTGAACAGGGCTTGTTTCTTTTGAAGCGGGACCGAAATGCACACATGGTGCACTTTCGGTCGACCAGCCAAGCCAGTTCATTTTGGCCTGGTTAACCGAAACCTCCCTGGGTCAATGAAAGGCCCTAGTCGACCGAACCAGAATAGTTCAAAAATCCCCGATCGACCAAAACCCTCTTTGGTCAACATTTTGATCACCTGGTCGACCGAACCAGGTAGTTCAAAAAGCCCAGGTCGACCGAAACCTCCCTGGGTCAAAAGTTTGACCATCTGGTCGACCGACCACTTTTGTACTCCAACTACCTAGTCGACGAGAGGGTCCTCAGGAGAAATCCCAGTAGTGTGGTCGACTGAACCAGCTAGTTCAAAATGCCCTGGTCGACCGAACCTCGGAAAATTGGAAAATCGCCCTCTCCTAGTCGACCGAGCCCTTAGTTCAATATTCCCCTGGCCGACCGAACCATATGAGACTTGGTCGACCGGACCTCTCGGGTTGCCATAATTTTTACCGCGGGTTAAATACTTTTAAATAGGGTTAAAATGCTTTAAATGTCATTAATATTTTCTAACAATCCCTAATAGGTCCCCAACAGTCAAATATTTTGGTGTGTCTATATATACTCTTTCATTTGGGAGAATTAAAAAAAATTAGCAAAAACCAAAATCAAAATTTCTCTCTCAAGCTAAATATTTCCTATTGCTCATACTCTTTTAAAATCTACTCAAGCTTACCTTCTTCATCTATCTACATTATTTGTAAGTGTATTGAGTGTTATTGCTTAGAAGGTTTGCTCTCTCATTTGTTGTGTATTTGAATCGATTTTTCTTTGAGAGCATAACCTAAGTATCCTTAAGAGGCTTTTCTAATAAGCCTACCCTAAGAAGACTTGTGTTAAACTTCCTAGTGTTGCATTCTCATTGCAATAGCTTAGGAGGTTTGTATTTGTTTTTGGCTTGCAAAAATATTTTCAAAAGTACTCAAATATCTTGTGGTATTCATATTGATACATTTATGAAAAGATATTTGTTCGTGTTATATTAATCTTTGTGGCAATATCCATTCAAGTCTATATCATTGGCTGAAATACAAAGATTACATATATTTTGCAAATCCAAGCATATACATATTCATGTGATTGAGATATTCTACTGATTGACATTCTTAAGGCTTGTTTGACATTCTGTGTGAACACGTTTGATTAAATATTTTGAAATACACAAATTATTATTGACACTCTCACGTGCGTACTACACTGATAGAAAATCTATTTGAGAGTTGAACTACTTAGACCACACTGAGCTTACATTATTAAATCATCTGTGGTGTATGTGATATTGTGCACATTTGTGGTGCAAATTTGCTTTATGTGAAAGCACCCATACATTGTACCTTTTGATTGTATATCTAAGAGATTCCAGGCATGGCCTGAGAGGGTGGTAATCCAGCCTGATAAGGATTGGTGTAAAGGTCGAGGTCAGCCTTATGATAATTTGACCTGGTTTGTATAGGTGCCGCTCCACCCGTTTAAGTGGGCAAGTTATTTTGATAATCCTTATGCGGGTTAGCCAAGGCGGGGACGTAGGCAGCTAGCCGAACCTTGATAACATATCTGCGTGTCACCCTTTATTTACTACTTTCTAGTGCTTATGCGATTAATTAAACTGCTTCATTTAATTTCTGATATATTTATATTATTCGCATTAGATTGACCATATGGTTGTGAACATACTGTTGTTAGGAGGAATACCTAAGGGTTAAATTTTAAAAATACAAATTCACCCCCCCTACTGGGATCATGATAAAGTTAATAGATACATCGCCGCAAAAGCATCATCTTCTACAAGTGTGGCATCTCATGCTAAGTTTGAATGAGCACGTTGAGACGCCAAGTATCAAGCAAATCAAATGGTTCACTGTATACAAATGATGGAAATGGAGAACCAACAATTGAAAGATATGATGTCCAGTTATGGCCTGGAGAACTAGCAACTAAAAGAGAAGGTGTCCAACTTTGAAGCTAAGCTGGAGTTCCTTATGAATAGGTAAGCACAGCTCGAACAAATGATGCACCAATCTCATCTAGATGATGCAGGTGGCTACTCCTCTCGTTAGAAGGTATGTAAAAGGTAGTTTGAGTTCGCAACATATTTTCCATTATGGGGTTTCATAGTAATAATATGAAATCAATACATTCTGTATTCTGAATTTAATATTACTTGGTATAATTAGCATTTATGTGGGTCTTGGAAAGTATGAACCTATGAGGGAAAGATGAAGCTCAAAATACTAACAATTCAAATCAACTTTTGAAAAATTTAAGTCTTTTTGAACCTCCTTATATTCCTTACTTCAAAAGCCTGAAATCCAAGAAAACTTACAATTTACAGTATACAACCTCGTGCATGTGAAGAAGATAACACATTGAAAAAGAAATGAATGGTTCATAATATGGAATTGCCTAGGCATCTTTGAAATTTCAACCGAAGTACACAAGGTATAAGTAACTTTGATACATTCTGCAATAAGTGTTTGTGTAGTACAAACAAACGCCACTTTTTTACAAGTTCTTTTTGGTACTATACTTGCTATACACCTCTTATTCTAACATATTGTTTTATTGTTTTATTTTTAAACTTCTCTCCAATGAACTGATGCTTAAGAACTTATTATATTGCATGCTAGTCACAACTATTGCGTGTTCATTGAATATCTTGTGAATTTACTAGATTAAGTTGATATTGGTAGTATAAATGCCATCTGCATGGGTGATGTAGATTTTTATATTACACGCTGGTAGTGAATCTAGGATTCTTGCATGCCCTTATATATATATAAACTCTTTTTTGGGTCAAATTGTTTTGGAAAATTGTTCAAATTATAGTTAGCATGCTGCCGAAATTTTGTTAAACTTTTCTCAAAAAAAAAATTAGAAATGATTTTTCTAAAACTATTTTTGAAAGCATGAATGAAATTCCTTTATAGAATGTTGCATGCTTGTAATGAAATACTTGCTATACACCTCTTATTCTAACATATTGTTTTATTGTTTTACTTTTGAACTTTATCTCTAATGAACTAATGCTTAAGATCTTATTATATTGCGTGCTAGTCAAACATGCATGTGTCTTGAACTGCTTGCAGATATTCCATATGGCTACAAATCTGACATTTAGTCACTTGGTATGTGTTTTCAATGGCGTATCTATGATAGTTACAATTATTCAAGTTTTCAGTTTAATTTGTTTCTTATTTTTCGGACTTCTATATGTATGAGATGGCCGCTCATCGCCATGCATTTAAAGCTTTTGTAAGTTCTCTTGATTGTTTCATTTTTTAGTTAACTCCTTCAATTTGAAACTATATAATTCAAGTGTTAATCGTGTGTCCCAGGAATTTTCTTGATGACATCAGCACGACGACATGCTACAATCTTATGCGGCTTTTGAGTTTTTTTGTTTTTTCTTTTATTAGAACAAATGGAATTTCTATATTTGAATTTAAATTTGTATAATGTATTTGAATTTGAATTTGGATTATTTATAAATTTGAATGATATATGAATTTTTCAATAATAGTGGTTTAATGCTATGTATAGGAAAATGTAATTACAGATTTATACAAGAATTAATTATTTAAAAAAAAATTAATAGTAAACTAATAGTGACGAATTTAAAAATCATCACTACTAGTAGAGTATTAGTGAAGGTTTCAAAACCTTCACTAAGTGTACAATACGAATTTCAAAACTGTCATTAAAACCAAAGTATTAGTGAAGATTTTAAATTCGTCACTGCTACTCTACTATTAGTGACGGTTTTGAAACCTTCACTAATAGTAGACTAATAGTGAAGAATTTAAAAACCGTCACTACTAGTAGAGTAGTAGTCACGAATTTAAAATCTTCACTAATAGTATAGTACTAGTAACGAATTTCAAAACCGTCCCTAAAGCCTTAGTATTAGTGAAAGTTTAAATTCATCACTGCTACTCCACTATTAGTGACAATTTTCAAACCTTCACTAATACTAAACTTTTAGTGACAGTTTCCAAATTTGTCACTATTACTCTACTATTAGGGATGATTTTAAGCCAAGCCGATATATAATTTATAGAGACAGTATTACGGTTTTAGTGATGGCGGTAATCCATCACTAATAATTATTAGTAACGACAGTTATGACAACTTTTTTAAAACCATCACTAATACTTATAAAATCGTCACTAATACAATTAATGACGGTTTTTTGATTAATACTGATAGTTTTGATTCTTCACTAATAATAGAAACATATTACCTGATAATGTAGGTCACAGAAATAGCGACACACTACCTTCCAATCCTCTTGGGTTATCTTATCGTATGGGTGCGCTTCTTCCTGATCACCCTTCGCCCAAAAATGTTTATGCATTTTGGTACGATAGGTCTTCAATTTGTTGTTGAGCTACACATCGACCGCCCTTTTTACATGGTCAGCATGGAGAATGTCCACATTGAACTCCTTTTTCATATGAAATACAGTTAGAATGTTTGACAATTATTTGGCTAGTATATTAAAAATTAAAAAAAAAAGTTTGGAATTACTTACCAATATGCGCCTATACATCACCATGCACTGAGTCTATCTGACCTGCCTCCAGCTGAATGCGGTGATTGGAGCATATTGTTGGCATATAATGCCAAGCTCCGAGGTCCAAGCTTGGCATGAAATGCTGCCATGTGGAGCCATAAAGCCTAGAGGAATGTCGATTCATACCCTTTCCCTAGTCATGTGTAGATGCTTACGTAGCTTGGTGTTCTTTGCTGCACCACAACCTAACCTCGTCCTCTGTGCCATAGAGGTCGATGCTGAAAGAAGAGTTAAAAAAAAATATTTTATTCATACACATGAATGACCATCAATAGTTTTATTCTAAATCAATTACTTGTATCCTTACCAACACTACTCATTAGGGTGTGCAACTCACCCTGGGTTTGGTCCTTAGCTAATCGATCCATGTCTGGTAGGGGTCCTGAGGGCTAAGATGATGATGGTGCTGCATGAGGACCGACATCCTCCACCGGTCTTAAGGATGTTCGATCATCCGCTAGTGACGATGTTGTCGAAAGACTGGACTGAAGTCAAACTTGACAACCTCCTAGCGCCATGTCTGCAAAATATTACACAAGTAAATATGATAAGATTGGATATTATATCGATCCATAATAAATATATTTTTAGTAGAATACACATGTAAGATACATGGTGACAGCATAACATGCATACCTAAACCTATACATCCTCAATATCAGTATCATCCTCACTCTGTAGAGTGTCTTCCTCTTCATTACAGTACTCGACCACAGTTTCATCTTCCCCATCAGTTTCATCATCATTGATAAAGTCAACGTGTACAGATTGTTCAATTCTAATGTTAGCAGTCCTTATGTGTTCTGCCATAGCACCAACCCTATTCAATGGCATAGGATCGGCTCCTTCCTCGGTAACACTGAAAGTAAATTGTATTATTGCACTAACAAATGGTTGATCTTCTTGGTAAGCCTCATCGTTCACACTATTCTACCCATATACAACTTCTTTAATATCATATAAACTTCAAGGAGGGATTTTTTGGGCCACATGCCATTCACCCTTTAATTTGGTGTGTTTTGCCTGTGTTGCTAGCACAAAAAGTCATTTTGACACCATGTTTTTCCAAAATTGATACTAGTAAAGTAGGCATTCATGTTTATCCCACTATTTTTATTGCTAATGTCCCACCATGTACACTTGAACATGTGGACAAGTCTGTTAACTCCATACTGAAGCTCTATAATGTCATCTAAGACACCAATTTCTTCATCTCCTTCTATGCCTAGCACAAAAACTCAACAATTTTGGGTTCTTCTATGCAGTTCGAGGGATTTCGTATGAAATTGTATGACATTGTCAATACAACTCCTGTAGCAGTTCACTCGTTGATCGAGGCCACATGTCAACGCGTACAAATTGTTACTCTCCGCTAGTTCTTTAGTATAATACATGACTTCCTTCTATTAATTAGAAATAAGTTTAGAAGAATAAACCATCGGTATTGAAAATATACATTGTGACGCCCTAATTTTCGTACTAAATATTCATAAATTAATATTCACTTGGCATCGTTACATCCCTAAATTAGCAACGTCAACAACCCTATTTCCATTTATAGGACCCGACTCGCATTGGGTACCGGGTAAATAGTTATTTCAATTATACAACCTAACAACTGAAGATAGTATATACATACCAGTTAGAACACAATCCCCAGAGTATCAACATACATGTATATAAACATCACCATCACAGACTCAAGAACAACTCAACACTAGAGGAATTACACCTCCCCTAGTTCAAAAACTCACCCTGTGTATCAGGTCTCAGCTCCCAATGGTCACAGAGCTCTATTACCTGGCCTATCCCTGCTCCCTGAAAAATTTAGATAATTTGGCTGAGATACATCTCAGTAAGAAGGAATAAATTATTTATAGTGTGTAGCCGTAAGAGTTCAGTTATAATACACTTTACTTTTCAAATCACCATTTCATTTGAGAAAATATGTCGATATACACATTCTTATAATCATATAGATATACAACACAAGCTTTTATAAACTTTAAAACCATATCTCAAATTCAATGATTCCCAACACATATTTACCCGCTAAGTTCCTTAGAATAGGGAAGATTACCCGCCCATACAGGTAGCTTCCTTTTGCCCCAAACACGTTATGCAGTCAAGTATAGCCACATCTGATACTTATCTGGGCACTCACCTTTCTCAGTAATCCCTCAGGTGGAGGGTTTCACTTCGCCCCAATTATTTATATTATTAAATCACACGAATCCATTTCTTAATTTTACTATTCTCTATTTTTCAATTACCATTATTTCTTTCATTTCTCATTTTAGCCCATTTTGTCTTTCTTTCACTTTCTATTTCCATTTTTACTTTCCGGCTCATGAGTATCCTTGGTATCAAATACCAACATTGCGTCTGTAACTCATTTCCACCCTGAGGATCTTTCTTTTCATGCCATGCTTTCCCCTATGGTCAATGTTGTGCAACCCGAAGGCTGGATTTAACAGCGGTTGGTCGACCCGATTAGATCAAAGTATCATATCACCTATCGCGTCTATAGTATGACTGGCTGGCCTATAGCCCTGATTCGGACTTAGGGGCCCAACAACCCTACAAAATGGCATAGTAGACTGTCATGCCACATGATCCAAGAATCCGTGTGGTTGCACTACACCACTAGCAACGGTACCATGCTCTACATCAAAACCATCCATCAGGGTTCACTACCACATACCCACAATCATTATGCGACATTAACATTTCATCAATCATATTTCAATTCCATATTGCAGTATTCATATTTCTCATTTTCACATTTCACTACTTCCATATCAATATATATCATGAATCACATGTCAGTATATCTCAATTCATTTCAATATAAATGTTCTCATCATTTTCTCTGCACATTCCATCATCTTATAATAGTACAAATGATATTTCACGTATTTCCACATTTCCCAAAATACTTATATCAGTAATTTAAAAAATCTCATTCTTCATGCAAATAATTTCTACTCACATATAAATACAACATTTCATTATTTTCCACTAATCACATCAATCATTCTCATTTCAATATTTTCTCAAAAACTACCCATCGTCATATTTCACATTTTTCAGCATATGTTATATGCCACATAGTTTTCATCTAATATTCATAATATATTAATTTCATACTCCAAAATATCACAATTTAATATTACTCAAATGCCACACAATTTATCTAATATTTAAATCATAATAACTTTCAGGAAAAATACCATATGCTTATTTTCATATATTATTTTAAAAAGTAATTCTAAAAATACTGCTATAATTTATTCTCCTTACCTGGCTTACTGAGAGCCTCATTAACACCCAGATACTACGCCCTTAGCACACGAAACTGAAATCCCGCAATTTGCATTTTTCTTAGATTAATTCACTCATTTTCTCAAAATAATACCCATCTAACATTCCCTAGGCTATATATACCCCAAATCAACATTTAAACTAATATTTAATACTCCCACTTAATTTCCTGAATTATGCCTGTGGGTCCCAAAATTACACCCGCGGCGCTCACTTGTGGCCTAAATTCTGAAAATCCTACTTCAACCTCAGATGCTCAATATTTTAGCTTTTCTAAATCAACCCTAATTAATTAAAAATAAGCCCCTTAATAACCTCCATATACAAAATTTGGGGTTATGCCCAAGACAACCCCATGAGAAATCCGCTCCGCTAGACTTGTAGAGAATTACCTCTAAATTCTAGTGGTGGTGTCCGATCGTCAATCGATAATTTCCAATAAATTGAAGAAAAGGAGAAATTAGCTTACCCCAGAAGATACGCCTACGCCGCTTCTGCCACCAATTCACTCTGGTAGAAATGATGGCAGTGAAGAATGAAGTCTAGCGATATCTTTTAATTTTTGATCGGGCGAGAATCCATCACGCAACTGAGAAGAGAGGGAGAGAGAACGAGAGGATAAAGAGAGAAGTTCAGAGGGGGGGGGTTCCTATGCAGAACTTTTCTACAACTCTTTCTCTCCCTCTTTTTTTTTTTTGTTTGGTATCCTCCTAAACCTTTAGGAGGATTGAAGATAATAATAATAATAATAATAATAATAATAATAATAATAATAATAATAATAATAATATTAATAATAATATATTTTATTAATAAAAATAAAAATAAATTTTAATTATTTTTTATTTTTTAATTTAATTAGCTAATTATTATTATTATTATTATTATTATTATTATTATTATTATTATTATTATTATTATTATTATTATTATTATTATTATTATTATTTTAGAATCACCCCAGTACTCTTGTAAAGCCATTGATGGGGTTATTACATTCTCCCCTCATAAAAATTTCGTCCTCGAAATTTACCATTCATCTACTTCCCATCCTTGGAGAGAACACTTCCAATTTTATTAATTACCCTCACTTATGGCGGAGGAATCCGTGGTTACAATGAGGGTTTTAGGAGATTACAACTATTTAAAATTCTCCGAAAACCATTAACGTTTCAAAACTAGAAACTCTATCTATCCTACATTACACTATACAAATAAAAATACACAATATTATTCATTTCATTCTGACTGACTCAACTCTAAACTCCACTGAATAAGTGTGGATATCTCTGGTGCATATGATTTTCTAGTTCCCAAAAAGCTTCCTCAACAACGTGATTACGCTATAAAATTTTTACCAGTGGAATCTTCCTTGTGCGTAGCTTCTGTTCCTTCCAGTCAAGAATCTGCACTGGCACTTCCTCATAAGCTAAAGTATCACCCAACTCCAATACTTCATAGCTGATCACATGGTGGGGATCTGTGAAGTATTTCCTCAACATAGAAACGTGGAATACGTCATGGATCCTAGACAAGACTAGTGGTAATGACAATCGATAGGCAACTGGACCCACTCTTTCAAGAATCTCGAATGGCCCAATATACCTAGGGCTGAGCTTACCCTTCCTTTCGAACCTCATAACTCCCTTCATCGGTGCTACCTTTAGGAACACGTGATCTGCTGCGTCAAACTCCAGTTCTCGCTGAAGAGTATTTACATAACTTTTCTGCCAGCTCTGTGCTGTTCTGATCCTGTCTCTGATGAGTCTGACTTTATCATGAGTCTATAATATCAGCTCTGGCCCCCAATATCTGTCTCTCCCCGATCTCATCCCAGTACAATAGGGATTGACACCTCCTACCATATAACACCTCATATGGTGCCATCCCAATGCTTGCCTGGTAGCTCTTGTTATACACAAACTCGACCAGTGGCAAATACTATATCCAAGGACCTCCAAAGTCCAGCACACATACTCGCAGCATATCCTCCAAAATATGTATCATCCTTTCCGTCTACCCATCTTTCTGAGGATGAAACACTGTGTTGAACGACAACTGAGAACCCATGGCCCTTTGCAAACTCTTCCAAAAACGAGATGTGAATCGTGTGTCTCTATCTGGAACTATGGACACTGGGTCGCTGTGAAGCCTAACTCTCTCTTGGATATATAACTCAGCCAATCTTTCCATGGAGTAGCTAACAATGATCGGAAAAAAGTGGGTAGTCTTTGTTAGTCGATCCACCACTACCCAGACAGCATCTTGTCCGTGCAATGCTGGCAGCAATCCTGTGATGAAATCCATTGCTATGTGCTGCCACTTCCACTCAGGAATGTGAAATGACTGCAATGATCCCGCTGGTTTCTGATGCACAACCTTCACTTACTGGCACGTCAAACACTGATCCACATACTGTGCTATCTCCCTCTTCATGTTGCTCAACTAGAAAGACTCTCGAAGATCCATGTACATTTTAGTGCTACCTGGATGTACAGCATACAGAGACCGATGTGCTTCCTCCATAGTAACTTTCTTGATCTCAGGATCGGCAGGAACGAATAATATGCTACAGAACATCAAGGCTCCATCATCTAAGATGGTGAACTCTATTTCCTGACCATCTTGTACCTTCCCCATAAGCTCTACTAGTTCTGCATCATTCCTCGAAGCTACTTTAATTCTCTCATGTAGAGTTGGCTACGAAACCAAGTTAGCAATAAATTCCTGGTCATCGCCCTCTACCAGCTCCACACCGAGCCTCTCTAGATCTATATGGATCGGATACTGAATCTCCACTATAGACACAGATGAACCCACTAATTTCTGGCTCAGAGCATCAGCGACGACATTAGCCTTTCCTAGGTGGTAGCTGATAGTGCATTCATAATCCTTTATTAACTTTAGCTATCTTCTCTGCCTCATATTTAATTCCTTCTACGTGAAGAAATACTTTAAGCTCTTATGGTCAGTAAATTTCTCACACCTACCCCTATATAGATAGTGCCTTTAAATCTTCAGCGCGTATACAACTGCTGCCAATTCTAGATCGTGGGTAGGGTAGTTCTTCTTATATTCTTTCAACTATTGTGAGGCATAGGCTATCACTCTCCCTCACTGCATCAACACGCATCTTAGCCCTTTATGGGATGCATCACTATAAATTATGAACCCCTCTTCTCTTGAAGGAATCGTCAACGCAAGCACAGTGATGAGTCGTTGCTTGAATTCCTGGAAGCTCTGTTCACATTCATCAGACCACTCAAACTTCACTCCCTTTCTCATCAATCTGGTCAACGGGCCTCACAGTTTAGAGAAGCCCTCAACAAACCTACGGTAATACCCAGCCAATCCTAAGAAACTCCTGATCTCATGCACATTCTTTGGTCGTACCTAGTCTACTACCACCTCAATCCTACTTGGATCAATAGAAATACTACCCTTGGATATAACGTGTCCAAGGAAGGTAACTTGTTTCAGCCAAAACTCGCACTTCTTAAGCTTCGCATATAGCTTGTTCTCTCGCAACACCTGAAGCACTATATGATTACGCGCCGAAACTGCGTAATTGGACGCTTAACCCGGGCTTTACCGTTTATATTTTTAATTAAATATCCAAATTTATTCAATATTTTAATAAAGTGTCAAAATCATCATTCTTGAATTTTATTGCACTATTTATGAGAATTTGGTAATTTTTTGTCGCAGGAAAATTCTCGGGAATCAAAACCGACACCTGTTCATATTTTGTACATAACTTTTCAATCCGAGCTCTGATTGAAACAATTCAAATTTCTAAAGAAAGAGGAAAGGATTATCTACAACTTTTTTGTTTTGAGTTTTGTGAGATACTGGCTCCAGAAGAGCAGAATTTGTAATGAACAGAGAACAAAAAATATAATAATTCGGGTCCTCTAAATGGGTCGGGTCTCCTATCCGGGTCTAGGGCTTTCTTCCCCAATCTCTATTTATTCTTCTCTTCTCCTCTTTCCCAGCTGTGCCCTGAGCACCAAGCTCTCCTCTAATCTTCCTCTTCTTCTTCTTCTTCTTCTTCTTCTTCTTCCTTAGTTGGCTTTGTTTTTTTTCATCTTGCTCTCTTCTCTTCCCTTTACTTTCTCTCCCTCAAACTCTCATTATCTTCCCCTGTGTTTTCTTTCTCTCTTACAGCTCTCTGTATTTTCTATTCTCCATCTTCCCTCTGCAACTCCCTTCGGCCAGCACACCAGCAGCCCCCATGGCTCCCCATTCTCCTCTTCTCCTTCTTCTTCTTTTTCTTCTTCTTCTTTAGTTTGTTTTATTTGTTCTTTTCAATTCTGCTTTGCTCCTTGTCTCTTCTCTCTTATTCTTCCCTGCTCTCCTTCTTCTCTTCTCTCCAATTTCTCTGCTTTCTCTTGCCCAACCTCCAACCCCTCTCCTGTACGTGAATCAGCAAACCACGAGCAGCAGCAACTTCTCCAGCACAGCAGCAGCTTCACGGCTCCGTGGATTTGTTTCTCTCTCTCTCTCTCTCCTTTCCTTTCTTTCTTTCTTTTATTTACTTTTCTTTGAATCTTGGAATATTGAAGAAAGTTTAGTTTTTTTTAATGTTATTGGAGTTTTCTTTCTTTTTGTTTAAGTTGAGTAATGTTGAGTATTTCATTATTGTTAAATTAATCTCTTTGTTTATCTAATTGATAGTTATTTTAATTTAGCATTCTTAATTAAATTCATATATTTTTTTGTCGAAATTCGATTTATTTAGGGTCTATGATTAGTAAAGGTTGTGTTTTTATTGTGTTCCGTTATTGTTTATGTCTTTTAAATTTCCGTTGAGTTCATGTTTACATTTAAATTGTGAGTCTTGATTTGATCTTTTAATTGTGCTAAAGGTTCAATTTTTAGTAGGTTCATTTTTTTTTTAGTTTGTGTCTAATTGAGTTTCCATTATGTGCTTTAATTCCATGATTAATGTTACCATTTTTAATTAGAGCGTGTTTCGATGTTTCCTTAGGTAGATTAGAGTTTCCATTCTTGCATGTTTTAGTTCCATATTTTAGGTTTCCAGTTTTTATTAACGCGTGTCCCAATGTTTCTTTAAGTAGATGTAGGGTTTCTATTATTGTTTTCTTTTATTTAGTGCATGTTAGTTTAGAATTTTAAATTACGTGTCATTTAATTCATCAAAAGTGAAATTGAATAATCTTGAAAACCCAAATCTGAACTAAGTTCAGTACCTTTTTAATTTCGATTGGAAGAACGTAAAATCTGAGATTAAACACATTCCCTGAGGAGACGATCTAGCCCTTGGGCTTAATATTACACGACAGAACTCCTATACTTGGGATAGCTTCCGAGCTGCTCATTTTTCGAGTGAGTCACTATACTCAGACGCTCCTCATGCTCTTCTAGGCTCTTTGAATACACCAGTATATCATCAATAAATACTACCACAAACTAATCCAAATACTGGCGAAAAACCCTATTCATCAAATCCATAAACACTGTAGGAGCATTTGTTAACCCAAACGGTATAACTAGAAATTCATAGTGTCAATACCGTGTTCTATATGTTGTCTTCGGAACATCTTCTGCCCTGACTTTCACCTGATGGTATCCGGAGCGTAAGTCTATCTTCGAAAAGATCTATGTCCCCTGTAACTGATCAAACAAATCATTGATACGTGCGAGCGGGTATTTATTCTTGATAGTTACTTTTTTTATTTCTTGGTAGTCAATGCACAACCTCATCGACCCATCTTTCTTTCTCAAAAAAAAAATCGGCGCTCCCCAGTGCGACACACTAAGCCGAATAAATCCCTAATCTAAAAGTTCTTGCAACTGCTCTTTCAATTTTTTGAGCTCTACCAGTGCCATTCTATATGGCACCTTCAAAATTGCCACTGTCCCTAGAACCAAAACAATAGCGAACTCTACCTCACAATCAAGAGGTAGTCCTAGCAAATCCTCAGGGAATACATCAAGAAAATCCCTCACCACTAGGATATCCTCCACCCTCAGCTCCTTTTCTAATAATGCCTTCACACATGCTAAATATCCCTAATAGCCTTTTGACTTCAATCTACGTGCCTGAATAGCAAATAGTAACTGAGGTGGGGTGCGCACACGTGATCCCATGAACCTGTACTCCTGTCACTCTGGAGGTTTGAACACTACCTCTTTCTGATGGCAATCAATGCTAGCATAGTGGGCAGCTAGCCAGTCCATACCCAAGATCGTCTCAAACCCATGCATCTCTAAAACTGTCATATTAGCTAACAAAGACCTCCCCTGAATATCCACTGGACAGTCCCAGAGTACCTTTCTACATATCCCTACAGCCCCAGTCGGCGTAGAAACATATAGACTAATATCTAATTGTTGAGGTTCAAACCCACACAACTTAACATATTCCCGGGTAATAAAAGAATGAGTTGCCTCTAAATCAAACAAGACAGTAGCTTTAAATGACAGTATTGAAATAGTACATGTCACCATATCTCCTACCGCCTCAGCATCTTCTGGTATCAGTGCATACACTCATGCTGGAGTAGTATTCCTCTGCTGACCACCTCGAGGTGCCTGATAGCCTCATCTATATGGTCCAAGAGTAGCCGCTACTGCTATTGGTGCCTGGTAGTTTCTCGCGATATGTCCAGGCTGGTGGCACTAATAGCAGACAACCTCCCTTGCTCATCACGCTCTTAGGCGCCTCCTCAAACATCTTGGACAAGGAGGGGGCATCTGTCTGCCCTATACTACTCGATCTCCTCCTCCTTGTAGTCATCCCCCTTTACTATCAAATCTCCTCCATGGCCCTCAACTGGACCCTACCTAAAAATTAGAAGGCGTGGGCCTCTTCCTCTAGCTTTATGCTGTTGTGCCTCTCTGTAGGCCACTCTCAATCACTACAGCCCTGTCCACTATCTCAAAGAAGGTTTGAGATCGAAAACCTACCACCTGCACATACAGATTCTACCTCAAGCCCTCCTCAAACTTCCTTTCCTTCCTCTCCTCATCTCGCACCACATACGGATCGAATAGGGACAGCTCAACAAATCTCACTGCATACTATTACACCGCTATAGACCCTTGTGTCAGATACGAAAACTCTTATGCCTTTGCACTCCTAACTGTAGCGGGAAAGTACCGCTTGAATAAAATCTCCATAAAGCAACTCCATATCATCACTACAGGGTTAGGCCTCTGCTCCTCCAATAGCCTCACCGACCTCCACCAGCACTTTACTTCCCCGGTCAATTTAAATGTAGCAAACAACACCTTCTGCTTGTCTGTACATGAGAGAATTGCGAGTATGTCCTCTATGTCCTGAACCCAGTTCCCTACTACCAGTGCGTCCGCTTCTCCAGCAAAAGACGAGGGTCACATACTCATGAACTGCTCAATCGTGCAACTCCGATCCCCCGAGCTCCTAGCCATCTCAGCCACCACCTGCTAAGTGACGCTACGCAACATTGCGTCGAGGTCTCCACCACCCATACTGGAAGGTCCTAGTCCATCACCTCCTGCACTCGTGTTACTGTTCCTTAGATCCATCCTGTAAAAGGAGCAACGAATCTCAGCATACAATTACTATCACATAACCAATACACTACTATAACTCATTAACTACTTTTTTATGACCATTAATCTCCACATCCTTAATCCTTATTTAAAACTCAGTCCTACCACTCAGAAACAAGACCCAACGATAGTATCCATGGTTTTCCTGAAATCGTCACCCCAGGAAAAACATAGACCCCGGTACTCCTGTCTCTAGGTTGTAAGATAGAATCCAAAATTCTCACCTCATCCTCTAACAACCACTAACTCACATTTCAATCTACCCATCTTCAATTTCCCTCAAAATCCACTCCTATACTATGGTATTGTATTCCACTGTCTACTAAAGTCTACAGAACATAGCAACCTAACTTTGATACCAAATTGTGATGCCCCAACTTTGTACTAATTTTTTTTAACAATAATTAATATTCACTCAGCATCGTCACATCCCTAAATCGACTACGTCAAAAACCTTATTACCATTCATATGACCTGACCCACATTGGGTACCGAGTAACCAGTTATTTCAATTATACAACCTAATAGCAGAAGACAATATATACATACCAGTTAGAATACAATCCCCATAGTATCCATATACATGTATATAAATATCATCATCACAAACTCAAGAACAACTCAACACTAGGGGAATTACACCTCCCTAGTTCAAACACTCACCCTGTGTGTCAGGGTCTTAGCTCTCAATGGTCACAGAGCTCTACCACCTGGCCTGTCCCTGCTCGCTGAAAAATTTACATAATTTGGGGGAGACACATCTCAGTAAGAAGGAGTAAATTATTTATAGTGTGTGGCCATAAGAGTTCAGTTATAATACACTTTGCATTTCAAGTCACCATTTCATCTGAGAAAATACACCGATATACACATTCTCAAAATCATATAGGTAAACAACACAAGCTTTTATAAGCTTTAAAACCATTTCTCAAATTCAATAATTTCCAACACATATTTACCCGTGAAGTTCCTGAGAATAAGGAAGATTACTTGCCCGTACAGGTAGTTTCCCTCTGCCCTAACACATTATGCAGCCAAGTATAGCCACATCTAATACCTATCAGGGCACTCACTTTACTCAGTAAGCCCTCAGGAGGAGAGTTTTACTACGCCCCAATTATTTATATTATTAACTCACAGGGATCCATTTCTCAATTTTACTATTCTCAGTTTCTCAATTACCATTATTTCTTTCATTTCCCATTTTCATTTTTTCATTCTTTTACTCTCCGTTTCCAATTTTGCTTTTCGACTCATGAGTATCCTTGGTATCAAATACCAACATCATGTCTGTAACTTTTAGCCACTCTGAGGATCTTTCTTTCCACACCACGCTTCCCCGCATGGTCATGGTTGTGCGGCCCGAAGGTTGGATCAAACTGCGGTTGGCCAACTGGGTTAGATCAAAGTATCATATCACATATCTCGTCCATAGTATGACTAGCCGGCCTATAGTCCTAATCAGAACTCAGGGGGCCCAACAACCTTACAAAATGACACAGTCAATTGTCACACCACACGCTCCAAGAGTCAGTGTGGTTGCACTACACCACTAGCAACGGTACCGTGCTCAACATCACAACTATCCATTAGGGTTCACTACAACATACCCGCAATCATTATGCGACATTAACATTTCATCAATCATATTTCAATTCCATATTGCAGTATTCATATTTCTCCTTTTCATATTTTAGTACTTCCATATCAATATGCATCATTAATCACATGTCAGTATATCTTAATTCATTTCAATATAAATGTTCTCATCATTTTCTATGTACATTCCATCATTTCATATAGTACAAATCATATTTCACTTATTTCCACATGTCCCAAAATACTCATATCAATAATTTGTAAAATCTCATTTTTCATGCAAATAATTTCTACTCGCATATAAATATCACATTTCATTATTTTCCACTAATCACATCAATCATTCTCATTTCAATATTTGCTCAGAAAATACCCATCGTTATATTTTACATTTTTCAACACATGTCATGTGCCACACAATTTTCATCTAATATTTATAATATATTAATTTCACACTCCAAAACATTACAATTTAATATTACTCAAATGCCACACAATTTATCTAATATTTGTGTCATAATAACTTTCAAGCACAATACCATATGCTCATTTTCACATATTAATTTAAAAAGTAATTCTAAAAATGCTACTATAATTTATTCCCCTTACCTGACTTTCAGAGAGTCTCGTTAACACTCAGATCCTACGCCCTTGGCGCCCGAAACTCAAATGTTGCAATTTGTATTTTTCCAAGATTAATTAACTCATTTCCCAAAAATAAAACCCATCTAATCTTCCCTAAACTCCATATACCCAAAATCAACATTTAAACTAATATTTGACACGTCCACTTAATTTCCTGAATTATACCTGCGAGTCAGAAAATTACACCCGCGGCGCTCACTCAGGCCCTAAATTCTGAAAATCCTATTTCAACTTCAGATGCTCAACATCTAACAATTTTAAATCAATCGTAATTAATTAAAAATAAGCCCCTTAATAACCTCCATATCCCAAATTTGGGGCTATGCCCACGATGACTTCACAAGAAATCTGTTCCGCTAGGCTTATAGAGAATTACCTCTAGATTCTCGTGGTGGTGTCCAATCATCAATCGGGCTTATAATTTGTAAGAAATTGAAGAAAATGGAGAAATTAGCTTACCCCATGAGATACGCCTACACCACTTTTACCGCCAAATCACTCCAGTAGAAATGACGGCAGCGAAGAATGAAGTCCAGCAGCATCTTCCAATTTTTGATCGGGTGAGAATTCGTCACGAAACTGAGGAGAAGGGGAGAGAGAATGAGAGAAGAGAGAGAGAAGTTCAGAGGGGGCAGTTCCTGCTCAGAGCTTCTCAGCAACTGTTTCTCTCCCATTTTTTTTTTTTTTTTTGTTTGGTATCCTCCTAAACCTTCAAGACGATTGAAGATAATAATAATAGTAATAATAATAATAATAATAATAATAATAATAATAATAATAATAATTAATTAATTAATATTAATAATAATATATTTTATTCATAAAATAAAAAATTTAATTATTTTTTTTTTTAAATTTAATTGACTTTTGTTTTTTTTTTGGGAATCACCCCACTACTCTTGTTTAGCCAATTTTGGGGTTATTACATACATTGCTTACAAATCACATAAAATTTGTTACTTACATAGCTCCCAAACCAATTGACAAATTCCTTCTTATGTCCTTCATCAACATTATTTTTATTATGTTAATACAATGCAAAGTAAGGAGTTTGGAACCACGTACTCAATATATGGAACAATTTCATCACAATTATTGAGGACGTAAAAATGTGCCTTTCGTAGGTCATCTATATTAATGAAATTGTAAATCCATGCACCGAACGGCTGAACATTTCTTCAAAATATAGAGATGCTAGGTTTTTCATCTTTGGCATTAATAGCATGAACGTCTATATTTTGCTCATTATGAGTGAAACTTGTCTCAATATCATGTAGATATATTGAGTAAAATGCAAGACATTCACTATCAATGTATGCCTCAATGATTAAACCTTTTGACCGTGTCTTATTGCGCACATACCCCTTTAAAGTGGACAAGAATCTATGCATTTTACATAGCATTAGTGACTTCTACTTACAAAGAAAGTGAAGAAATCATGTGAACATTGTAGATGGAATTTATAATTTACCTCTCAATAGGATACATCCAATGATATTGCATCGTTCCTCCAATTATGGCCTCCCTTGGTAAATGTATGGCTAGGTGGACCATCACATCAAAGAATGCTGATAGAAATAGTTTCTCCATCTTGCATAGTATGATCACAATGTCCCCGTCTAATGATGAGTTGCATAATGAGTTTTCCAAATGCATGCAAAGTGAATTTGAATGGGCATGATGGGTGAGTTTAGCTTCTTTTTAGGGCTGCAAATTAAACAAGCTAAATATGGAACTTTCATATGCCAATCTAAGTATGTCAGGGACTTGCTAAAGAAATTTAATATGGAAGATTGTAAAATTCTTGGTACTCCTATGAGTTCTTCCATTAAACTTGATAAAGATGAGCAAGAGATCCCTGTTGATGTGAAATTGTATCATGGCATGATTGGGAGTCTTTTATATCTCACTGCTAGTAGGTCTATTATTATGTTTAGTGTGTGCATGTGTGCTAGGTTTCAGATCGCTCCTAAGGAATCTCATCTAATAGAAGTTAAACCAATCCTTAGGTATCTAGTTGGAACTATAGAATTAGGGTTATGGTACCCTAAGCATACTACCTTTGAGATTGTGAGTTATACTAATACCGATTTTGCCGGTAGTAAGGTTGATAGGAAGAGTACTAGTGACACTTGTCACTATTTAGGACAATCTCTCGTTTCTTAGTTCTACAAGAAAAAAAATTAAGTTGCCTTATCCATAGCCGAAGCAGAATATATTGCAGCTAGAAGTTGTTGTGCTCAAACTCTTTATATAAAGCAACAACTTATGGACTTTGGATGGTACTATGATATAGTCCTGATTAAAAGTGATAATACTAGTGCAATCAACATCTCTAAAAATCCTATCTCACCTTTACGAACAAAACACATTCAAATTAGACATCACTTCCATCGTGATCATGTGTAGAAAGGGGATGTGGCTCTTGAGTTTTTATGCACTAGTGAGTAGTAGGCAGACATCTTCACTAAACAACTTCCAGAAGATAGGTTCATATATTAGACGTGAATTAGGTCTCATACATAGTAGAGATGCCTCCTAGATATTTCATAGTTTGCATAAATTCAGGGGGAGCTTTCAAATAATTATAAAGTCTAACGACTACTATAACTGTTGATAAACTTTATTGGCTTGGACTTTATGAAATTGATCATGTTTTGCAATGCATAATTCTCACATCTACTACATGATGACGATTGCACTTATGTTTTATATTTTGATCATACTAGAACTGTTTGAGTTGACTAGTTATGGATAAACTGTTAGGTCTTAAAAACTCAAAATAGGTCATTTTTATACAGGAATTTTCGAGAAATGTCTTATTTTCAAACGACATGCTGCCGAAACTTTTAAAATTCCCAAACTTCTCGTGTATACAAATGATTCTTACCCAATGCCTAAGGCTATTATTTTCATGACCCTTTTTACTGTTGCCAAAGCGGGGAGATGGATAAAAGGGCAAAAATTAGGTTTGAACTTAAATGGAAAATTACTTAAAGTTTTACATAATGGTTTTACATAATGCACGTTGTTAGGGGGAGCCTTTTAAGGCTATACCCATTTTTTACATGATGTAATTGTCATCATCAAAAAGGAGGAGAATGTTAACCTTATACGTGACATCCAGTTTTGATAATGAAAAATACTTATTGTATTTGATGGTTGTCTGAGGATATGTGCTGGTATACAATTGGCAAATCAAAATGATGGCACAAGAGGTAGAAGTTGAAGGCCCTGAAGACTTTATTTGTGTTGTATTTAAATTCGTTATTCATTATGGGTTTGTAATACTAAATAGGATCAGGGTTGTAATAATCAAATGCATCACATGCATGATATGACAAGTAAGCTCAAACGAAAAAGACCTACAATGACCCTAGGACACTTATGCATGCATAAACATAATGTGTTTATAAGGATAGGGTGATTGCATAAAGAAACAGAACCGAAATGCATTAAATGTGCATGTTCGGTCGACTGTAACTTCATAATGAAAATCTATCAATTGACCAAACTAGTCACTGGGTCAACAGTTTGACCATTGCACGGTTGACTGAACCCCATCAAGTTCAAATCACCTAGTCAACAAAACTCTCTCCCAGTCAACAGTTTGACCACACGGTCGACCGAACCCACTACTTAAGCCAACCACTTGGTCGACCAAGTCCCCACATGGCTTTGGCCAACCACTCGGTTGACCAAACGACTTAATTCAAATCCACATGGTTGACCGAACCGTGCAAAAATGAAAAAATCACCTTTGGGAACCCTAGTCTGGTCAACCGAACTTCCAGTTAAAATTTTACCCGACCAACCGAACTTGGACACTTGGTCAACCGAACCTCACCTTCGGACAACCGGTGCTCTCAGGTTGCCATATTATCTTTACCGCGATTAAAATATTTAAACAGATTTAATTGGATTAAAATGGTTTAAAATAATATTAATAATCCCATGTGTGTCCTAGACGATTATAATCATGGGTTAGTCTATATATACCCCCTCATTTGAAATTAGCAAATGATTTGCAAACTTGATTAGTGAATATTCTTTGAATTCCAAAATCTCTCTCATTCACTTCCAAGCATCCTACACTTATACTTACTTTACCATATTGCCAAAAATCCGTTTGTAAGTGTGAATTGAGTGTTCTTGCCTTATTGGTTTGCTCTCTCCAGTTTTTGATTGATTAAGATTATTTTGTTTGAGAGCAAGACCTTAAGTTTTCTTATGAGACTTTATCAATAAGTCTTCCCTAAGAAGACTTCACTTGAGTTTCTGAGTATTACATTATTATTGCAATATCTTAAGGAGTTCTCATTCGATTTTGGTTGCTAAAAATATTTTCAAATATCTCGTGTGTTTCATTTTGACAAAAATTCTTGGAGAGATATTTGCTTATGCTCTAAAGATCTTTGTTGCAATATTCTTTAATTAGAATTATCTTTTGAACACAAAGATCAAACAATTTTTGCAAAAAAAATTTAAATCTCTCTCGAGGCTTATATTTTGAGAAAAATCATTTGTTAAGATATTTAAAGAGTGGCTAGTATCTTTATTTGAGCATTGTAATTGAAATCATTATTTTGACACTAAGATCATATTATTTGCACTCTCACGCACTGATTATAACGCTTGCATAAATACTTTAGAGTAGAAATTTTAGACCACATTGAGCTTACTTCATTATGTCATTTGGTGGTGTATGTGATTGGTTTCATTATTGTGAACATACTGTTGTATTCTAGGTGTGGCCTGAGGGGGCGGTAATCCAGCCTAGTAAGGATTGTGTGTAAAGGTTGAGGTCAGCCCTGTGCTAATTGACCTGGTTGTTTAGGTGTCCCTCCACCCGTTTAAGTAAGCATTATATTGGTAATTCTTGTGCTTGTTAGCCAAGGTGGCGACATAGGCAATTTGCCGAACCTCGAAAACATTTCTTGTTGTCACTTATTTCCTTACTGCTTTCTGGTGCATGCTTAGTTGATTAAATTGTACTATTTAATTTTTATTACATATTGCAATTGATTTATTTTAGTTACACTAGATTGACTTTAGGATTGTGAAAATATTGCTTTTAGAATACTAACCTAGGGCATTAATTTTAAAAATACCAATTTACCCCCTCCTTTGGGATCTCGGTAAAGCTAACACTATCGTGTTGCAACGAACAATGACGACACTACAATGGAGAGAGGAGAATCCGGAGGGGAGGATCGGGAGAGGAGGCAGGAAAGAGGTAAGGGAAATGAGGGAAATAAGGAAGATTGGGGCGAAATTCGATAAATAAAAGAACAAGTAGTGACGAATCCCATAACCATCACTACTAGTGTGAAATGAATTAATTTTTTTTCAAAAGAAAAGAACTAGTAGTGATGAAACTTCCAAACCATCACTACTAATGGACTAATAGTGAAGAATATGACAAACCGTCGCTACTAGTTTAAAATAAATTTATTTTATTCATTAAAATAAAATAACTAGTAGTGACCAAGCATCTGAATCGTCTGAACCGTCACTACTAATAGATTAATAGTGACGAATATAACAAACCATCACTACTAGTTTAAAATAAATTTTATTTATTTATTAAAAGAAAAGAACTAGTAGTGACGAAGCTTCCGAACCGTTGCTACTAATGGACTAATAGTGACGAATATGACAAACCGTCACTACTAGTTTAAAAATAAATTTGTTTTATTTATTAAAAGAAACGAATTAGTAGCGACAAAGCATTTGAACCATCACTACTAATGGACTAATAGTGACGAATATGACAAACTGTCACTACTAGTTAAAAAAAAAAAAAATTTGTTTAATTTATTAAAAAAAGGAACTAGTAGTGATGTAGCATCCGAACCGTCACTACTAATGAACTAATAGTAACAAATATGACAAAGCGTCACTACTAGTTTAAAATAAATTAGTTTTATTTATTAAAATAAAAGAACTAGCAATGACGAAGCATCCGAATTGTCATTGCTAATCAACTAATAGTGAGAAATATGACAAACCATCACTACTAGTTTAAAATAATTTTTTCTATTTATTAAAAGAAAATAACTAGTAGTGATGAAGCATCCGAACCGTCACTACTAATGGACTAATAGTGACGAATATGACAAACCATCACTATTAGTAAAAAATAAATTTGTTTTATTTATTAAAGGAAAATAACTAGTAGTGACAAAGCTTCCCAACCATCACTAAAAAGTTTCTTTTCGTGACGCATTGAAATGGTCACTAATACCCAAATAATCGTTGTTAATTATTTCCTCGTATAGTTTTCACGTGAAAAGTGGTTTCTGCACTGGTTTGAGCGAGGAAACTGGAGTATTAGTGATGGAAGTATTTGTGACGGATGAAATTTTGTCACTAGAAGTGTAGTATTAGTGACGAATGAAATTTCGTCACTAATAATCGAACTATTAATGACATTTCTAAAAAACTATCACTAATACTGCACTTTTAGTGATGAAATTTCATCCGTCACTAATACTTCGGCCAGTAAAAACCAGTTTTCTTGTAGTGGGAGGTGTTTTTCAAGCTTCTTCCTTCCGTTATTGCAGTGGCTTTAGGTTCCCAAATTTGTGGAAGTCCTTTAAGGATTTTTTGAATGATTCCATATGTGGATTAATTTTTCCCTTACGCATTAAGAGAGTTTATAATATGGGTAAACCTAGTGTACATACTAGGATTTCTTCAGGGTTCATTATAAATGCTTCATACTCGCTAGTGTGGATATCAATTCTACTCTCCCTTACGACAACCATTCCCTCATAAGTTACTTCAAGTTTATCCTAGATTTCTTTAGCTAATGTACATACCATGACCTTATTGAATTCATTTACATCAAGGGTGCAATATTGTGCATTCATTGCACTAGAATATATTTGCAGCATCTTTAGGTCATTATCAGTCATCTCTTTTTCTTCCTTAGGTATCTCTTTGTTGTTTACATTTTTAGTAGGGATAAAGTCACCATGTCTAACTACTTTCCAAGCTTTCTAATCCATAGTTTCCAAGTAAAGTCTTAGTCAATATTTCCAGAAGGTGTAATTAACATCGCAGAAGATAGGTGGTCTAGAAGAGGTTTGGCCTTCGATAAAGGGAGATACACGTAGATATGCCAAAGGGATCTTTATGTAGCTTCTAGATTAAGATTTACTACAACCTAGTGCTTTGATACCAATTGAGAAGTAAAGTGTAATCCTAAGAGGGGGGTGAATTGGGTTTATTAAAATTTCCTTAAAACTTTTGTTCTAGAAATTCTTTGATTTAAGAAATAACCCAACAAATTAATATTCAACAATCACAATGATATTGATTTGCAACCCTACAAGCTAAGTCAACAAAGATTAGTTTGAATAAATTCTTCGAACATTCAAAATCTGAATTTTCGTTTAATCAATGACTAATTAGAATAAATAATTTCAGAGATTTGATTTTACATGACCTGAAACTTTCCTTTAATTTATAGAGCAAAATTAACTTCAGCTGTATAGTAAAATCAATATTCAAGATTATTTCTGATAAGTAATATATTTCTTGGTTTTAAATATGAAACAAATTCAGTAACTCATTGAACTTCAAAATTTGATAATCTATTTTTTCTTCTTTTTTTTTTTCATCAATCAATACGGTAAGCTGATTTCAAATTTGGATCAAAGTAAGAAACTTTAGCAATTCTTAATATTTAGCAAGTGCTAAATAATTATACACACTACAAAAAATTAGGGTATTAGTGAAGGATCAAATCCGTCACTAATACTATTAGTGACGATTTTATAAGTATCAATGACAGTTTAAATTAGTTACTATATCGGCCGTTACTACTAACTATTAGTGACGAATTTTAAATTCGTCACTAATAATATAGTATTTATTAGAATTGGTGTATTCCCAAGAGGGGGGGGGGTGAATTGGAATTTAAAAAATTTTTCACCTAGGTTGATCTATGCAACAACGGTATGTACACAACTTAGGATCAGCCTATACAATTTCCAATCGCGTAGATAAATATAATGTGGAAATTAAGTCATACGCATTATTCACCCATAACATACATGTGCGAAAAATATAAAATGAAGAAATATAAGAAAACACACGATATGTTATCAGGGTTCGGCCAACTGTGCCTAATAGCTCACTTAAGGGTGGAGCGGCACCGTTTACAACCAGGTCAAATTAACATAGGGCTGACCTCAACCTTAACCAAGTCAATTAGCGGGGCTGACCTCAACCTACATGCCCTAACAGGACGACGCACCTAGCTTTCCTAACCGGGTCTAAGCCAATCCGGGACTATTCCAGGGCTAGTCTCCCTCTTCAGGCCCGTGCCTGAAAATACAACAGATGTGTATATAAACAGATGGTACAGTGATTGTGCTTTCGTGTAAAGCAGATGTGTACCCAAATGCACGCAATAACATACACCACAATGTGATTCAATATGTAAGCTCAATATGGTCTACATGGTTCAACTCTCAAAGTATATTCTATCAGTGTAATGTGTACGAGAGAGTGTCAAACAAATAATCTTTGTATCACAAGATATTCAACAAATAAGTTCACACAAAGATGTCAAGTCTTAAGTATTTCAATCAGTAAGATATCTCAAGCATGTAAGTATTAAACGATGTATATGCTTGGTTTGCAAAAGATGTGTAATCTTTGTATTCAGCAAATAATATATGAGTGAAAGAATATTGCAACAAAGATCACTATCACACAAATAAATATTTCTTCGAAAATTTTACGGGATAAAAACGCAATAGATATTTGGAAGTGTTTGAAAGGTTTTTGTAACCAAAAACAAATGCGATCTTCTTAAGATCTTGCAATAAAGGTGCAAGCTCGGAAGATCAAACAAGGTCTTCTTAGGATAGGCTTATTAGCAAAAATGCCTAAGAATCCTTAGGTTTAGCTCTCGATGAAAATAAATCAACCAAATATGAATGGGATAGCAAACCTATTAAAGCAAAACACTCAATCAACTTACAAATGATGTAGGCAACAATAGAAGGCAAGTGTGAGTGATTTGAGTAAGAAAATGAGTAGTATAGGGTTTTTATTTTTCAGAGAATTCTTCCCTAATCAAAGTGGCTAATCACCACCAATTTTCTCAAATGATCTCATATATATAGATATGGGAGAAAATATGACCGTTGGGGACCTATTGGGTATTATTAGAAAAGTTTAATGATGTTTAAAGTATTTTAATCCTGTTTAAAAAATATTAACTATGGTAAAAAATCAGGGCAACCCGAGAGGTTCGGTCGACCAGAAACGTTTTGGTCGACCAAGTTTCAAATGGTCCGGTTGACCAAGGAAATATTGAATTGAGGTCTTCGTCGACTCGGAGAGGGCGATTTCCCAATTTTCTGAGTTTCGGTCGACTAGGGCATTTTGAACTGCCTGGTTCGGTCGACCACACAGCTAGGAATTCTCCCGAGGACCCTTTGGTCGACTAGGTAGTTGGAGAACAAATGTTCTCGATCTACTAGATGGTCAACTATTAACCCAAGAGGGTTTCGGTCGACCAGGGCCTTTTGAACAACCTGGTTCGATCGACCAAGTGGTCAAACTTTTGACCCCAGGGAGTTTCGGTCGACCAGGTCCTTTTGAACTACCTTGGCTGGTCGACCAGGTGGTCAAACTTTGACCGAAGGGAGTTTCGGTCGACCAGGCCAAAAATGAACTGGCTTGGCTGGTCGACGGAAAGTGCATCGTGTGTGCATTTCGGTCCCGTATTTAAAACAAACAAGTCCTATTTAAGTGCCTAACAAATATATGTGAAAGCGTGTGTGTCCTAGGGGTACTTTGGGTCCAATTTGAAGACACTAAAAAGGTCTGGTGTCGGTCAACCGAAGGGTACACCCTAGCGTCTTTCTAAGGTCCTTTCTCATTCATGGTTTGGTTTGAGCTTACGTAGTAAATCATACATGTGATGTGTGTGTGAGCTTATTACAAACCAAATGCCTACTTACTATTACAGACCAATATAAATATATTACAATGCTGAATTATAAATTGGTCTTCAAGCTTTTCTTGCTTTGTGCACATCTTGATCTTATCACCCTTAGTTCCTGCACAAAACCTCAAACACTCATTAGATACAATGAGTATTTGTCATAATCAAAACCGGGCGCGACCGATAAGGTCAACAATCTCCCCTTTTTAGATGATGACAAATACGACAAGCAAAAATATAGGGTTAAGCCTAAGAAGGCTCCCCATCACAAGATGCATCCAATGTATTCCAATTATTTTGCCTCTTTCCATCTCCCCCTTTTGACAACAGTAAAAAGGGTCATTTTAAATAAAATCCTAGGGCATGGGTAATTAGTACAGTTACACAAGAGAAATTTTGGAAAAATTTAGAAAAATTTCGGCAAAGTGCCGTTTGTAAATTGGACTTTCCAAAAATAAATCCTGTATAATATGTAACCTGTGTGAGTTTATATGTCCTAGCAATTTATCCACAACTACTCAAACAATTCAGTATGGTAAACGCATAAATTAGAGGTATAATCTTTGAACCATTAAAAAATATGATAGTCATACTTATGTATAAGGAATGACAAAGATAACCTCAACAATTAAGCACACAAACGATATAACTGTTTATTACGAGGTTCAAATGACATATCAAACATGATTAGACCAGAAATATACACAAACTATTTGAAGTTGAAACATATCATAAGACCCATGGAAGGTTTGAGTTAAAGACACACGGCATATGATACCAAAAAGAAGGTTTGAGCATAAATATAGTCTAACTAGTTCACATGCATTTTCACATATTATCAATGAACTAGTTATATAATGCAACACCCTTAAGAGATTTCATGACATAAAATTTTAATACATGGAAGGCACAAGTCATGAAGGCATATAAGCACACTAGCAAGACATACAATATATCCAATATGAGTTCAGTTCTTGCTTTCATAAATAGATATAGATATATATATATATATATATATATTTATCATATATATAAGTGTATAGATATAGATATGCATATATATATATGATAAATATATATATATATTTATATATATATTCCCCTTTAATATGTGCAAAAGGTACTGAGGGAGTTGCTTGATGAAAAGGAGAACTTCAATTTTAAGATAATCAAGCAATATTTTTCTGGGTTGTCAATTATGCACATACTAAATTATAACCAGAAAAATCATAACCATAATGATCCAAAAAATTTAAGATTCACATGCGTGATTATATGGCAAATCAAGTAACATTGGCAACAAGAACATATTTCAAATTTATGAAGCATTCCATTTAAGAACAAGCCACACTTGATTTAAAAGTAGCTATAATCCAAACATATTTTGTGAGCAAGACAAGATAGACATTTATTTTTAGATGCTCCCCCTAAATGTATGCAAATTATGAAACAATTACTTTACATGTATATATACATTTGGCACACACAAGTAATGTTTCAATTATTTGGGCAAATGTCTACAGAAAATTCGGCAGCATGCCGACTGTAAACAAGACATTTCCCAAATTTTACTTGCACAAAAACGTTCTCAAACAGACAGTATCATAGAAGTAAGGCACACGAGAACCTATCATCTACCAGTGGGCAATTCTCAACAATTGCATTCGCCATGCAGTAGGCATTCTATACTACTCATGCATTTCAATACCATACACAATTAACCACTAGAACATGCAAGTCAAGAAACTACAAATATATATATTGTAAACAACCAGGGTAGTATGTCAAAGTATCATGAGAGTACAAAATAGAAGTAAAGAGTTGTTTTTATTTAATACAGACCAGATGATATAAGATAAAGCAAAAAGAATCAAGGCCATGTTGTTTGATCTACGGACAACTCCAGAGTCTAGATCTCCCCTCCATCACCACCGTCGGCGACATCAAAATCAAAGTCCATCGTCATCCTGATCTCTCTCATCCTGCATCTCCTGAATACGGTCACTCAGCTCACTGAACCCAGCTGTTATTGACCGCTCCAAGTCTGTAAGGCGACTAGCTATGGAGATGGAGTGTTGCTGGAACTCCTCCCTAAGTGCAGCAGATGACGATGCTACGTCTTGCAGGTCTGACTAGATTGATCCTCGAAACTGTATGAACATGTTAGACAAGCCGAAGATAGCAGCCATGAGATCCACGTTCAATGGCTGTGGAGGTTGTGGTGGCTCTTGTAGGGCCTCAACCTGTGCTATTGCTACTCTAGAGGGTGCCCAAATGTTCCCTATGAGCTCGTACCTCATTAGTCTAAGGGTCACGCCAGAGAAAGTGTCCTCCGGTCGTCTCCTCTTTAGTGAAGCCATATTCATCCTCGTGACTTCGATATTCCTCAACAACTTGTTCAGGATTCCCCCATATGGCATGATCACTCGGTGGCCAATCGTCTTGGCCATCACTCGGCAGGTCCAACTTCATCCGAGCAAAAAGGCACCACATAATGAAGCAGTCTAAAAAGGAAACGTGCACTCTAGATCCCGCATTGGGTAGGACATTGTATGTGATCAGATGGTGCATGACCTTAGCCTCTAAACTGAAATGTCTGTATTGGGGAGGATGGTTCTAGCTAGAAGTGCCAGGGTTAAACATGGTCAGGTTGGCGAATGTGGCTACAGTAAATTCCTGCTCAAAGATCCAGGAGTTACCCACATCGGGGCACTCAAAGTCGCCACGGCCAATGTCAAGGACGTCAGAGATATATTGTGCGTCAAAACGCACATCTGTCCTCAAAACATAGGAGAAGTACCCATTCTCATCATTGCCTAGGTTGGCATAGAACATTCCAACAAAGGTCGGGTAATGCCCCCTAGGCCGGTAGGAGATAAAAGATCTCCACCCCTGATACTCGAACATATCCAAAATATTTTGAAAGTACTGGCCCATAAAAACAAAGTCAAGTATCTTACCTAGTATAGCTTCCTTGGGACGAAACTCCCATATATACCACATCTTGCACCTATTTGAGAGAAAGTACTCATCCTTTGCGTGAGCAAGATCATGAACTTCAATGTGAGCCATGGCAATGAAGGTGTGAGGCTAGGATAGTCGGAAATGCAGTGCAGGAAAGGGAATTCTCTCAAGATTTCTCGCGCAAATGAGCTGAAAATGAAGAAATCATATATATATATATATATAGATATATTGCAGCTCTGTCGACCAGAAGTAGATACGGTCGATCGACACTTGAAATTCCCTAGGCACCGACACAGTTTGGTCGACCGAGGAGAAAATGAACTAGGATGGCCGGTCGACCGAAAGGGTGTATTGTGCCATGTTTTGGTCGACCAGGGAGAAACCAAAAGGTTCGGTCAATTAGGGAGAATGTGCTCACTAGGGTTCGGTTAACCGAGGGGTCAAAGTCAACCTATCCTGGTCGACTAGGGCACTTTATAACAGCAATGCTCGGTCCACCGAGCATAGTTGATTTTCCTGGTTTTTCCTGATTTTTTATCCAAAGTTCTCCCTAAGGTCTAGATTTGATGTGTAACAGTATAACCATGATTCTTAAGGATTCTTGGTGAAAGATATTGCTCAAATGAAGTGTGTACCAAGAATAGACTTATTGACCTATTTTGGGGTACCAAGCACTAAGGAGTGTGAGGCTTTTCTTAACCTATGCTTTGTGGTGATTGGAGAGTATCCTATAGAAACGATGATATAGAGGAGCACGGATACGAACCACTCACCGAGTATGATGGTGGTTTTGGTGAGGACTTCCTTTTGGGAATCTATCACTCCCTAATCCTATAGTCATCACTGTCTCCTAAACCTAAGAACTAGGGAAAGATAATAAGAAAGCATTTTTAGTTTGAATTCATTTTTCCTAAGTCCTATGGGATTTGCTTCGCTGATTATCCATCTCATTTCCTTTCTAGTCCTCTCACACTTCTTAGTAAGCAATTAAACCATGTATGCCACACAAATTTTCAAAATAAGCAGGTATAGAATATACGTAAGGGATTGTGCTTATTTATTCCCTCTCTCTTCAGTGAGACTAGATTGTTGGTTCTATGTAAGCAACCTGAACCCTTTTTGGAACGAGATTTCCTTTTAGGTCCAAAGGATTTATTATGATCATTCTTATCATTTTTAGCTTTGAGTATAAGTCTAGAATAATAATTTATTTCTCCATCCAAGCATGTAATTTTCAATATCTTCTCAATCCTTTTCTTTTCAAGAACTGCATGAAAATTTTTAAGCCCTTTTAATTGTTTTTCTATTCTTTTGTTCTCATTCTTTAAATGTATTTCATGCTTAGATATTCTAACTAGAAACTTGTGCATTTTCAATAAAGACTTTCCTAGTTCTTCATGTGATAGCATGCTTTTACTATTCAAATTAGCACATGATTCACCAAAAGAGTTATCATAATAGTTTTCATATGGATCATTGCATGCATGCTCAATAGGACTATCATGATGTACAATGGATGATTCATTCCATAATATACTACAACATTCAATGTTTGAGTCATCACATACATCATTATCAAAATTATTATATTCAACAGATGGTCCAGCATTTGATACGTCACAAGGGCACATATGATTCATCATAAGATTTTTCATAGTAAACATCGCATGACCCATTTACAGCATTATCAAAAGATGATTCAGTACATGACCCAACACAGCATTCATCACATAAACCTTCAAATGGGCTAGAGTGATAATCATATACCTCTTCGTGGATTTTCTAGCTTATGATGTACCTCCTCCTGAACATTTAAGCTTGGAGCATCCAGAGGAGTTACTATCTCTGATTCCTGGGATTTTCCACATTTTTTGTCCAGTTCATCCTAGATTTCCCGTGAAGTCTGACATGCCACAAACTCAATAAAGATGTCAGAATCTAACGCAAGATATAACATGTCCATGGCATTAGAACTAATTATATTAAAATCATTTTCATTTATTTGTGCACATCTTCCTTTGGCAATCACAAGCCAGACCCTCCAGTCCATAGATTTCAAGAGTATGGTCATTCTAACTTTCCACATGGTGTAGTTGACACCACAAAATACTTGAGGACTGGAAAGTGATTGTCCCTCAATGAATGGGGATACACCAATGTGAGCCATTGCGATCCTTTTACAAAAACATTTAAGTCAAGTCCAATGAGGCTCTGATACCAATTGTTAGAATTGGTGTATTCCCAAGAGGGTGGGGGGTGAATTGGAATTTTAAAACTTTCTCACCTAGGTTGATCTATGCAACAATGGTATGTACACAACCTAGGATCATTCTATACAATTTCCAAACGCGTAGATAAATATAATGTGAAAATTAAGTCATATGCATCATTCACCCATAACATACATGTGCGGTAAATATTAAATGCAGAAATATAAGCAAACACACGATATGTTATCAGGGTTCGGCCAACTGTGCCTATGTCCCCGCCTCAAGCTCGCGAGCTTGAGGATTCCACTAATAGCTCACTTAAGGGTGGAGCGGCACCGTTTACAACAAGGTCAAATTAACATAGGGCTGACCTCAACCTTAACCAGGTCAATTAGCAGGGCTGACCTCAACCTACACGCCCTAATAGGACGACGCACCTAGCTTTCCTAATCGGGTCTAAGCCAATCCGGGACTATTCCAAGGCTAGTCTCCCTCTTCAGGCCCGTGCCTGAAAATACAACAGATGTGTATATAAATAGATGGTACAGTGATTGTGCTTTCGTGTAAAGCAGATGTGTACCCAAATGCGCGCAATAACATACACCACAATGTGATTCAATATGTAAGCTCAATGTGGTCTAGATGGTTCAACTCTCAAAGTATATTCTATTAGTGTAATGCGTATGTGAGAGTTTCAAACAAACAATCTTTGTATCACAAGATATTCAACAAATAAGTTCACACAAAGATGTCAAGTCTTAAGCATTTCAATCAGTAAGACATCTCAAGCATGTAAGTATTAAATGATGTATATGCTTGGTTTGTAAAAGAAATGTAATCTTTGTATTCAGCAAATAATATATGAGTGAAAGAATATTGCAACAAAGATCACTATCACACAAATGAATATCTCTTCAAATATTTTATAGGATAAAAGCACAATAGATATTTGGAAATGTTTGAAAGGTTTTTGCAACCAAAAACAAATGCGTTCTTCTTAAGATCTTGCAAAAAAGGTGCAAGCTCAGAAGATCAAACAAGGTCTTCTTAGGATAGGCTTATTAGCAAAAACACCTACGAATCCTTAGGTTTAGCTTTCGATGAAAATAAATCAATCAAATATGAATGGGAGAGCAAACCTATTAAAGCAAAACAGTCAATCAACTTACAAATGATGTAGGCAACAATAAAAGGCAAGTATAAGTGATTTGAATAAGAAAATGAGTAGTATAGGGTTTTTATTTTTCAGAGAATTCTTCCCTAATCAAAGTGGTCAATCACCACTAATTTTCTCAAATGATCTCATATATATAGACATGGGAGAAAATATGACCGTTAGGGACCTATTGGGTATTATTAGAAAAGTTAATGATGTTTAAAGCATTTTAACCCTATTTAAAACATATTAACTATGGTAAAAAATCAGGACAACTCGAGAGGTCCGGTCGACTAGAAATGTTTCAGTCGACCAAGTTTCAAATGGTCCGATCGACTAGGGAAATAATGAACTGAGGTCTTGGTAGACCATGAGAGGGCGATTTCCCAATTTTCTGAGTTTTGGTCGACCAGGGCATTTTGAACTGCCTGGTTCAGTTGACCAGACTGCTAGGAATTCTCCCGAGGACCCTTTGGTCGACTAGGTAGTTGGAGAACAAATGTTCTCGATCGACCAGATGGTCAACTGTTGACCCTGGAGGGTTTCGGTCGACCAGGGCCTTTTGAACTACCTGGTTCGGTCGACCAGGTGGTCAAACTTTTGACCCCAGGGAGTTTCGATCGACCAGGGCCTTTTGAACTACCTTGGCTGGTCGACCGAGTGGTCAAACTTTGACCGAAGGGAGTTTTGGTCGACCAAGCCCAAATGAACTGGCTTGGCTGGTCGACCGAAAGTGCATTGTGTGTGCATTTTGGTCTCGTATTTAAAACAAACAAGTCCTATTCAAGTGCTTAACAAATATATGTGAAAGTGTGTGTGTCCTAGGGGCACTTTGGCTCCAATTTGAAGACACTAAAAAAGTCCGGTGTCGGTCGACCGAAGGGTACACCCTAGCGTCTTTTTAAGGTCCTTTCTCATTCATGGTTTGGTTTGAGCTTACGTAGTAAATCATACATGTGATGTGTGTGTGACCTTTTTACAAACCAAATGCCTACTTACTATTACAGACCAATATAAATATATTACAATGCTGAATTATAAATTGGTCTTCAAGTTTTTCTTGCTTTATGCACATCTTGATCTTATCACCCTTAGTTCCTGCACAAAACCTCAAACACTCATTAGATACAATGAGTATTTGTCATAATCAAAAATGGACGTGACCAATAAGGTCAACAATCTTCCCCTTTTTGATGATGACAAATACGACAAGCAAAAATATAGGGTTGACAAATAAGGTCAACAATCTTTGTACGTGATTTTTTTTTGGAAAAATTTGAACAATATTCCAGCAACATGCTGTTTGTAAATTGGACATTTTTTCGTACAACTTGTACCAAAAACATGATTGTTTTCACAAAATAAAACATTTCAAGCATGCTGCAACCTAAGTCCGTTACCAACATGCAATTCACGATATGCGGCATTAGTCATGCAGTTGGCGTTTGACACAAGCATGTACTCTAGTAGTTCAGTACACAATTCATCTATCATAATACTATCCATCAAGAAAATATTACCAAAAGAAAGTTAAAATGCAATTAAACTAACCTTGAACCTCATCAACAAAGTCATATTCTCTTCTAGGAAGAAATCACCCTAGCCTCTAATTCCACAAACCACTTCTTCCAAGCCTCAACCCTCGCCTCGGCTTTTATCTTCGCGAGAACTCCAAATCATTCAGCTTAATCTTCACATAAGCAACAACCTCCTTCTCAATTTCATGAAAACTCCTTGAAGGCCACAATAACCTCTTGCATCCCTCCTTCATCCTTTTTTCCTTATGGCTCGTTACACTGTTACCCTCTCACAAAAAAATGATCGTCTTTTTAGCATCTTTGTACTTTTTCTCCAAGTCTTCCAATGGATCTTCAAGCAAGGGTTTACTAAGTGCCAGCTCTCCATTCTGCTCTCCATTTGCGAGTGAACTTCACCAGAAGAGCATATACAATCGAATGGCAGAATGGAGAGCTGGTGCATAGTAAACCCTTACTTGAAGATCAATTGGAAGGCTTGGAGAAAAAGTACAAAGACACTAAAGAGATGATCATTCGTTTGTGAGAGGATAACAGAGTAACGAGCTATAAGGAAAAGAGGATGAAGGAGGGATGCGAGAGGTTATTACGGCTTTCGAGGAGTTCTTGTGAAGGTCAGAAGGCTCGCTAGAGCCGAGCAGAGGGTTGAGGCTCGAAAGAAGCTGTTTGTGTAATTAGAGGCTCTAGTGATTTTTTTAAGTGGCGACTGGCGAGTGAGTGATTTTTTAAACCCTTTTTGGTGAAGGGACTAGGCAGTCGAATGAAAGGCCCAATCAACTATGTCAATTTATGTCTAAAATATATATATGGTAGAAAACAAACAAAAAGAAGATATAAGTAAGCTTTGAAACACTATGATCTCTTTAAATATATATACACACACATACATACATCCATAGATACATACATACATATATACACATATATATACACACACATAAATATATATACATATACAGAGGTTAAGATTGAATGCTTTCCCATCGATAACATGTGATGGGTGATGACTAAGGACCCTACTAGCTTAAGTGTGGGTTACGAGCAAAACTTTCAAAGTTAGGATTAGAACTTAACCATTACAAGAGCATTTTAGCATAAATCCATGAAGCCAATCAACATCATAGTAACTGATAAATGGGACCCTCACTACCATTGTTCCACCTTCAACCAAGTTGACATGGCTTTAATAGTTGAAGAATGCACACCTTTACTATCTTTATGATTAAAGATGCCTCAAAGTATCCAAAGTTGGTGTCATTTGTTTTTCCAGGAATATGTAGATTAGGAATTGGAGATTAATAATGGTGAGATTGTCCTGTTCTTGGGATTGTAGCCTTTTGCAACTCCATCATGTGGCTGGTTTGAGGAAACATATGAATCTGATTTTGGAGTTGGAGATTTTGAATAGTGAGTTTGTCCAATTTGTAGTTATTGTAAAGGAGGTAAGCAATATATATTTTTTTTTTAAGGTTGGATTTTGAGGAAAATTGCTTTAGTCCTATGAATAAAAAGGTTTGGAATGGAATTTTCTCTTTAAGAAGCTAAATGGTGGTTAGAGAGCACTTTTGTAGTTGCAGAGGTATGGGAGTGTATCTTTTAGTTGGAGAGATGAAGCGCTTGCATCTAATGGGTTTATGATGGACTTTATCCTAAGTTGGTAAAGTCTCAAGGATGTTATACGAAGGTTTTGTCCCTTGACTCATTCTGAGTTATGCTTCCAAGCGCAGAAGTGTCAAGTTGTATCAAGGATGAGTCCAGGATCGTATTCCACAGGGACCACTGAGTATCAAAGTATTTATGAAAGGTTAGTGAAATCCTGTTGTTACAAAATTTGGTTCAAAAGTTTTTTTTTTTTTTTTTTATCTTTTATGATTTTGAAAATAAGAAACAAAATAAGTGATGCTTGAGTAAACTATCAAAATGAGACTGAAATTTTATCAATTTTCCAAAAATGTAAACCTACTAAGGCAATCAAATTAAACAGATTAACTGAAACAATTTACCAAATACTCGGGTTACGGGTTCAATGTCTACTTGCTTCCATCGTTTACTAATTCCCTAGGCCTTACTCATCTTCTTGTTAATCCAATCAAGGCATTAATAAGATGAAATTTTATTATTAAACTCGAGTAAATTTGCCACATCCAAACGAAAGAAAATATAAACTCTCATTAAGCATCAACCGAATGTCGTGTAAATTAATTGATGAAAATCCTAGATTAAATCAAGGTTTTGATGTGCCCAATGTCAACAACAAAACAAGAAATAAGAGCCAGCGATTTATCAACGATACCTTAAATTTTTGGTTTCAACCAAATAAAAGGTTAGCAATAATATTTTTGGGAAACTAACAAACCATGGAAAGGAAACGACTTTGATCCACAATCCAAGTTATCGAACTTAGCCAATTATGCTTACAATACCAATTTTTCGAGTCAAATTAATTCCATGGTGGCTCATTGCATCAATAAAACGAAAGACATCAAAATAAAACAAACCTAACACTTGAAGATACCGAAACGTGAGAAAAATACGAACTTTAATCGAACCAATCCTAACTAACCCAAGCTTCATTTAATTAAATACATAAGTTAAATAAAATTAAATACTAAAGAAAAACTACACTTAAATGAGCATCTAAATAAATAATAAATAAATAAATAAAGAAGAATAAGGGAACCAAGTCTTTAATAAAATTTCAATGGTTTAAAAAGAAATAACATTTAACATAAAATAAAAATAAAGAAGAAGAAAGAGATATGAGGAGAGGGAGAGAGAGAGAGAGAGAGAGAGAGAGAGAGAGAGAGAGAGAGAGAGAGAGAGAGATCCATGGAGCTGTGGAGGCTGGCCATGAGTTGTGGACCACTGTAGAGGCTCGGGTTGCTGTGTGGAGCTGCTCAGATGGCTGAAATAGCGGCCGGATTGCTGCTGAATAGGTAGGTTCCGAGGCTGGCTGGTTGCTGCTGCAGCGCTCGGGATGCTGGGGCAAAGGAGGGCTCGGATTGCTGCAATAGGGCTTGCCGAGAAGCTGCTGTGTGTGGCTCTCGAGCTGGTGCTATGCTGGAGTCACCGGAACAGGAGTTGCAGCAAAGGGGTTGCAGAGGGGAGGCTGTGGAGGTGCTGGGCTTAGGGAAAGAAAAAAAAAATGGAAACAAAGAGAGACAGGATGAGAATGAAGCAAGGTAAAGAGAAGGAGAAGGAGAAGAAGAAGAAGAAGAGATGAAGAAGGTGAAGAAGGAAAGCAATGCACAGGGCTGTCTAGGAAAGAAGGGAGAGAAGAAGAAGAATTTAAAAGAGATTAGGGGAAGCCCTAGACCCAATTTAGCCAACCTGACCTGACAACTTGACTCGACCCGGCTTGCATGGCTGGGTCACATTTTTGCTCTCTGTTCACCGCAATATTTGACCCTTCTAAAGCTAGTTTCTCACAAAACTCAAAACACAAATATTGTAGATAATCCTTTCCTCTTTTTCTAGAAATTTGGATCGCCTCGATCGGAGTTTGGACGGAAACGTTATGCATGAAATACGACCAGGTGTCAGTTTTGGTTCCTAGGACTTTTCCTGCGATAAGAAGAATTATCAAAAACTCGTAAATTGCATAATAAAACTCAAGAATGATAATTTTGGCACTTTATTAAAATATTGGACAAATTTGGACACTTAACTAAAAGTATAAGCCGTAAAGACCGTATCAAAGTGCCCAATTACACAGTTTTGATGCGTAATCACACTCCCCAACTAACGTTTTGCTAGTTTCTAGCAAATGAAGTGAATGAATTTCAGGGTAGTGCCTACAACTACAAACTCTGATGAACATGAAATTGATGCTCATGCAACACAAGCATACCATTTCATATACGAGAATACCACTGAATTTCACACAAGCTTGATCATATTCAGTACACACAACTCAAAAGCATGTCACTCATGCAAGTTTCATCGTTTATATGTCATTTAAGAGCAACATACTCACATGAAGTTAATCGGTGGCACATTTAGAGTTAATGCAGTCATATAAGTCCGAGTATAAACAAGTAAACTCTCTAGGTTTGTGTGATGTGTGTGATCCAGCACACTTAGGATACTAGTAAACACCTACAGAACGGTCGCTTTGACTCGGCCTAACTAGTATACCCACAAAAACACTCAAAAGGAATGTGTTCACTCATCATATGTGAGGAGGAGTGTCGCAATCAAACATCCCACATATTAAAAGGAACAAACAATAAGTATATGGAGTGGACTAGTCTGAAAAGGATCTAACCTATTTATGAGGTGTCGGGTCCTTCACCCTAGCATCTTCTCACCTACTCGCCACATCCAACCGAGACCACCCTAAATCAACTTATTCACAAAATTTTCGTGAATACAACTGAGGCATTAACTGGTTGAAGAATCTTCGTATGTAGAGAGCATGTGTTATGTCCTTGACTTTTTGTGATATTTTTGTGGAGTAGACATTAACATTTCATTTCACGCGTATTTTTATTTCTTATCATTTCTTTTGCTCGTTCTTTATTTTCTGTCATTTCTTGAACAATTAAGACAATCATTACACTTCGTTTGTTATCTTCATACCATCAACGGGAATTGAGTTCGAATAGTGGTCCATGAATTAAGTCTGTCTCTAGGGGTGGCCCAATTTTCACATCTTGAGTAGGCTACAAGACCTAGGTTTCTATCTCCCAACTAGAAGTCACCTCTAGGCTAGCAAATCAAAAACAAAGACTAGTGTACAAGGAATCATCTAGAAAAAAAAAAGAATTGAGTTCCATGAACTCTGGTTTGATATTAATGCTCAAAAGGACAATACATAACTCAAGGATATCTCACAAGGTGTCATAGTCGCCACGGGTATTCTCTCAATACTCACAGGAAACCCTAATTGCAATGAATCACATGAGTCTGTATTCAACCTCATGAGATGTCATGTAAATACAGAAAATGATATAGCCAAATTAACACGAATATACTACCAATCAATTATTCATGGAGTCATAAAATCATATAAAGAGAAACTACGCATAAATGACTAAGTGTGTAGTTCTTAGGTTATATGCAGTTATGTGAAGGGTACGAGTCAATGTTAAGCATAGCATAATTCAATGTAATTCCTCACTACGCTTCCTTTCTTTCTTTCCTTATTTTTGATTTTTGATGATTTTTTTTTTGTTTTAATATAAACCCAGTACGTACACGTTCATAGTGTCACATGCAAATGCTCACCCCCTAACTAAAATGGAACATTGTCCTCAATGTGAAAGCATAAGGGAAATAGAAAAACTGTGCACGGGAAAAGTGGGGCGTACCTGGATGAAGAAATAATGGAAAAGGAAAACTAAACTAAAAGAAATTGTACCTATCAATAAACTAAAAATAAGACATAGTGAAACAAAATGAAAACAAGGGAAAGCAAAATATCATAGTGTGTCTAGAGGTGGCTCAGGAGGAATTTCGTTCGGTGGGTGTAGATTTATAAATTGAACTAGCGAATCTCCAAATTTGAGTTGCCATAATGCATCAGCTTTGTTATCTGCATAGAAGTTATCTATGAATAAATCAATACTTTCCACAATATTAGACAACACATTTTCAAATTGTCTTTCTTGTTTTAACAAGAAAGGATCCTTATCCAGTATAGTTTCTAGGAAATATACTTCTTTAAGAACCGACCTTTGAGGAAAAGTTTTCGGGACAATTACCTTTGGTTCTTCAGAAGCATTAACATTAAAATTTGTACCTGGTTCGTTGAAGGTTAAACTCTCACCATTCTGCTCAACTTCTTCATCTAGTGCACCGGTCACCTTACCATAGCTGAGATTTGCTTCGGCATTGCAATCATTGACATTTGCTTCAATATAGAATGACGGTTCCATGATTGCAATCTACACTTGAGTATTTGTCTGGGCTTGAAATTGGGATTCATCTATCTCCAAAGCATTCAATAATGTGTTCAGCCTAGTCAAATCGGTGCTTATCTCGTTGATGACTTGAGAAGTTTCAGAGTTGATCACATTTTTTCTTGCCATGAACTGTTGCAAGCTAACAGTTAGCTGCTACATGGAATCTTCCATTTCCCTTCTTTGCATTAATTTGCAAAGTAAGAGGGTCCCGAGTCTTGGCCAGATGCTGCATAAGGAATGTATTGACTTTGTTCCTGGGGAGATGGCTCCACTTGGTCATTCGTCCAACTGAAATTTGAATGACTTCTACAACCTGCATTGTAAGTATTAGAATAAGGTTCATAAGAAATCTCAGAAACCATATACATCGGGTTAAACTGATCAAGCAAAATTTCCTTAAGTGCAGGAATAGTTGGACATGCATTAGTCGCATGTCCTAGATCCTCACATATGCTGCATTTTTTAGAAGATAATGGTAAAATATGCATTTCATTTACCTCCTTAAGTTCAATGGAATCTAACCTTTTGGAAATCAATGCAAGTCTAGCATTCAAATCATCAACTTCTTCCAATTGATACTTACCACCCCCACTAATACATTTTTGCTTTTCAAATATATCATACACATCAGAGACAACCCAAGATTGGGTGTTTTCAGCCAAATAATCAAAATAGTCAAAAGCTTCTTCAGGTTCTTTATTGAAAAACTCACCATTACACATTATTTCCACAAATTGCCTCATCTTTGGTTTCAACCCCTCATAGAAAAAACTGATGACCCTCCAATTTTCATACCCATGGTGAGGACATGCATTTAAGAGGTCTTTGAAACATTCCCAACACTGATAAAATGTTTCCACATCATTTTGGCAAAAATTCATGATATGTCTTTTCAAAGTATTAGTTCTTTGCAAGGGAAAAAATTTCTTTAAAAACTCAGTTTGCATTTCTTGCCAAGTCCAAATGGATCTTGGCCTTAAGGAATAAAACCAGGTTTATGCCTTGTCTTTTAAAGAAAAGGGAA
The DNA here is from genome assembly GCF_029873635.1 of Malania oleifera. Lineage (NCBI taxonomy): Eukaryota > Viridiplantae > Streptophyta > Magnoliopsida > Santalales > Ximeniaceae > Malania > Malania oleifera. The sequence continues at coordinate 51,037,211 of NC_080418.1, forward strand.
ACTATTTCGGTCTTATTACCTCCTTAGTGCATGTTCTATCCATGAATGTGGCACAAACTTCTTCAAACTCTTTAATATGCAAATATGGGTTTTCAAATTCAAGGCCATGAAAAGGAGGTAATAATGGAATCATCGTAGGTTTAAAATTAAAAGCATTTGCATTCAAAGGTAGAATAATGCAGGATGAGGTACTGGTCCTAACAGGTTGCAAATATTCTCTGAGTGTCCTATTAGGGTTCTCCATATCATGAGGTTCATTCTCAGCCATGATGCTACGTGTATCAGATGGTGATTCAAGTCATTCAAGTGAAACAGGTTCACTTGATGATGAGATGGATGAGTTTGTCCTGACTAGTCTAAATGTGTTATCTCTAGCCCAACTAGTCATACAAACTCAGTATAAACGCAATAAAAGCAAACAGGTCAAAGGAGAGGAAGTAGATATCACCCAAGCTGTGAAGACGTTCATAGCTCTATAACACCTCTATGAAATTTGAGAAACACTTTGATGACACCAATTGATCCCCGGCAACGGCACCAAAAACTCGACTCGTTCTGAGTTATGCTTCTAAGTGCAGAAGTGTCAAGTTGTATCAAGGATGAGTCCAGGATCATATTCCATAGGGACCACTGAGTATCAAAGTATTTATGAAAGGTTAGTGAAATCCTGTTGCTGCAAAATGTGGTTCAAAAGTTTTTTTTTTTTTTTTGTCTTTTATGATTTTGAAAATAAGAAACAAAATGAGAGATGATTGAGTAAACTATCAAAATGAGACTGAAATTTTATCAATTTTCCAAAAATGTAAACCTACTAACGCAATCAAATTAAACAGAGTAACTGAAACAATTTACCAAATACTCGGGTTATGGGTTCAATGTCTGCTTGCTTCCATCGTTTACTATTTCCCTAGGCCTTACTCCTCTTCTTGTTAATCCAATCAAGGCATTAATAAGATGAAATTTTATTATTAAACTCGAGTAAATTTGCCACATCCGAACGGAAGAAAATATAAACTCTCATTAAGCATCAACCGAATGTCGTGTAAATTAGTTGATGAAAATCCTAGATTAAATCAAGGTTTTGATGTGCCCAATGTCAACAACAAAATAAGAAATAAGAGCCAACGATTTATCAATGATACGTTAAATTTTCGGTTTCAACCAAACAAAAGGTTAGCAATAATATTTTAGGGAAACTAACAAACCATGGAAAGGAAATGACTTTGACCCACAATCCAAGTTATCGAACTTAGCCGCTTATGCTTACAATACCAATTTTTCGAGTCAAATTAATTCCATGGTGGCTCATTGCATCAATGAAACGAAAGATATCAAAATAAAACAAATCTAACACTTAAAGATACCAAAACATGAGAAAAATACGAACTTTAATCGAACCAATCCTAACTAACCCAAGCTTCATTTAATTAAATACATAAGTTAAATAAAATTAAATACTAAAGAAAAACTACACTTAAATGAGCATCTAAATAAATAATAAATAAATAAATAAAGAAGAATAAGGGAACCAAGTCTTTAATAAAATTTCAATGGTTTAAAAAGAAATAACATTTAACATAAAATAAAAATAAAGAAGAAGAAAGAGATAAGAGGAGAGGGAGAGAGAGAGAGAGAGAGAGAGAGATCCATGGAGCTGTGGAGGCTGGCCTTGAGTTGTGGATCGCTGCAGAGGCTCGGGTTGCTGTGTGGAGCTGCTCGGATGACTAAAATAGCGACTGGATTGCTGCTGAACAGGTAGGTTCCGGGGCTGGCTGGTTGCTGTTGCAACGCTCGGGGTGCTGGGGCAAAGGAGGCCTCGGATTGCTACAATAGGGCTTGCCGAGAAGCTGCTGTGTGTGGCTCTCGGGCTGGTGCTGTGCTGGAGTCACCGAAACAGGAGTTGCAGCAAAGGGGTTGCAGAGGGGAGGCTGTGGAGGTGCTGGGCTTAGAGAAAGAAAAATAAAAATGGAAACAGAGAGAGAGAGGATGAGAATAAAGCAAGGTAAAGAGAAGGAGAAGGAGAAGGAGAAGAAGAAGAAGAAGAAGAAGAAGAAGAAGAAGAAGAAGAGGAGATGAAGAAGGGGAAGAAGGAGAGCAGCCCGCAGGGCTATCTAGGAAAGAAGGGAGAGAAGAAGAATAATTTAAAGGAGATTAGGGGAAGCCCTAGACCCGGTTTACCCAACCCGACCCGACAACTTGACCCGACCCGGCTTGCATGGCCAGGTCACATTTTTGCTTTCTGTTCACTGTAATATTTGACCCTTCTGAAGCTAGTTTCTCATAAAACTCAAAACATAAAAGTTGTAGATAATCCTTTTCTATTTTTCCAAAAATTTGAATTGCCTCGATCGGAGTTTCAACGGAAAAGTTATGAATGAAATACGAACAGGTGTCAGTTTTGGTTCCCAGGACTTTTCCTGTGAGAAAAAGAATTATCAAAAACTCGTAAATTGCACAATAAAACTCAAGAATGATAGTTTTGGCACTTTATTAAAATATTGGACAAATTTGGATACTTAATTGAAAATATAAGTCGTAAAGACCGGATCTAAGTGCCCAATTACGCAGTTTTGATGCATAATCATCCCTCCTACCAGAGTTTCATGCTAATGATGATGTAGCCAAGATTCCTACTTTTATAAGTGCCAAAGAAGGATGGATATATAAAGGAATTTCATACCTACTTGTTTTGTGACCACTGTTGACAAGATTTTGACTAAGGTTTTCTAGTTTTGTCCAGAAAGTTGCTTCTCAAGCATTCTTGATGCAATTTGGGTTGTGTATGAAGTTGTTACTTAGATTGTGAGAAGGCTTGTGATAGATTGAGTTGGGGTTTCTTGGATTCAGTTATGGACATAAAAATCTTTGGTTTTAGATGAAGAAATGGATTATGGTTTGTTATTCTTCTATTCAATGATAGTGGTGGAATCCTGGTTTACATCTTCCATTTTCTTCATGGTAGTATGTTATTTCATTTTTTGTTCATTTTGGTGGTAAATGTCTTAATTAGAGTTCTAATTAGGTGTGAGGCTTGTGGTTATATGGAAGGTTTGTTGCTTGGAAAGAATGCAGTCTGTTTCTCATGTACACTTTGCTGACGATTTTTAGAAGGCTTTAAGATCGTCTTTTATAGTTTGTTGGAGATTTTTGAGCTTGGCCTTGGTCCTTAGGATTTAATTTGCTAACTTGAGTTTGACTAGAAAAAGTTTTTAATATATAGGAGGTTTCGAGTTGTGATTCTTTAATGGGTTTTAATGTTCATAAGTGGCTAAGTTATAGTGTTTGGAAGATTTATTTGGGAGGAGGTTAAAAAAGCATTTGGAATTTAACAAATTTTAAGCAGCATGCCGTCTGTAAATAAAACATTTCCCAAACTTGCGAATCACAAAAGTCCTTCCTAGGTTTACCTAAGCCAACAACAGTAGTACACAACCTAGGGTTTTGTCTCCGTATATATGATATTGCTGAAAAAATAAATCAAGTCACAATAGCACAATCAATACAGTTCCAGTATCTTCAAACAAATAAGAATAGCTTCAAAAAGGAAAAAAAAAAATGAGCTCCAAGAAATTATCTCTAAGGTTTAAAGACCTAGCTACACTAGATGGGGTTGAGCTCCTCTAACTATTCAAAGACTATGCTAGGATGAAATTTAATATTCAATTAGTTTTCACTCATCATTTTAACATAATCATCTTTGTAAAAGGTTCTAATTTGGGTAAAAAATCTACCAAAATTTCAGGCACACGAGAACCTATATCCACTACCAGAATGCAGTTAACATTCACTGCATCTGCCAGGCATTAGGCATTCTAAATTACGCATGCAATCAAGTAGCACAATTAAACAAGCAGCAGAACTACCAGTAACAAGGCAATCTAGTATATTCACAACTCGACACAATTCAGCATATATATGAATAGAATCAAACAAGCAAGTATTCCCTTTCAAGCACGCAAAATCTATAAAGAATTTTCACTCATCCTTTTCAAAACAGTTTTAGCAAAATCATTTCTAATTTTATTTTTGAGAAAGTTTTAACAAAATTTCGGCAGCATGTCGACTGTAATTTGAACAATTTCCCAAAAAAATTTGACCTGAAAAATGAGTTCATATATATATATATATATATATATATATATATATAGAAGGGCATACGAGAATCCTAGATTCACTACCAACATGCAATACACAAATCTGCATTACCCATGCAGATGACATTTATACCACCAGTGTCAAGTCAATCTAGTATATTCACAACTTGACACAATTTAGCATATATAGGAATAGAATCAAACAAACGGGTATTCCTTTTCAAGCATGCAACATTCTATAAAGGATTTTTACTCATCTTTTCAAAAATAGTTTTAGCAAAATCATTTCTAATTTCACTTTTGATAAAGTTTTAACAAAATTTAGCATATATATGAATAGAATCAAACAAGCACACACGTGCACATTTTTAGAATGTATATTACCTGATGGTAGGGCATGTGTACAATGCCTTGAGATTTAACCTAAATACCAAATCCCAACTCCCAAGACAAATGCATTACAAGATGAGGCTTATGCATTTATACAGAAGGCACGCCTTTTGTGTGCCTTTAATTGAGGCATATGTTTTTTGGGTGTGTGACTCTCAAGTTAGATTTGCCTAGAAAATTAAACTCCATGATTATATAAAAGGAATGTCTAAGAATTGAATTGTATAACTTTTGTTCCTCAGTTTTTTCAAAATAATTGAAAGCTATATCTTAGATCTTGAGAAAAATTTGAGCTTTGTAATGTTATAGCTATCTCATCATGATGTATATGAAGAATTCAAGTTAGCAATTTTTTAGTTGCAATAAGTAGTTTGGAAATTATATTTGATATTTTTACATATCCGTGTTTTTTTTTTAATTTATTTACTTGTAAAAATTCTCAAAAGAGTTATGACCCAATGCCTGAAGGCTTACACCTTGTCTCTTAAAACATCTCTCCTTAGGCCTTCACTTTTTAAAACTTTGGTTAAAATAAAAAAATAAAAGCAAAACATGCTTCTAGACGGATTTACCTATTAGAGCTAAGCTCCATATTATCCAGAATTCTCTAAAAATTCCTACTCAATGAGTTATAGATTCTGAATTTTCAATGCACAAGAATAGAGTAATGACATACCTTCTAATGAGAGGAACCACCTACATCATCTGATCGACATTTGCGCATCATTTCTTCGAACTGCGCTTGCTTGTTCAGAACTACTGCGAGTGTGACTTCAATGCTAGACACCTTTTCTTTCAAACTCTGGATCTCCACTATGATGTTAGACACCATGTGTCTCAATTCCTAACTCTCCAACTTCACCATATGCACCCGCTGAAACATCATCACTGTTCGAGCCTCGGACTCTCAACGCACTAGTTCTATCTCAGCACGAGCTGCTCCACCCATCAAAGACAATGTTGTTGGACCGATGTATCCACTTCTAAGCCCTTTCACCCAGCCGCCCGCTCATTCACCAAGCACCTCACTAGTTATCTTGTAATCCGTCATTTTCTAGCTCTTCTCTTCAACAGGTGCATCTCTCAGCTCGACCATCCGTAATCATTTTTAGTCGTGAAAATGATCAAAAAGAAGAAATAAGAATACAACTTCGATGTTTTAAATCAAATTATAAACCATGTGTTTAATTTGACTCACATGTTTGCTTTGTGCACCGTCGCACCACTCCCTCGATCACCTTTGGTGCTTTCTCTGATAAAGATCTGGCAGCAGCTCTTCAGTGCCAGTCGCGGGTTCATGCTATATTATCATATAAAACATCATTAATACTAATTTAGGTAGTCGTCAAATAGCGTTATATATAGCAATTTCCCATCCATGACTTACGAATAACCTCAACCCACTGCAATGCGTTGTAGGGAGTTTGCTGTGGTTTGTAGCATTTTTTACACATATAGCCTACAAAAAAGATGTAATGACTTTTTATTAGCCACAACAAAGCTTAAATTAGATATTATATTACAAACACATCACCTTATAGTGTGGGTCATAGAAATGGCAACACACCACCTCCCAATCCTCTTGGGATATCTTATCATATGGATGGGTTTTTGCTTCAGCTCCTATCGCACGAAAATGTTCGTGCATTTTGGTGTGATAGGACTTAAATTTATTGCAAAGTTGGACATCCACCACCCTCTTCACATTGTCCGTGTTGAGCATGTTCATATCGAACTCCTCCTACATAGGGAATACATTTACATTGTTAGACATTTGTTTGGCTAGTATAGTAAAAGTTTAAAAAAAAAAAGGTTTGGGATTACTTACCAAATGCTCATGTACCTCAGTCACCTACGGTCAGCTCAAAGCAATGATTGGAGCATACAGTAGGCATATAATGCCAAGCTTTTGCATCCACGCTAGGCACCAATCATCACGCGCTATGGTGAAGCCTGGAAGAATGTCAATCCTAATATGCTACCCCGTCCTCTGTAGGTGCTTCTTTAGCTCCGTGTTCTTCGCAACACCACAACCTAACCTAGCTATGGATGTCGATGCTAAAAAAAGAGTTAAATTAATAACAATGTTTTAATCATACATTTGAATAAAAATTTATAGCGTACATCAAAATAAATAAAAGAAAACCTTACCAATGCTGCTGATCATGGTGGACAACTCACCCTACGTGTCATCCCGAGCTGAGGTATCTACATCTGGCCGAGGTGCCGATGGCTTAGATAATGGTGCTACCGCATCAAGACTGACAGGCTCTTCCAGTCTCAAGCATGTCAGATCATTCTCATGTGATGTAGTCAAGTGCCTAGAAGGAATTCAGCCACGATGACCTCCTGGTGCCATGTCTGCAAAATATTAGACAAGTAAATATAAGAAGTACGAATATTAGATCGATGCATAATAAATATACTTTTAGTTATTTACACATGTCAGATACATAGTGATAAACATAACATGCTTACACCCTATGCGTTCTCAATATTGATATCATCCTCACTTTCTAAAGTGTTTTCCTCTTTACTATAGTAATCGAGCCCTATTTCATCTTCCCCATCAATTTCCTTATCGTTGATGAAGTGAACATCTACAGAAGGTTCAATTGTAATGTCAACAGTCCCTACGTATTCTATTGTGGCACCAACCCTATTAAATGGTATAGGATTAGCTCATTCTTTGACAAACATTGAAAGTAGATTGCACTGCTGCACTAACAGATGGCTCATCTTCTTGGAATGTAGCATCACTAGCACTCTTCTCCCCATCTGCAACTTCTGTAATAGTATACAAATTTTGGGGAGGAATCTTTTGAGCCACATGCCATTTACCCTTCAATTTTGTGTCTTTGAGATAAAACACTTGTTCTGCTTGCGTCGCTAGCACAAAAGGGTTTTCTTGATACCCCATTTTGCTAAAATTGACACTGATAAAGTGGGCATCCATGTTTATCCCAGTCTCTATATTGCCAATGTCCCACTAGGTACACTTGAACATGTGGACGAGTCTGTTGGCTCCATACTTAAGCTCTATAATGTCATCCAATACACCAAAGTAGTCAATTTTTTCATCTCCTTCTGTGCCAACACTGTAATCCCACAATTTTGGGTTTTTCAATTTGGTTTGAGGGACTTTGTATGAAATTGTAACCCAATGACAATGCAACTATTGTAGTAGTTAACTCATTGATCGGGGCCATATGTCAATGCGTACAAATATTTACTTGCCGTTGGTTCTTTATTGTAATACATGACTTTCATCTATAAAATAAATACGAGTTTAGATGAGTAAACCGTCAACATTGACAATGTACATTACTTCATACTCAGGAAGTATTTTGTTACTTACACAGCTCCCAAAATATCAAATTATTGGTGAAACTGTTGACTTTACGAGTCCAATCTTATTTTGATAATGACAAATCACTTGATATTTGATCTGTGCATTGAGGTTGTGAACATGACTTACACTAAGCATGCAGGGAAAGTTAACAAATCTTGGCAAGATTCATGGAACTCAAAGAGTACAGGAATCAAGATGCAAGCGACAAAGTTCAAGAATATCTTGGGAAAGGGTATTTAGAACTCATGTATTAACATTTTCATATGATTTAATTTGAGGCTCATTATAACTTAGAATGGTTTTAGGATTCATGCATTTCATTTACATCATTAGGAAACTCTCATGGACCTTGACATGTTTTCAAAATCATGAAAAATATATTTTATGAAAGACCCAAGAAAAGAAACCAAGCAAATTTTTTAGTTACAAATAAAAATTTGAGAGAATGGGTAGTTCGGTCGCCTGAACTTAAACCTCAGTAGCCTGAAGAATTTCTTCGGTTGCCTGAAGATTAAGTTCAGTCACTTGGAGAATTAAATGGAGAAAACAAAACCTGGCCGAGGCTCTTCGGTCACCTGACCTTGGAACCTCAGGCGCCTGAAGTTGATACTTTAGGAGCCTGAAGTTGATACTTCAGGAGCCTGAAGTCGAGTTTGGTTGCCTGAACTCGCGAGAAAGCCTAAAAATCAGCTCTTTATTAAAAAGACACGTGAAGTATCTTATTGATCCAACAACTGAGATTGATTCTAAGGGTAATATAATATATATTATGAATATCTAAACCCCATAACACAAGCTAAGGGACACAACAAGAAAGATATACTTCTTATTGCAAGATTTGAACCCTAGAGCAGGTTTTCTGCACTTCAATCTTCTTCCATCTTCGTTTGGGAAAATCTCTATTGAAATCAAAAGGGCATTCATTCATCCAACTAAAATTTGATCCAGTATTCATGTTTGATCTGTCAAGTCATTACTTTTCAAGAATCTCTCATCTCTTATGTGTTTATCATTAGAAAGAGTTTTTGATCTTAAATGTGTATTAACATATAAAAACTGTTTTTCGGGAAGATCATGTTTTGAAAAAAACTTGTTAGCTTGGTTGATTGATTTGAAATTCAAGAAGTACATAAACACATATTCATAATATTGTTCATTGGGCTTCTTATTGGAAAACCTACTTTGATTAAAATATTGGAACTTGAAGGAAAACTTTGTGATTTTTGATTGAGTTGTATTCAAGTCAAATTTTTGTTAAATAGCTCACTTCAAATATACTTGAACATCTTTACAAAGTGAATCAAGAACCCTAGTAGACTCCAAAGCATTCCAAATAAATTTTCACTTGGAATTTTTGATTAAATACGAATTTGTGTGTTGACACAAATCATACATCAAACGATTGTATCGTTTTTCTTGCTGTTGACCTTATAGGTCACACCCTGGTTTTGATAATGACAAATACAATTGTATTTAATAAATATCTAGTTCATGTGCAGGTCATATTAGCATATCTTCAGTGGCACGTGAAAAGCTTAAAGACTTGAAGACAATTTCATACTCTTAATTGTAATAGTTTTTAAATGAAATTTGTCTGTAATAGTAATTAGGGTTTTCGGTTTGTAATAAGCTCACACACATCACATGCATGATTTAATTTGTAAGCTCAAACCGAACCATAGAAAGACCTTAGGGAAGGTCGACCGACACTGGATTTTTTCGGTGACTTCAAATTGGACCCCAAGTGACCTTAGGATACTCACCTTTGCACTTGTATGTAATAGGCACTTGAATAGGGTTTATATGTTGCAAGAAGGGACCGAAATGCACACTTGATGCACTTTTGATCGACCGGCCAAAACAGTTCATTCTTGGCCTGGTCGACTGAAACCGGTTCGAGTCAACTGTTTGACCCAAGCCCGGTCGACCGAGCCCTTATAGGTCATTTGACCTTGGTCGACCGAACCTCCTAGGAGTCAACTCTTTGACCTCCTGATCAACTGACCAGATTTGTACTCCAACTGCCTGGTCGACCGAGGGGTCTTGGGAGAATTCCCAACGGCCTGGTCGACCGAGCCCTGTAGTTCAAAAAGGCCCCGGTTGACCGAACCTCGAAAATTTGGCAAATCGCCCTCTTCGGTCGACCGAGCCACTCAGTTCAAAATTGCCCTGGTCGACCGAGCTACTTGAGTCCTGGTCGACCGAACCAGTTCTGGTCAACCGGACCTCTCGGGTTGGTCCTATTTTTACCGCAGTTAATAATTTTTTAAACAGGGTTAAATTGTCTTAAGTGTAATTAAACTTTTCCAATAATCCCTAATAAGTCCCCAACGGTCAAAATTTTTAGTATGTCTATATATACTCCTTCATTTTGTGGATTAAGGAGTGATTAACAAAAAGATTAAGAAATCCTCTCTCAAGCAAAAATCATTCTATCTTACTCCTCATTGCTTACATCTTTGAAAACCAACTCAAGCTTACCTTCTTCATCCATCCATATTATTTGTAAGTGTATTGAGTATTGTTATCTAGAGGTTTGCTCTCCATATTGTTGCATAATTGAATCGATCTTTTGAGAGCATAACCTAAGTTTTCTTAGGAGGCTTTGCCAATAAGCCTACCCTAAGAAAGACTTGTGGTGACATCCCAAGTATTGCATTCTCATTGCAATATCTTAGGAAGTTCGTTTTTGTTTGGGGATTGCAAAAATACTTTCAAACATATTCGAATATCTTGTGGAGTTCATGTTGATATATTTGTGAAAAGATATTCGTGTGTGTGATATATTAATCTTTGTGGTATTATTTATACAAGTATATACATCATTTGCCAAAAACAAAGATTATTTATTTTGCCATCTAAGCATATACACATTCATATGATTGACACATTCTATTGAGTGATGTTATTGAGGCTTGTTTAATACTCTGTGTGAAGGCGTTTGATTGAACACTCTAAGATACACGGATTTTTATTGACACTCTCACGTACTCACTACATTGATAGAAAACATTTTTGAGAGTTAATCTGCTTAGACCACATTGAACTTACATTATTAAATCATCTGTGGTGTTTGTATTTGTGCGCATTGGTGGTACAAATCTGCTTTACGTGAAAGCACTCTTGTATTGTACCCTTGATTGTATATCTGAGAGATTCCAGGCATGGCCTGAGGGGGCGGTAATCCAGCCCGGTAAGGATTGGTGTAAAGGTTGAGGTCATCCCTGTGGTAATTTGACCTGGTTTGTATAGGTGCCGCTCCACCCGTTTAAGTGAGCAAGTTATTGTGATAATCCTTGTGCTGGTTAGCCAAGGTGGGGACGTAGGCAGTTGGCCGAACCTTGATAACATATCTGCGTGTCATTTGCTCTTTACTGCTTTCTAGTGCTTGTATGGTTGTTTAGATTGCTTTACTAAATTCCTGGTACTTTTACATTACTTGCACTAGATTGACTCTAGGCTTGTGAACATACTGCTGCTAGGAGGAATACCTAGGAAATAAAATTTAAAAATACCAATTCACCCCCCCTCTTGGGATCACGGTAAAGCTAACACATGCATTCTTGAGCTTCAAGTTATATCATATGTTAATATAGTAGGAAATTGAATTGTACTCACAAGATTTTGTTAGAAGCATTGTTTTGAGTGTTATTTTCATATTTCATTGTAAACATGGTTCGGGTTGTGAACCGGGGGTGAGGAGGAAGTTGTACCTTTTGTAAGCAACAGATAAGGAGGGAGTTGTACCTCTTGTAAGCAGTGGTTTGTAAGGGAAGCTCCTTCCCACTTTAAGGAGTAGGGTTTTTAGTGAATCCTTCAGTGGTTGCTCAAGGCGAGGAGATAGGCCAAGTCGGCTGAACCTCATAAAATCGCGTTTGTCTTCTCTATTCCTTTTACTCTTTATTTTCGGCGTTATATTTAAATTGAGTATATTGCATGCATAGATAGGATTGCCACACTCACACATAATTGAGCAACTAGAAGTAGTTTGTAAACTTATAAGAAGTGTGTAAAAGAAAATTAAGTGAATTATTTTTTTTAATATCCAATTCACCCCCCCCCCCCTCTTGGGATTACACCTTAATCAACATAAACATGAAAAGGTATAACCACTAGAGCTTCATTGAAAAATATTTGTAACCATTATTCCTTCTTATTTCAAGATGAACCCAAGAACATTGAAAAAGCCTTAAAAGATGATTCTTGGATTATAGCTATGCAGGAGGAACTAAATCAATTTGAAAGAAGTCATGTGTGGGAACTTATACCTAAACCCAAAGATAAATCAATCATAGGAACTAAATGGGTATTCAAGAATAAAAAGGATGAAAATGGGGTAGTAATGAGAAATAAAGATAGGTTAGTAGCACAAGGATATAATCAAGAAGAAGGAATTGATAATGATGAAACCTTTGCTCCTGTAGCTAGAATGGAAGCAATTAGGATGCTCTTAGCTTATGCAGCTCATAAAGATTTCAAGCTATATCAAATGGATGTAAAAGGTGTATTCTTAAATGGTTATATAAATGAAAAGGTATATGTCAAACAACCTCTAGGTTTTGAAGATACAAAAAATTCAAATCATGTATTTAAATTGACAAATGCATTGTACGGTTTGAAACAAGCTCCTAGAGCTTGGTATGAAAGGTTTAGTAAATTCTTACTTAAAAATGAATTTTCAAGAGGAAAGGTTGATAGCACCCTATTCATTAAAAACAAAAACAAAGACATGCTAATTGTCCAAATATATGTGGATGATATCATATTCGGGGCTACAAATGAAGTTCTATGTAAAGACTTTGCCACATGTATGCAAAAAGAATTTGAAATGAGTATGATGGGGGAGTTAAATTATTTCCTAAAACTTCAAATTAAACAAGCTAAAAATGGAAGGTTTATAAATCAAACTAAATACATTAAAGATATGCTTAAAAAGTTTGATATGGAACAAAGTAAACCAACAGGAACCCCGATGAGTACTTCAACTAGCCTTGATAGAGATGAAAAAGGAAAACAAGTAGACACAAAACACTATTAGGGGAATAATTGGTAGTTTACTATATTTAATTTCTAGTAGACCCGATATTATGTTCAGTGTATGTATGTGTGCTAGATTTCAATTAACACATAAAGAATCACATTACTTACTAGGAACACTTGATCTAGGTTTATGGTATCCAAAAGATACTGATTTCAAAATGATAAGTTATTCTAATGCTAATTATGCTGGATGTAAAGTTGATAGAAAGAGTACAAGTGGCACATGCCACTTTCTTGGACAATCCTTAGTGTCATGGTTTTCAAAGAAACAAAACTTCATAACTTTATCAACCACCGAAGCTGAATATGTGGCAGTTGGAAGTTGTTGTGCACAAATACTATATATGAAACAACAATTAAAAGACTTCAATCTAGGTTACAAAACAATACCAATAAAGTATGATAATACAAGTACAATTAATATATAAAAAAATTCTATCTCAAGCTCAAGAACCAAGCACATAGATATAAGGCATCACTTTTTAAAAGAACATGTTCAAAAAGGAGACATAATTCTCGAATTTATAAATACACATGATTAATGGGTGGATATATTTACTAAACCTCTCAAAGAAGATAGATTTGTAAATATTAGGCTATAACTAGGTCTATTGCACAATAGAGAAATTGAGTGAAGAATAAAAAAACAGGATGAAGTCAGCCGACTGGCTCCAGACCCAGCCGACTGACTAACGAAAAACCCTAACTTTATTTATAGAAATATGAGTCATTCGCGTGATCAGCCAACTGACCTAGGGTTTCCTCTCATCCTTACATTCTACCTCTTCTTTTCCTCTATTATTCTTTCTCAAAATATCACCAAAGATCATCCTCTAACACCGAAAAATCATCAAAACACCGAGGATCAAATCTGCTGGAAACAAGAAATCATCTACCTCTTCGTAGCAACACATTGAAGATCTAGCCATTGAACAATGGCTCGTGGCTCCTCATGCCAAACCTTCTACCACAATCAACTAAGCATGATAGAACCTCTTCTTGGTAAAATTTTTGACACTTCTTTCTTTTCCTCTGATTTTCCACACATCCTTTCATTATTCGAAACTCTTGGATGGAAAAACTTCATACTATTCCAAGCTAAGGGTCACTTCCCAACTCTTATCAAACTTTTATATGCAAATCTTATTCGAGAAGCAAACAGGCTTTCAACTAAAGTCATGGGAAAGTCCATATCTCTTACACCACAATCACTTGCAAAAATTTTTCACATACCAAATAGCGAGTTTAGATGTCCTACTTTTGGAACGTCTTGGATTTACGAACAAGACCTCACTCCAAAATAATTTCTTCCTTTGGTATTGGACCATGCCCCTATTTCATTTGAAGGTCCTCCCTTATATAAACACCTAAATCTTCAAGCACAAATACAACAGAAAATTATCACATATAACATCGTTCCTTAAGTAGGATCTCATTCCTATATTTGCCTATATTTCTTATGCTGATTGCTTTGTTCTTTAGTGCCTGTTCAAGGGCAAGAAGTTGGACTTTCCAAGCCTCATGTTTCAATGGATGATCACAATTGTAGAGGCACAATGAGTTACCCTGCCTTATGGAGGAACTCTAAATATGTTTTTTCTCAAATTACATATATCCCCATCATCCGATCTTTTTGTCAAACATACTCACTATGATATTTTTAACTCTATTACACTTAAGTTAATGGGATATGAAAAACGCAATGTGAATGGATTCTTAAAGGAAGTGGAGGTCAAGCATCTCCTCCTCCCCCTATTGTTGGACCTCTTGCTTGGTTCAATCCATTTTATTAGCAATTCACCAGTTTTAGTCAAAACATGCAAATCGGACTTCACTCTCTTCAAGCCAACTTCTCCGCTTTTCAAGCAAATTATTCCTCGCTTGATAAACATGTTGGTCACATTGAAAAACACCTTGTTAGTTCATCTCGTCCTTCAGATCCTATGGATATTAGTTCAGCTCCTGCGAGTAGTGATGGTAGTGATGAAGAGGACTCTCAAAATTTGAACAATATGAGGAAGGTGAAGCTTATGAATCAAGCGAAGAAGAAGAAGAAGAAGATGAAGATGAAGCTGATGATAACTGATGTTATGTTTTCCTTGAAAAACTTTTTTTTATTTTGATATGTACTATAATTTTGGATGGTAACTTTGCTTACTTATTTTCCCTACTTTTTGATTGATGTTCAAAGGGGGAGAGTTTTTGTGACAAGTAAAGATGGAAGTATATGAGTACTTATGTTATGAACTATGCACTTTTCCCTAGGAATGGAATATTATGAACCTTATATATAATGTTTATGTGGATGTATGGATGAGTATGTGCATGAAAACTATGAGTTTTGATACTGGATACATATACACATAGTAAGGGGGACCATATAGTAAGGGGGAGTTTATTTTTATCCTTATCTTTGCTTCTCATTTTTCATCATTAAAAAGGGGGAGATTGTTGGACAAATGAGGTTTTTCAATCTTATTTTGATGATAACAAATGATGCTGGTATAACTTGCTTGTTGAGTGATTTTGTTTCAAGAATATATATCTCAACACAAGAGAAAGAAGCTATGAATTAAAGCATCATCAAGAGAACAAGATGTGCATTTTCATTATATCAAGAAAACAGGTTATGAATATCAAGAGAAAGCTTCAACAAATCTTTTCAAGTAGTAAAAGACTTGAAGGCTTAGTACTTAACGGCTTAAAGATAAAAAGGGGACTTGAAGTCAAGAGGCTTATTGAAGACTTGAAGCATCATGTTTAAGAAAAGCTTGTTGTAAGCACTTCATATGAAGTGACAATTTAGATAATATGAAGCTCTTTAAGGGACCAATATGAACTTAAGAAACTCATTTTTAAATCCCTAAAATTTTTTATGAAAAATAAAATCATAAGTGTAAAGCTGAAATGGAAAAATCAAAAAGAAAAACCAATCTTTTGTCTGTCCAGCCTACTAACTTAACCAAGGCAAAATTACCCAGCCGACTGACTCAAAATGAACAGTATCTCGCCAGCCAACTGACAATTTCTTGAAAATTTTTTTGAGAGATAGAATGGTGTTAGCTGCCTGTCCAGCCGAATGACTCCGCAGGTTTTTGTTTTTTAAAGTCCAACGGAAAAATTTCAAAAATTGGTTTTTCAAAATATGAACATTATAAAAACTTGGAAATCACTCAAAGATACTTAGGGAAGAAGGAAACTAAGCCAAGAATGCCTATAAATACTCCTTTAAACTCAAGAATTCAATCATCCAAGTAATTACTTCGCTCTCTTGAAATCAAAGCATACAATCTCTCAAAGCTCTCAATTGCTCATACTTCATCTAGGAGAACAAGCTTTGAATCTTTACTAAATCATCAAATTCAGATTATTCACTGAGTTTTCTTGTTTAAACAAAACCTTGGTGATCTCTAAACACTTCAAGCTTCATAGTTTCTTTATTGTTTAGTTGATTGAAGTATTGATTGTGCTCTAACTTGTACAACTCTACTCTATTTTGAGAGTTTCTTTTGTACATAGATCATTATAGAAATTTTATTTTATTATTGATGATTCAAGGATTGTTTGGATCATTGTACCAAGTGAGGATTGTTCACTTGGAGAGGTTTTTCTACCTAAAAGGAGGGAATTTTGTAAAGGCTTGCTCTGCCTGGTTAAAGAGCATACTTATGGAATCTTTTGGTGGAATCGAACCTCGTAAATCTCGGTGTTCTTCTTCACCTTACTCTCTTTACTTTCCACATTATATACTATGTATATCAAGTGCAGGTTGCAGGGCTTATACATTATATTCAAGGAAGTCTCTTGATTTAAGAAAGTACGTTTATAATTAACTGTTTGCGAAAACCCAAAAAGGGAGTACGTTGGTTAATTTTCAGAAATCTTGGTTAAGAGATAAAGTAATAAAAATTCATTCAAAACAGGCTTTGCAAAATAGCTGCAGGACTTCTATTAGAGGGAAAAATTATTCTTGAATGATTGGTAAAAATATTTGATTGGATTGTATTTTTTTTTGTCTTGTGATTTGGTTTAAATTGCAAATTGATTAATTTACTTTTAGAGTTTTTAATTAAGTAAAAAAATAATAAGTTTAATCAAAATATACCAATTCAGCCCCCTCTTGGTTGCTATCCTAAATTTCAACATGCAAGATCATATCGCAAATACAAATAGTTGTGGCAATATAAACATGCTACATTTTATGATTTTCAATAAAATCTTTTCATTCAAGTACATGCCATAATGAATTCATTTAAGATCTCAGCTAAACATATGGGTAAGCAAAATAGGGTAGTAATTTAATTCTAGATGCTCCCCCTATCAACTTGAATATGTGCTTAGATTTTTTACTACTTATACTAATAAAATATTAATTTCATAATGCTTAGTAGTATAAGCCATCAATCCAAATCTTTAAAGTCAACTATACTGAGTATTTGTCAATTACATGTCATCATTTGATTAGTATAGTTGTCCTTATAGATCATAGATGCATCAGAGAGTATATATTGAGGCGTGCAATAATGTTCATGACCCAAGAACATTCCATATCAAATCATAAGCCTTTAAGCATTGGATATAATGTTTAGGGTATTCTCAAGAGCCTCGATAATCAATAAATGAAAGTCATGCATTTGGATCATTTATGCGCTTCCTATAAGGATGCATTTAAGCCTTTCTAAATATTTGATGATTATTTAAGGATGAAGTTTAATTATTCAATTTATTTTCACTCATTCTTTCAAAAACATTTTAATATTTTTATTATTATAATCATCTTTAACATAGGGTTTTGGTTTGGAAAAAATCCTGTCAAAATTTCAGCAGCATGCCATCTGTAAATCGAATATTTCTCAAATTTTCATGCACCAAAACCTGATAGATTCAAGCAATCATTCAAAATAAATCAATTTGAGCATGCGAGAACCTATAATCCATTACCAGCATGCAATTCTCATCAACTGCATCTGCCATGCAGAAGGCATTCTATACTAAGCATGCATTCTAGTAGTATAAACAATTTATAAAACATAATCTATCCATCAAGAATATGCACAATAAAGAATAGAAGATAGAATGAGTCCAGTGCAATATTGGTATTCATTTAGGCATTCAAACATGTAGTATGATTATGAGAGCATTTAGTTAATATAACAATCAAAGAAGGATGCTCCCCCTGAGTTATGCACTTAATCATTTTATGCCTTTTTCTTATAGTTCAAGTTCTTTAGCCAATTCTTTTTAGATTTTCAATTATTATATCTTGGCGTGAATGTTGTAGGCTTATTTTGACCAAAAAGTCACAACGTATATTTTTTTAAGTGTGATAAGCCTATGTCTGCCTCTTTTCTTATAATATTTCAATACGTGAGAGAGAGGCACGAGCTAGAATGGTTTTTGACTTAAAGTTGCACATGCATAGGTCTACTTGAATTTTATACATTCATCTAGATTGAGACCTAGGCGATCATATTAGCCATTCAACACATCTCTAAGTATATGAAGTTTTAAAGAATATGACTTAACGTTTTGAGAGCTATGCGTGTAAAGTAAATTAAATACTCTCAAGGATTAAAATTTATGTTAAGTTCGAAGAGTATTCATTATGAGTGGACATTTTCAAAAATGTTTTCGTGCTTAGTAACGATGTCCAGGTATGTGCAAAAAGCGTCTAGGAGAGTATGAATTTTGAATACAGCTATTTGAACAGTGGTATGTATCCTTTGGATATAATTATATTTATGAAGCAAGGATACAGTTAGTGAGAGAAGGGACCTTACCGAATATGAACGTGGTTTGGTAAGATTTCCTATGATGGGGATAGGTGAATCAAGATTAGAGAATTTAAATATTAAGCTCAAAGGGAATAATTTAATTTAACAATTGCCTCTAATTTTGATTGTGTGAGGGATGTCTTATTTATTAGCACAAGATAGATATGGAATTTATTATTAGTGCTTATACCTAGAGTGATGACCAAGTCTTGATTAATGATATTAGGGTAAAAAGATATAATGCAAGACGAGGTCCCTAAAGCTCAATTCTATGCAATGGACAAAAGTATGCTTAAACTTGTGATTTTCATGTTAGCATGGGTTAAGCATTTTGAATTAAATATCAAGTATACATGCCATGTCCATTTGGAAGTGGATAGAGAGTCTTAGTATAACAAGATAATTTAGAGTGTGTGTATACTAAGATTTTCATTTTAAGCAACAATGACTTCCCAAACCTATAGTCATCACAACCCACTAAACTAAACCTAGGATCTAAGGAAGCATTAAATAATTAATTAATATTAATTTAAATCCCTTTTTTCATAGGACTTATGGGGTTTGCTATCACGATAACCCATATCATCTCTATACTTAAGCCTCTGGCACTTCTAAATAGAAAGTTAAACCACACGTGCTCTTTTCTTTTATGTTTTAAGCAAGTTTTGAATGTTCGTGAATGGCTATGCTTACTAATCTTATGTTTGCTCGATCAGGCATAAAAGTTTGTATGGGATTTATTAAGTGATTTTGAACCCTTTTTGAAAAGGTTTTTATTTTTACGACCCGAGGGTTTATCATCTCCCATTTCTTCCTTCTGGCATATTGTTTTCAATATTTTCTTCTCTAAGGTGGCATGATGATCTTTTAATTCCTCTAATTGCTTAGCCAACCTTTTGTTTTGAATTTTTAGAAATGCTTTATGATAAGACATTCCAACTAGAGACTTATGAATTTTAAATGAATCCTTTTCTAGTTATCTATTCAATGACATGCTTTCATCATAAAACTCATAGCACGATTCAATACTAGATTTATCTCTATAACTATCATATGAATCAATGCATCCATTATCATTATCAAAAACATAGGATGACTCATTATAAGATATATGACAAAATTTTTCATAAGAATCATCGCATGCATCAACAACAGAACTATTATGAAATTCAATAGATGATTCATCATGTGATACAACACAACATTCAGCAAAAGAATCATCTACGGAGGCTGAGATAGGAACATATACCTCACTGTCTGTTAATGCAACTACCCTATTATTTACCATTTCCTAAGTGATGGTCTCATTTTCCTAGGACTCTCCATACTTCCTTTCGAGTTCATCCAAGATATTCTTTGCAGTCTGACATGCCACAAACTCAACAAAAATATCAGAATCTAATGCAAGATATAACATGTCCATGGAATAGAAATTTGCATGCATCAAATTAATATCATTTTCTACTGGCATACAAATTACTTTTACAATCACTGGCTAGGCCCTCCAACTCATAGATTTTAAAAATACACTCATTCTAATTTTCTAGGTGGTGTAATCGACACCACAAAACAAAGGAGGACTAATAGGTGATTGTCCCTTTCTGAAAGGGGATACACAAATGAGAGTCATCTCGATCTTTTAGAAAAAACATTTAAGTCAATGCCACGAGTCTTTGATACCAATTGTTAGCTTTGGTGTATTCCCAATAGGGGGGTGAATTGGGTATTAAAACTTTCTCCCCTGGGTTCAACTAGCTTAGCAACAGTTTATTCACAACCTAGGGTCAATCTATTCAAATGAGCCAATAAGTAGAATATGTAGAATTTAAATCATGCACATCATTCATACAATAACATACATGTGCGGTAAATATAAAGTGCAAAAATATAAATAGACACACGATATGTTATCAGGGTTAAGCCAACAATCCCTACGTCCCCGCCTCTAGCTCGCAAGCTCGGGGATTCCACTAATGGCTCACTTAACGGGTGGAGCGGCACCTAATAAAATCAGGTCAATTAGAACAGGGCTAACCTCAACCTTTACAAACTCTCCTTGTGGGGAGAAGGCCCCAGGAAAAATTTATAAGGCTGACCCTAACCTAATCCTTCCAGGCTAGAACAAACCCCCTTAGGCCACGCCTAGATATACAATAGTATTTTTCACAATCAAACGGTACAGTGATTATGCTTTCATGTAAAGCACATATGCACCCCAATACGCACAGTATATTTAATCAATCCCACATCAACAATGTAAGTAAATGTATGCTCAGTGATGTGTATTTTTGTACAAGCTACACTTAACAAGATATGGTCGTTAATATGCTCAAGAGTGTTATAATCAAGCTATTTCTTTGAAACACTAAATAATAAATCTCAATAATAATCCAGGGTTTCAAAGATGCTGCAAATATTCAAAACAATTTAAAATATTTTCTTCAATGTTATATGATCAAGAGTTGAATGAAAAAATAATATAACTTGTTAAAAGTATTTTGCATAACAAAATCAAGCTATAGGAATCTTTGTAATGACAATGCAAAGATCCTTAAGCTACTAGGTTTTTCCCGACACAAGATTTATTAAATGAAATTTGCGGGAAAACCTTGCTTAACTCCCCAAAATCAATACCAATCAACTAGGCAAAGCAATGGGAGTATGGGCAATACTACTAAGCAATAACCCAAGAAAGAACTCTCACAAGGCTAAAAATAATCAATGGAATGAAGGTGTGAGAGTGTTTGGAAGTATTATAGGCAAATTGGGACTTTGGGTTTGAGAGGATTTTGGCTAATGATTTTTCTTAATCTCATACTAATCCACACAAATGAACTCATATTTATAGGCAGTGGAAAAATTATAACCGTTTGGGACCCGTTGGGAATTATTAGAAAAAGATTCAAAATTTTTAAACACACTTAACCCAACTTAACCCGATTTTACCACAGCTGAAACAATTCTAACCCACCGAGGTTTGGGTGGCTGAACCGTGGTTCGGTCACCCGAACAAACACAACATTAAAAGATATTCAATTAAGTTCAGTCGCCCGAATTACAGTTTGGTTTCCCGAATCAAAGTCAGTAACATTTGTTCGTAGGTTTGAGTGCCCAGTCCTAGGTTCGGTTAACCGAACCAATGAATTTGGTCGCCCGAGCCCTATTTTGAACGTGATCATTTGGCTACCTTGGTACTTGAAAAGGAACCTGACATAGGTTTACGTGTCTGAGGGAGATACGCTCAAAATATGTTTGGTTGCCCGAAGCATGGTCAAACTGTTGACTTTTCTATAGTTCAGGCGCCCGAGGTGATTTGTTCACCTAGGGTTCAGTCACCTAAAATCTCTCAACTTTTCTCATTAGGTTCATTTTACCCTTAATTTGATTCCCGTAATTATGATAAGTGATTATGGGGACTTTGTGCACAATGTGTAGGAACCTAGGGTCTTTTCAGGTATGCCCAAGAACCTGGCGTCAGTCGACCGAAGGGTACCCGAAAGTCATTTGGTCCCTATGGTCAATCAATGGTCATTTTGAGAGCTTACAAACACTACATGCATAAATTATTACAAACGGCTCCTACTTAAATATTACAAACCCAATAATATTGAAATGAATTACACCATGAAAATAGTCTTCAGGGTCTTCAGGCTTCACTTCAGGTTACTGCATGCCATTATATGTGTATTTGCCAATAAGAACCTACACACAAACATGGCAACCATTAAATTCCAGAGTATTTTTCATAATCAAAACAGGGTATGACCCATGGGGTCAATAGTTAGTTTATTTCCCATATTAGAGGTGTCTCACCCTAGCATTTCAAACATTTCAACAAATCCAAGTATAGGAGTAGATAGAGCTTTGCGACGGTAGAGCCCGACAAAGCTATCCTATTAGAAGGGTGAGTTGTTGAGTTAGGGTTAGATTTTTTTTTGGGAAGTGACCCTTGGTCACTTTTTGGTCTTTTGGTGGATGATTGTAAATATAAAAAACTTAGTAGGACTCTGGCATTGTGTTTGGTTAGATGACATGTTTGTAAATTATGTTTCGTACTGCTTAGGTATCAAAGTTATATGACAGGTTTATCCCTACTACCTACGAGTCCAGGTTGATCATGATTACATCAATTTAGTAGGTGTTAGAGTTACTATAAGTATTTATTATGGAAAAAATATATATGGTATATTCGGCAGGTTGTTACAGTTTGGTATCAAAGCCTAGGTTGTTAGGTTCTATGGACTTTAGAGTACAGCGGAAACAATACAAGAATATAGGAAAACGATTTGAGGTTTTGTTTTGCAATCTATAAGTTGGATTTTTGTGATGGTTTTTATGCCTTTCATAGGGTGCCGATTTCAGGAAAGTCATAGTAAACTATTGTCAAGTTGTGTTTCTAAAGTGTAGACTAAATCTTGAAGTAAGATAGGGATGTCAAGATAGAGAGATGATATGAGTTTTGGGTTAGATACGTAAATTATAAGGACAGGGTTTCTAAGCCAAGTTTCTGTCTTTTCAAGATGGATCCTGGAGGTAGTAATGCTCATGCGAGAGGCAATGATGAAGCTGGACCTTCTGGTGTAGGCGGAGGTGATCCAAATGTCGTATTACATAGTGTAGCTCAGAAGGTCATGGCTGAGATTGAACAAAGCTCCAGAGATTAGGGAGGCTCGTCTGTAGTCCATGGGTGCATGATAGAGAAGTTCACGAAGATGAATCGTCAGGAATTTTTAGGAGGAATTGATCTTGCTATCGGCAAGAACTGGATGTAAGAAATAGAGAAGGTTTTGGCAGTGTTGTAGTGCACTGAAGAGTATAAGGTCTTACACACCACCTATAAGCTGACAGGGGAGGCTGAAAAATGGTGGAATGTGGTAAAAATTATTAGAGAATTAGAGGGCAGTGCCTATAGAAATGACTTGGTGTGGTTTTAAGGATTTGTTCTTTGACAGATGCTTCCCAGCCACTGTCAGGGAGGGCAAAGTGGAGGAGTTCCTGAATTTGAAGCAGGGACAAAAGCCAGTTCAGTAGTACACGACGAGATTTATTGAGTTATCCCGCTTCACCCCATTTATCATACCCGACGAAGAAAAGAAAGCGAAATAGTTTGAAAGGGGTTTGATACGTGAGATCTATAGGGTTCAGGGTGCTTAGACCTACCCTGTATGTTAGAAGTGAGAAGAGGCATTTGGGGGAGTGCAAAGTAGGAAAAGGGGTATGTTATCGTGGTGGAGGATCGAAGCATCTGGTATAAGATTGTCCTATACCATTTGGTACCACTCCTACTCCCAATAAGTTCAAGGGAGGTTACCAAGTGCCTCGTAGAGGTCAACAGAGGAATATAGACCCAGTAAGGGTTTATGCTCTGATGCCAAGAGATGTTGAGATTGCCGCAGACGTCATGACATGTACCCTTACTATTTTATTATGTCATGCTATTGTTTTATTTGATTCGGGTGCTACTCATTCTTTTGTGTCTACAGATTTCATTAAATTGTCTGTAGGTGAGACCCAGTCATTAGATGTAGAATTGTCAATAGCTTCATAGGCTGGTTCAGTGGTAAAGTGTCGTAGGGTGTTCATGGGCTATCCACTAGAAGTTCAGGGGATAGTACTACCTGTTGATCTAATTATACATGACATGCATAGGTTTGATGTAATACTAGGTATGGATTGGTTGATAGCTAACTTTTCTAATATTGACTATCATCTGAAAGAGGTTATTTTCAAACCACCTGGAAAGAAAGAATTCAGGTTTGTGGGGTCGCAGGTGTGCTCCCCACTTCAGTTAGTGTCAGCTATGCAAGCGAGAAGGCTACTTCTAGATGGATGTCAAGGGTTTATAGCTTTTCTAAAGGAGGTGTCAAAAAATGAATTAAAACTTGACTGCACACCAGTGGTTAAGGAGTTTCCAGATGTTTTCCTAGAAGAATTGCCAGGGTTGCCTCCCAACCGCAAGGTAGATTTCACTATCGATTTATTTCCCAGGATGACACCGATTTCTAGAGCTCCTCATCAGCTAGCTCCAGTAGAATTGGGGAAATTAAAGAACCAGTTGTAAGATCTATTGAATAAAGGGTTTATTAGACCTAGTGTATCACATTAGGAAGCTCTTGTGTTATTCATGAAAAATAAAGATGGGTCTATAAGGATGGGTATAGATTATAGGGAAATAAACAAAGTGACAATTAAGAATAGATATACTCTACCCCGTATAGATGATTTATTTGATCAGCTCTAGGGCACACAGGTTTATTTCAAGATCAATCTCAGATCAGGTTATCACCGGGTGAAAGTTAAAGCAGAAGACGTCTCGAAGAGAGCTTTTAGGACGAGGTATGGGCAATATGAATTCCTTGTTATGCCTTTTGAATTGACGAATGCTTCTACAGTATTCATGGATTTGATGAATAGAATCTTTCACCAGTATTTAGACTTGTTTATTGTAATTTTCATTGATGATATACTGGTTTACTCAAGGAGTTTTTAAGAGAATGAGGCACACTTACAGTTAGTACTTCAGACACTAAGGGAAAATAGATTGTATGCCAAGTTCAATAAATGTGAATTTTTGTTGGAGAAAGTGGAATTTTTGGGGCATGATATATCAGAGGATGGAATTTGAATGGATTATAGTAAGATTGATGCAGTAGTGAATTAGACCAGGCCGAAGAACATTCAAAAAATTAGGAGTTTCTTGGGGCTGCTAGATTATTACTGTTGGTTTGTTGAGGGATTCTCAACACTATCAAAGCCTTTGACACGTCTAACTAGGAATAATTTCAAGTTTGAATGGGATGATAGTTGTGAGCAGAGTTTCTAGGAATTAAAGCAGAGGCTTATCATTGCACCAGTGTTGTTCATCCTGTCAGGGGGTGATGGTTATGTTATCTACAACGATGCTTCCTTAAAAGGGTTTGGACACATATTGATGTAGCAAGGCAGGATAGTAGTGTATGCTTCAAGAAAATTGAAAGAATATAAAAAGAATTATCCCACTCATGATATAAAATTGGCTATCGTGGTTCATGCATTGAAAATTTGGAAGCATTACCTGTTTGGGGAGAGATGTGAAATATTTTTTGACCATAAGAGTTTAAAGTACTTTTTCTCACAAAAAGAGTTGCATATGTAGCAAGGAGGAATGTTAAAGCTCATCCAGGATTATGATTGCACTATCAGTTACCATCAAGGTAAAGCAAATGTGGTGGCTGATGCACTGAGCCATAAATCAAGGGCTGCAGCACAGTTAACAACAGTAATTCAACACTCGATTTAGTTGGACTTGGAGAGGCTTGGTGTGGAATTAGTGGAAAGTTATCACCAAGCTTTTATTGTCAACCTAGTGGTGCAACCTACGCTATATGAAAAGATTAGAGCAGCCCAGAAGAATGACGAGGAGTTAGTGGAGTTGATCGAGAAGGTGCAAGACGAATAGGGGGAGGAGTTTAGTATTTTCAGATGCCGGGGCTCTACGGTTCTGTACCAGATTATGTGTACCTGTAGATGCGGATATCAGAAGAATGATTTTAGAGGAGGCTCAATGCTCCCCGTACACGATACATCTCATTAGCACTAAAATGTGTCAAGATTTGCGAAAGTCTTTCTAGTGGAGAGCATGAAGAGGGAGATTGTTGAGTTTTACAGTAGTGCCTGATGAGTCAGTAAGTTAAAGTTTAGCACCAGAGACCGGCGAGTTAGTTGCAGCCACTTTATATCCCATAATGGAAATGGGATCATATTTCAATGGACTTTGTGATGGGTTTACCACTAGTGCTACAGGTACAGAATGCTATCTGGGTGGTTGTAGATCATCTGACAAAGATTGGTCACTTTATCCCTATTAAAAACAGCTACTCCATATACATACTGGCAGGGATATATATTCAGGAGATCATGCGATCATATGGAGTGCCGGTGTCTATTGTATCAGAATGAGACCCACAATTCACGTCACAGTTTTGGAAGAGCTTGCAAGAGGCTCTAGGGTCTTAGTTATCTTTCAGTACAGCGCTTCACCCTCAAACGAATAGACAGATTGAGAGGACAATTCAAATATTAGAGGATATGCTTTGAGCATGCATGCTAGATTTTTGGGGTAGTTGGAACAAGTTCATGTCATTGGTAGAGTTTGCATACAATAATAGTTATCAGGCCAGCATTGGCATGACACCTTACGAGGCACTTTATGGTAGGAGATGTCGATCTTCTCTTTGCTAGGATGGGATTGGTGAGAGGCAAGTTTTGGGACCATATATTATGCAGCAGGCGTACGATAAAGTTGGACTCATCAAAGAAAGAATCATTGCAGCTCAGAGTCGGCAGAAATGCTACGTCGATATGCGCCTCCAGGAATTGGAATTTTAATTAGGAGACCATGTGTTTTTGAAGATAGCGCCACTAAACGGGGTTTTGAGATTTAGGAGGAAAGGTAAGTTGAGCCTTAGGTTTATTGGACCTTTCGAGATTCTTGAGAAAAGTAGGATATGTTGCCTATCAGGTGGCTTTACCACCAGCTTTATTTAGAATTCATGACATATTTCGTGTTTCCATGTTAAGAAAATACATTCCAAATCCCTCCCATGTCATTAGTTATGCCGAGTTAGAACTCAATGATACTTTGGCTTATGAGGAAACTCTGATCCTGATTCTGGACAGGAAAGAACAGGAATTGTACAATAAGAGAATTCCATTAGTAAAAGTCTTGTGCAGGAATCACTCAATGGAAAAAACTTCTTATGAGCTTAAGGAAGAGATACGGCAAAAATACCCGCATTTGTTTAGCGAGGAATAGCAGTAATCAGGAAGAGATACAAGTAGCTATGTAATGTTTCTTTTGTGCAAGTTAATCAGTACAAATAATAATTTTTAGTTGGTAAGTAGTGTTTTGGTTTTGGGAGAATTTTATTTTATGCATTTTTTATTTTCTAGAACTCTGATTATAACCACGGTATTCGTCTACCACAAGTGAGGGTAAGTAATAAAATAAGTAGACCATTTTCTTTTTAAGGGATGATGTTTAATATAGATAGTAAATTTCGAGGACAAAATTTTTATGAGGGGAGAATTTAGAGACCTGAAGAATTTTACCGAATTAAGTATTAAAAAATAGGAGAGAAAATAAGTTTTCTAAGGGTGTTCAGTTGGCCTCGTCGACGAGGCGAGGTCATTCGTCGACAAGGAGCCTTCTGGGGCACGTTAACAGGGACACGTGTCTCGTCGATGAGAAATTACCTAGAGGGGCGCTTAATGGAGTCTAAAATTCGTCGATGAGGGTTTCATGCTTGTTAACGAATCTTCTTATTGGCCTCATCGACGAGGCATCGTGGCTCATCAATGAGTGCCATGTGGACAGTACTCTATATATAGCCCCAAACTCAATTCCAACACACAATTCCTGCATGCCAAAGTGTTTCTCTCTTTAGAACTCGAATTATTTTCCTTCTCTCTAGAAATTCGGCCTTATTTCACATCGGCTCATCGATCCGAAGCCTTCACATTACTCCTGGGAAGACTCTCTATAAATCCTTTAGAGTGATTCATTGGTTATGCCAACTTGGGCATCCTCCCAAATTTTGGGTAAGTTAGTTAATCTCAGTTTTATTGGGTGTTTGGTGTTTCTAGGATTAGGAGAATATGTTAGGTAAGATAACACTGAAATTGATTGGGGGAAAATGTTAATTTTAGGGTGTTGTGCTGGGAACATTGTAGGTGTAGGATTGTTTTTTTTTTTTGTGGGCTTCTTAGTAAGCTAGGTAAGGGGATAAACTAAGTCACAAATTTTCATAAAATTATTTATTACTCTACAGCATTAATTTTTTAGGAAAATATGTATATTATAAAACTATATTTGGGAAATACTGCTATGAACAGGGATATGATTTAAACGTGTTTTATCAGAAATTATGATTTTAAAACAGATTTTACATTCAAAATGTTACCCATTTCTGCGTGGCATGAGTTTAAATTTCCATATAATTATGTATATCAGAATAATATGTTTTTCCCAGAACAAGCATGATATGATAGTTTTCAGGGCAATTATAAAACAATACAGGAACCATGATTTTGTGAATATAATGTTAAACAATACAGAGAAATCATGTTTAGTATATTATGATATATTGGCACAGTTGTCGTGATTAAATGCTATGTTATGCCGATGTAGATGTCATGATTCATGTTGGCGCAGATGTCATAATCATGCATGATAAGATAGAATTCATGAAATATTACCATGTTAGATATTATTATAAAATACAAAAAAGTTATGCTCAGTATATGAAACATATTATATGTTATCAGAACCCGGATGGTATGGTTTAGTTCAGTTTTTAGGAGTATGGTACCGTAGCTATATGTTCAGAATTATGATAGTGCTACCACAAGACTAGTAGTGTGGGAGATGGCAATCAATGTGTCTTCATTGTAAAGTGGAGTTGTTCCTCTGGCAGTCTGGGACCAAGAGGAGTAGGCACATCATACTAACAAACTTATGTTTGATCTAGCATGGTTGGCCAGCCATTGCTAGGTCATGCCGTTAGGTCACACAACCTAGTCATGTAGGGACAAGACATGATATTAGCTAGCTATCCATCCTAACTGTTATCTCAGTATTGTACATTTATATAAGATGATTTTCATGTACAGAAATCTAGTATGCCTTATTATGATATGACAAATCATGTTTTGCTAAGTTTTTCTACAAACATATTTTACCAAATATGTTTATTATATTGTTTATATATATAAAACGAAAATGCTCATGATGTCACACACTGATGTTGGTTTATTTCCCTTATTAAGAGGTGTCTCACCCCAGCATTTCAAACATTTTAGGAAATCCATGTAGAGGAGTAGATAGAGTTCCGCGATGGTAGAGTCCGACCGAGCTACCCTGTCAGACGGGTGAGTTTTTGAGCTAGGGTTAGATTTATTTTTGGGAAGTGACCCTAGGTCACTTTTTGGTCTTTTGGTTGATGATTGTATGTATAAAAGATTTTGTACAACTTTGGTATTTTTGTTGGTTGGATGACATGTTTGTAAACTACGTTTCCTACTACTTAGGTATCAAAGTTATATAACAGGTTTTTCCTTGGTAGCCAAGAGTCTAGGTTGATCATGATTACATACATTTAGTAGGTGATAGAGTTACTATGAGTATTTATTATGGAAAAAAAATATATGGTGAATTAGGTAGGTCATTACAGTTTAAGTACGTTTATGTTCAATTTTTTGGAGCACAAATGTCAAAAAAAGATCCCCAGCTCAATAAGCACCGAACGAACATTTTTGGTCAAGTTTCCATGAATAAAAATGGGTAGAACCTATTGAAGAAAGATGTGATAGTCATGAACTCTCATTCGTAACATCTTCCCTTCCTTCATGTTTATGCATCGAGCTCTGTTCGATGCATGGATCAGGGAACTTAACTAATTTCAACCATTCGAAGAATTTATTCTTCTCATCCTTCCAAAATGTGTAAGAAGCGGATGACATGAAATGTTTGTTCTCATCACGAAACAAGTGCAACTTAGGTTGTATTCCCATGTCTTCCACATCCCACCGAGCATTTGCGATGTCCTTCGTTTTCCCATTTGTAACCAACAATGTACAAATGACATTCTCACAGATGTTCTTTTCAATGTGCATGACATCCAAGTTGTGGCATAGTGGAAGATCCTTCTAGTATGGAAACTCGAGGAAGATTCTTCTCTTTGTCCAATTCAACTCCCACTCAGCACGTTTTCTTTTTCTACTGGTTGGTGGTTTCTCAAATTTCACATCTCCGATTAACCTAAGGTGGTTTAATATCTCATCCCCACTTAGTCGCTTTGGCTGCAACCTTAGTTCAGGTTTTCCATTAAATTTTTTGACACCACGAGTCCTCCAATGATGTCTAGTTTTTGTAAAACAACAATGCTTTTAATTTTTACAAAAACTGCATAATTTTTTAATTTTTTAATTAAACTGAGATTAAAACAAACAAAACCCTACAAAAGATAAATCTAAGTAAGACAATAAATTCAAATCCTAAACCTAACACTTATTTTAATAATAAAAAAAATTAAAAAAATTAAATCTACTAATAACTTAGGTTAATCGGAGTTTTCCATTAGTAGATTTAATTTTTTTTTAATTTTTTTTATTATTAAAATAAGTGTTAGGTTTAGGATTTGAATTTATTTTCTTACTTAGATTTTATCTTTTGTAGGGTTTTGTTTGTTTTAATCTCAGTTTAATTGAAATTTGGATTTTTACCCCGTTCTCGTTCATAGTTTAAGTATTAAAGGTTTAATTTTGGTTCGAGTTTTTGGTTCGTGTTAAAGGTTTAACTTTTAGTGTTTCCATCACGTGTTTTTAATTCCATGCTCAAAGTTGTCATTTTTAATTAATGCATGTTTCAGTGTTTCCTTAAGCAGTCTAGAGTTTCCATTAGTATTCTTTAATTCAATGCATGCTAGTTTTAGGATTTCAATTTACGTGCTATTTAATTCGTTAAAAGTGAAATCAAACAACCTTGAAATCCCGAATCTGAACCGAGTTCAATACCCTTTTTCTTTTCGATTGGAAAAACGTGAAATTTGAGATTATATCGCATTCCCTAAGGAGACGATCTAGCCTTTGGGCTGAGTATTACACGACGTAACTCCTGAACTTAGGATAGCTTCCAAGCTACTCATTTTTTTAGTAAGTCATGTTTTTGGCGCAGTTGCTGGGGAATGTCGGTCTTAGTCTCAAATTAGCATTTTCCCGTCATTTTTATTAGTTTTTTGAAAAAGAAAAAAAAAAAACCTAAAACTAAAAACAGAAAAAAAATTAAGTTTTGAAAAAATGGCTGCACTTGCACCGTGCACGATAATGGACTTTTTGCAACTTGAATATGCCACTGCATCGTCTTCCACTGTTTTTCATAATGACGAGCTTAATTTCATGATGCAGTGCAGGAGGACGTCATTGCTATCCGAGTTCTACGGGATGGAATTTGAGTGCCCCTATCAGCACTTAGCAAAGTTTGAATTAATTGGAAATATGTTTTTCCCTCATGCTAGGACTAATGAATCTATTTGACTGAATTTATTTCTTTCTACTTTGCAAGATAGGGCACAGATGTGGTTTCATTCTTTGAGACCTCACTCTATCACTAATTGGTCTGATATGAAGCGTGAATTTTTGCATACTTTTTGTCCCTCATAGAAAACTCAATTTTTGTAGGAAGAAATTCTTAATTTTGTGCAACAGGATGATGAGCATTTTGGGCTTGTTGGGAGCGATTTGAGGATCTACTAAGTACTTGCCCACATCACAGGTTTGACTTATGGAGGTTAGCTGATTATTTTTATACTGTTCTTACCCCTGATTGCAAGTATTTTGTACCATGTCTAATGGAGAGCCCATCAGCGAGGATCCAAATCAGGTACTATCATTTTTTGACTACCTAACTGAAAATGTCCCATAGTGGAACACACGATACACTCAAGCAATCATTACTGCACACCTATCAGCACAATTGGTGGTGGAGATATATATATGAACCACCAAACTACCCAGATATTCCTCTGCCTCAACACCAGCCACAACAGATCCCTTAGAGCTATACGCCGTTAGGACTTTTCGAGGATAGCATAACACAGATGGCGAACATGCTCTAACAGCTCATGCAAACTCAAGTCAATCATAATAATGAATTGCGGGATACCATTAATGCGATAAGCATGCAATTGGACATCTTAGAAAAAGAAGAATTGCTCACGGAATCTCAGTCTAGTCCTCAAGAGTACTAGCAACCACAACAACAAATGCAGGATGTTCTCTTTGAGACAGTAGAGACCGCCATTACTATGAGAAGCGAGAAAGAAGTTCCCCAACTTGAGATGCTTATCGCCGGACAACCAGTTGTCCCAACACCAAAAGTTACTGCTGAATCAGAAGAGGTGAAAGAAAAATAAGAGGAAACGGGCCCAGAAGCAGAGCAGTTAGTTAATGGGGAGACTGATACTCATACCAACATGTGGTACCTCCCTCTCAGAGCCCAGAAACCGTGGAACGGTCACTCTCACCTGAATCAGATGTCAAGGAGCCTAATATGGAAGTAGACGCTTGCAGTGGTACGATGATTTGTACACCCGATAAAAAGGGTGACCAGTATGGTGAGAATCTAATTTTCAAGGAACCAGGTAAAACCTTTAATGTTAATGCTTCTGAAGAACTACAGGTAATTACTCCAATAACTTCCCATCACACGTTAGTTCGTAAAGAAGTAAATTTCTTGGACACGATGTTGAATAAAGACCCTTTCTTGTCAACGCACAAGGGTCGATCTGCACACATATTGTTTGGTATTTTAACGAGTATTAATTCATTTGAGGCTGATTTTCATGCTGATCTGAAGACTGATCGATTGTGGTGGCTCAAATTTGGAGAACCGTCGATGCAAATTATAGACCTACGGCCACTAGAAAAAATTCCTCCTGAGCCTCCACCAAACAATTGTGATGTTTTTCTTTCCCTTCTTTTCCTTTTATTTTACCTTATTTTATTTTTAGCTAGTTTTCAAGTCTATTTTCTCATAGTTCAGTCTTTCTTTTCCATTACCCCATCACTCAGGTATGCTTTACTTTTCCCGTGCATAGTCCTTTCTATTTCTTCTATGCTTTTACATTAAGGACAATGTTCCACCTTAGTTGGGGGGGGGGGGTAAGCATTCACATTTGACACTGTGCACGTACACGTACTGAGTTTTATATTAAAAAAATAAAAAAATCAAAAATAAAGAGAGAAAGAAAGAAAGAGAACTAAGGAATTACATTGCAATATGCCATGCTTAACACTACTGCATACCCTTCACATAATTGCGTATAACTTAAGAATGACAAACTTGAGTCAATCATGCGGAGGTTTCTCTTTATATGATTATTATGACTTCATGAAGAATTGATTAGTAGTACACTCGTGTTAATCTGGCTATATAATTTCTTATATTTACACGGCATCTCACGAGGCTGAATAAACACATTCACGTGATTCATTGCACTTAAGGTTTCCTATGAGCACTGAGAGAACAATCATGGAGACTATGACACCTTGTGAGATATCCTTGAGCTATTTATCATCCTTTTGAGCATTAACATCAAATCAGAGTTCACAGAACTCAACTCTCTTTTTCTGGATGATCCTTGTACAGTAGCCTCTGTCTTTGATTTCTAGCCTACAGGTGACATCTAGTGGGGAGATATAAACCTAGGTCTTGTAGCCTACTCAAGATATGAAGGCTGAGCCACCCCTAGAGATAGACTTAGTCATAGACCATTACTTGAGCTCAATTCCCATTGATTGTTTGAACATTACAAAAGAAGTGTTAAGATTTTCCTAATTGATCAAGAAAAGACTGAAATTGAAGAATGAGCAGAAGAAAGAATAAGCAATACACATGCGCATGAAATGAAATGCTAATGCCGGCTCCACATAAATATCACAAAAAATCAAGGACACGACACATATTTTTGACATATGAAGATTCTTCAACTGGTTAATGCCTCATATTTATTCACGACAAGTTTATGAATATGTTGATCTAGGGTGGTCTCGGTTGGATATGGTGAGTAGGTGAGAAGATGCTAGGGTGAAGGACCCGACACCTCATGGATAGATTAGATCCTTTCCAGACTAGTCCACTCCATATACTTAGCGTTTGTTCATTTTTAATATGTGGGATGTTTGATCGCGACACTCCTCCTCACATATGATGAGTGAACCCATCTTCTTTGAGTCTTCTTGAGGATATATCCGTTAGGCCGAGTCAAAGCGACCGTTCTATAGGTATCCACTAATATCCTAGGTGTACTGAGTCACATACATCACACACACCTTGAGAGTTTACCTAGTTATACTCAGACTTATATGACTACATTAACTCTGAATTGTGCCGCCGGTTAACTTCACGTGAGTATACTATTTATTAAATGAGATATAAACGATGAAACTTGCATGAGTGATGTGCTTTGGAGTTGTGCATATTGAAAATGAACAAGCCTGTGTGTCATTCAGTTATGTTCTTGTATGTGAAACGGTATACTTGTGTTGCATGTGCATTGATTTCATGATCACTGGAGTTTGTAGTTGTAGGCACTACCTAGAAATTCATTCACATCATTTGCTAGAGACTAGCAAAAACGTTAGTTGGGGGGTGTGATTACGCATCAAAACTACGTAATTGGGCACTTTAATCTGGTCCTTACGGATTTTATTTTTAATTAAATGTCCAATTACATCCAATATTTTAATAAAGTGCCGAATTTATCATTCTTGAGTTTTATTGTGCAAATTATGAATTTTTGGTAATTTTTTTATCGCAGGAAAATTCCTAGGAACCAAAACCCGCACTTGTTTGTATTTCATACATACCTTTTCCGTCCAAGCTTCAATTGAGATGATTCAAATTTATAGAGAAAGAGAAAAGGATTATCTACAACTTTAATGTTTTGGGCATTGAGCAAAACGGGCTCCAGGAAGGTCAAACTTGGCCACGAACGCAGAAAGCAAAAAATTAAAAAAAAAAATTGAAGAAAAAAGAAATAATAATAATAATAATAATGGGCTTTGATGTGTCCTCTAAATGGGTCACTAGGGCATCCCATCTCCAATTTAAATTCCCCTTTTTTCCCCCAACGCAGGAGGTTTTCTCTTCCCCCTTCTCTTTTTTTTTTTCTTTCCCTTGTTCGCCCGAGCTCCTTCTCTGTTCTTTTACTTTTACAGTTCTTTTTTCTTCTCTCTTTGCTCTCTCTTCTCTACCCCTCTCTGTTTTTTTCTCCTTTTTTCCCTGCTCACTTTTGCTCCCTCTCTCTGCTTCTTTCCCCCATCTGCTCTAGCCTCCACCCGAGAGGATTGTGCACATATCAGCTGCAAAAACACTAGCTCGGCTAGGTCCTATTCCAGCCTTGCACAGACCTCCATAGTAGCTCGGCCAGCAGCTCTCATGCTTCAATCTGCAACAATCTTACAGCCAACAGAGCAGACCTTCACTCCACGACGATTCCATCTATGCCCAGCTGCTCCCCATGGCAGCAACTTTTCTCTTTTTCTCTCTCTCTTTTCTTTCATCTTTTGTTTTTATTTTATTATTTAAGTGAACAATGTTAAAGTGGAGTTTATTTTAAAGTTTTTTTTATTTCTTTCTTGCAATTAAACATTTATTTAAGTATTGTCAATTTGGAGTTGGTTTTTAATTAAAGGTTTGAGCTTTAAATTTCTCTTGGGTTATTATTAGTAGATTTAATTTATTTTTTTTATTATTATTAAAAGAAGTGTTAGGTTTAGGATTTGAATTCATTGTCTTACTTAGAGTTTGTCTTTTGTAGGGTTTTGATTGTTTTAATCTCAGTTTAATTAAAATTTGGATTTTTACCCCGTACTCGTTCATAGTTTAAGTATTAAAGGTTTAATTTTGGTTTGAGTTTTTGGTTCGTGTTAAAGGTTTAATTTTTAGTGTTTCCATCACGTTTTTTTAATTCCATGCTCAAAATTATCATTTTTAATTAATGCATAATTCAGTGTTTCCTTAAGTAGTCTAGAGTTTCCATTAGTATTCTTTAATTCAATGCATGCTAGTTTTAGGATTTCAATTTACGTGCTATTTAATTCGTTAAAAGTGAAATCAAACAACCTTGAAATCCTTAATCTGAACCGAGTTTAGCACCTTTTTTGTTTTCGATTGGACGAATGTGAAATTTAAGATTATATAGCATTCCTGAGGAGACGATCTAGCCTTTGGACTGAGTATTACTCGATGTAACTCCTATAATTTGGATAGCTTCCAAGCTGCTCATTTTTTGAGTGAGTCAACTGGGCATGCTAGGTAACCTTTTGTGCTCCTACCCAATAGGTCGCTGTAAGTGGGAAAATCGTTAATTGTCCATGACACTGTAGCATGCATTCGAAATGTTGTCTTGGTTTCCACATCGAATGCCTCCACTCCTTTTTCCTATAGTTCTTTCAACTCATCAATTAACAGATGTAGGTACATGTTAATGTCATTACTAGGTGCCCTTGGTCCAGGAATAATTAGAGACATAAATGAAAGGTTTTTTCATACCTCACCATGGCGGCATATTGTGTGGCATCATCATAACTGGTCACATACTGTACGGATTGTTCATGTTACTAAAAGGATGGAACCCATATGAAGTAAGGCCAAGTATGATGTTGCAAGGATCACTAGAAAACAACGAATACATTTTATCAAAATCAGCCCAAGCTTCGGAGTCCGCTGGATAGCTAAGGGTGTTTCTATCCTAAAGACATTTCTCTTGATGTCATCTCATATCGGCAGCAATCTTTCTACATATGTACAATCACTGTAGTCATGGGATTAATGGACAATATTGCAAAAAATTTTGCAGGACCTTTTTACCCTTCTTCTGATTAGTTGTAAACCTCAGTTCACCAAATTTTGGGCACTCGTTCGCATTTTTATGTTCACCAAAAAAGAGTGCATAATCGTACCTACACACATGTACTAGAGTGTAACTGAAACCCAATTCAAGCTTGTATATCTTTGCCTCATAAATGGACTTCGAAAGTGTTTCACCATCAGGCAGTGCTGCCTTAATGAGGCTTAAATGCATGTTGAATGCACTCTGAGATAACCCGTGCATTGTTCTTGCATGAAGTAACTTTATGAAAAACTCTAGTTTTGAGAACTTTTTATAGTTTGGATATAGGGGCACCCGTGCATCCCTCACGATGGTTTACTAAGTCAATTCAACGTACTAGGATCGTAAGGTATGGTACCTACTGAAGTAGATTCATCATGAGTACACGACACACTAACATCGTCCGCGTCCATTGTAATCCCCATTTGCAAGTCACCTAACCTATCACATAACCCTTCCGAACGTGTATCACCACCTACTATATTTGCCCCCTTATATGCATTGTCATCATCATTGCTTTAGATTATGTAATCTTCACTGTGGAACACCCATGTTGTGTAACTTTTCTCCATTCCAAAGTCTAATAAATTTGTATGAACAAAATCAATGTTATTGAATGTTATGTTTTGACATTTCTTGCAAGGACACCTTATTCTATTGGCTTTGTTCGCACGAAGACATGTGAATGCTATGAAATCATGTACCCCTTTCACGTATTCTGGAAAAAACCTACCCTGAGCATTCATCCAACTTTTATCCATGTTCATTACTTACCCTATAACATGTGGAAGTAAATGGTGTTAATTGCATTCTCTTAATGTTTATAACGCATGCATTGTGAATCCTATAATCGACCACCTTCCGTCTAAAGGGTACGGATCCTATCCCATTCAAGAATATATTGCATTTACGTTGTGATCAATTGCTTAAATTCCTTTGTGGTAGTCATTATAAATTTCGGCAACATCTCCCCATGGCTCTCTAAGTACACGAGATGGGGGAAGTGAATATGTTGCTAGTTTTTCATCACTACTAAATTGTCACAACACCCCACTATGCTATCAGAGAACACAAGTAGAAATGCTCTTGAAATATGTAATGACAATTGACAAAGCGTGAACGGTGACAACAATGTAAATATAACTTCCTGAACTGTCCACATTGGACAATTTGAAGAATGGTTGAAATACAAACATTATTAATCGTGAGTGAAATAAATAATTAACATGTTCAATTGATCATTAGTCAACATTGTATGACTTATAATCAATTGAATTTCAATAATTGTTTTGTCTCACATGTACAATGAGGCATGAATGTATAGTAACCATTCTTGAACGGGTCTAAGCCTCAATGAAGACAAAATGACAGTAATTAATTTAACAGTTTACTTCATATGGCATTTAGTTGGCTTTTCCTAAGTGTCGTATTTTATATTTTGTTTTTTCAAAGATTTTATAACCATGCACAATCTTAAATGAATGCACAATAAGGATAAAAAAAAAGGTGCACACTTATCTGCCTACCTTATCTATGTAAGTAACATCGACATAAATTCTAGAAATATATAGAAAAATGTAATGATAAAGTGAAGCACAAAATACATGTAGAAACCAAAAGCACCATGTATTTTCATTAATTTCAGAGGCAATACAATGTAGATAGACACTTCGAAGCATGCGTACAGCCATTCAAAAGCATGGTAAAACAAAATATAGGAAAAAAAATAAAATAAAAAGAAATAAAATAACAGCATAGGGTGCATGAGCACAGTACATAAGCAAAAAAGAAAGCGTATAAGAAGATCCCAAGAATCTAATCTATCCTAATCAGAGTCAGAATCAAAATCGAAACAGCACGAGCAAGGTGAGGCGGCTGTTGCTCTAGCGGCGTCTCAGTCCCATGCCATTTCATCTAGAAGACGACGCAATTTAGGGGTAAAAGGGGAGGGTGGTGGTTTGCATTGCCTGAGGACCTGAGGTGGCAACTTGGCAGGAATGTCCGCCAGAGGTGGAGCCTCACAATCATACAACATGGTCAGCCAAATCGTACAGAACAACACCAGCGGGCATGTCCTCTGTAAGCCCTAGGGTAATTCGAGGATTACTCTCCAATGGGTGGCTCAACAAAACGTGTCGGGGGCAACTGCACATCGTCAAGAGTCATCCTTGGTGCTCTCTTCTCATCCAAAACCCTTTCATGCTCACTCAATACAGCTTCACCCCTAGAAGAAGACTCTCCCATTGGTGGGACTTGAACCTTTTGCCACTTGGAAGCGCATCGTGGTGAATGGTCATTCTTTGAGGCAGCTAGAGGCTTCGTTCGCATAGGCATTGGCCAGTAAAGACAAAACCCTACTATTTATGTTGAAAACAAATTTTTTTTTCAAAGGGGCATACTTAACAATAACATTACAAGAAAATATTCACACTTACTGATTAGAAAAGTTCAACATAAATATAATTTTAAAACTCATTTACTAAACCAAATAAATTCATTACGGATAGCTCAGGTATGCGCTTCATTTTAATATATATATATATATATATATATATATATGATTAGAATATATTAATTCATAAATAATAAGGTAAACATTTAAGTTGTTTATGGTGTTAAGTTGTTTATGGTGAGTTTGATGCCCCTCTTTTGTCTAGTCCTTTTCAAAAGATAAAGGTAGGTCTAGCTTTTGGTATAATTTTTTTAGTTTCTAAAAATCAACTTTTACTTTTTTAGAAGTTACAAAATTAAAAATTGAAAAGCTAGAAGCTAATTTTTTTCATGAACAAATTATTTTTTCTATCGTTGTGCTTAATTTTTTCTAACACTATAACACGGTCAATGTATTAATTATATTTTCTAAAAAGACCATATTATTTCTAGTTATAATATACTTTTAAATACCTTACAACTTTTTTCATCAAATACTCAAATCTAACTTTTTCTTTCTAGTAGCTCCTTTTTCACGAGGAGACCAAACATTTTTAAAACGACTTCAATAAACTCACATTTACCAATAGAAATTGTTGTATTTGAAATCCGCCAATAAGGTTTTGCATAAGATTGTAACAATTTCAGTAAATATAAGGTGTAGTTACATAGTGTAAAAAATTACGAATTGTATAGCTGAATATTTCTCCCAATAAAATAAAATAAAAGATAAATTATTTAACATGTCTCTAAAGTTTTATTAAATTGTACTTTGTTTCTTAAAATTTAGATTATGATAGATTAACAAATTTTAACCTTTTGATTTTTGTTAAGTGCTTGTTCATGGATTTTATTATGATTGAAATTAAACTATAAAGTAAAAAAATCCTAGGCTTCCCCTCCCTTAGCCAAAAAAAAAAAACCTTTTTTTTTTTTTTTTTGTAGTGGTACATGGTTTTATTCTATAAAAACATTAACGAAAATTTAGCAGCATGCCGTCTATAAATTGGACATTTCCCAAAAAATTCCTACACTAAAACTTGATAGAATCAAGCAAACAAATCACAATAATACGCATCATGCAGATACCAGTGAGTTTGAGCATGCGAGAACCTAAATCCACTACAAGCATGCAATTCACAATGTACTGCATCAACCATGCAGTTGGTGTTCAGTACAAGCATGTATTTCAGTAGTTCAATTTACTATTCATATAATATAATACCATCCATAAAAAAGATTTAGTCATTCAAAATTTCAATTTAAATTTTCAAGAGATTTAAAGTTCACATAGTTATAAATAAAACTTACTTTTGCTTCCTATTCATTAAATGGATGGGTTATAAATGTCGCAATTCAATATAATTTAACGAAAAACAACATATCTGAATTTCAAGTTCAAAATTTGAAGTTTAGTACTGGCTTTATTTCTTAATTGTGTATTTTTTGGCATTTTTTATGACGTAGGAACATGAGGTTAGAATCATGCCCATATAGATTGGGCATTCTAAAGAAGGTAAATTTTGGAGACAATTTACAATATAAATAAGTTTGTATTCTCAAACGTTCCAGGAAAGACGAAACCCTAAGATTTATGTTGAAAACAAAATTTTTTTCAAAGGGGGCATACTTAACAATAACATTACGAGAAAATATTCACCTATTTACTCTAGAATTTTTCTAGTGTTTCATATTGTCTTCGATTCTACACAATCTTTGGTGTGTGCTAAAGTTTGAATGTTGACAATTTAATATGGCTTCATGATTTTTTACAAAACCAAGGTTTTACTATAATATACTAGTCATATTAAATATTCATATTCAATTAATATCAATGAGATTCATAAATCGGTTAAGCATTAGTCATTATACAACTACAATTAATTTAGACATAAGATGTCCAATAAAATGTTATGTCTAACTTCTCAAATTTCAATTTTACTTAAAATTTCAAAAGTTTAAAAAGCTATCATCCATATACTTATCACAATAATCTTTATTTTCAATGGAAAAAAAGGATTTGTTAAGATGACAATATATTCTCAATAAATACAAACATTACTCCAACATCACAAAAATAATATATAACACTTCGTACTATTTTGTAGCGTACTAATTTGTATGTGTGTCCTTGTGCCATACTCTTTGTTATGTTAAACAAGAAAAACAAGAAGAAAAAGAAGTTGTCTCCAT
Source organism: Malania oleifera (assembly GCF_029873635.1). Lineage (NCBI taxonomy): Eukaryota > Viridiplantae > Streptophyta > Magnoliopsida > Santalales > Ximeniaceae > Malania > Malania oleifera. The sequence goes on from NC_080418.1 coordinate 51,078,915, forward strand.
CAATTTGAAAAAGGCCAGCAGCTATACGCCAATGGATTTTAGTTTTAGCCCTAATGATTAGAACAAGTTTGTAAAACCCACCCTCGAATCATTATTAAAGGGGCAAACACGCCATTTGAAGCAAACTAATCTCAGACATCATGCCAAAAATTGTGACAAACCATACTCATTGAACACTTTATTACAACTCTAATATCCTACCTCAGTTTAGGATAAAAATCATTTCATCTCCTCAGTTGACAAACCAGAGAATTCATATGGATCAATAGATATTGCATATATATGAATCATATGCAGAAAAAAATTTTTGCACACACACACACACGAACCTGTCACACACACACACATGTACACTATCACACACACACACACACACACACACACACACACAGAGTCACACATGCGTGCGCAATGAAAATTTAACTTTGGGAACCAAATTACCCTCATTGTGTTAGTCGGTTGGGCATCAATGCCTCCATCATATGGCATTATTACACCTTACTATTATATCTAAATAATAAAATATTAATAAATTAAAAGTACTATTGCTTTTATCTTTTTATAATAATGTAATATAATGTTTAAAATTTGGAGACCATAATGCTCCTGATTATTTTGGTTAATAGAATTATTAAATGCAAATTTTTTTTTTCTTTTTAGATTTATGATTCTTGAAAGTTTTAGGATATGAATTTTAATTAACTACAAATTCTTATTAGTTTTTTTTCTTTTGAAAATATAATTATTTTTTTATATATTATTTATACATATGTCAAAGATATAATAAACATCTTTTTGAAATGTTGATTCGCTTGTTAAATCGAACATTGACAAAAAGACAGACCACTCTTGATATTTTAAAATTTTATAGACATCTACCTTAAGCACACTTACGTCTCCATTGCAAATTTATTATGAAAAAGTTATACAAGTAACTTGTCCTTACACATGTCAGCATGCCTGTATTTTATATGTTAAATATTTGACAAATGAGTCCTACATTAATTAATGTTTATTGTTTTGCTATTTTCTTTTTTCTTTTCTTTTTTCAGTTTAACATCTCTCTCACAATTTTGGAAGTGCCTCTAATGATTTCTACAAATGTTTCCAAGTGCATACATGTGAATCCCCATTATTTTGTATAAATATACACATCATTACAAATATATATATACATGTATAATATTTTCTTGTATATTGTAAACAAAAATTTCAAGTATAAATTTGCTAATACAAATTATAATTTTCAGAAAAAAAGAATATCAACTAAAAAACTTATCTTAAGCTCTTAAAAGCAATGATAAACCAGAATACCTTGCTCCGGTGGTTGATCTCCTCGGCGAAAGCGACGGGAGCAGACCCAAGTGTTAGTGGCGACGGCGACCCCTGATCAGTGGAGAGACTGAGAGAGAGAGACACCAGAGAGAGTGAAAGATATGGAGAGACTAAGAGAGACAAATCAGAGAGATTGAGAATACCTCAAAGGCCTCTAGTAAGTGATCTCCTCGGCGAAGGTGATGGGAACAGACTGGAGTGTCAACGGTAGCGGCGACCCCGATTTTAGATGGAGAGACTGAGAGAGAGAGATCGGAGAAATTGAGAGATGGAGAGAGAGAGAGAGAGAGAGAGAGAGAGAGAGAGAGAGTGGAGAGATGGAGAGATAGACAGAGAGAGAAAGAGAGAAAGAAACGGGCGACGGTGAGCCAATGGCGATGGACGATGGTGACGGGTGAGGAAATGGCGAACAGCGACAAAGGGAGGAGGATTGGGAGGGAGGGAGGGAGGGGCTACGATAGAATGAAAGGAATAAAAAAAAATTAGGGGAAAATACGGAGAAATAGACATTGGGGGGAAGGGGCCAATAGTGACAAATTTGTAAATTCGTCGCTAATAGTTTCAGATAAATTTTTTATTTTTTTTAAAAAGGAAGTATTAGTGATGGTTCTCGAATCTGTCACTAATAAAGGGCCAATAGTGACAAATTTATAAATTCGTCACTAATACTCTGAAGTAAAAAAATTTTTTTTTTTTTAAAACGAAGTATTACTGATGGTTCTCAAATCTGTTTCTAATAAGGGGCCAATAGTAATACTCTGAACTAAATTTATTTATTTTTTTTTTTAAAAAGGGAAGTATTAGTGACGGTTCCTAGATCTGTCACTAATAACGGGCCAATAGTGACGAATTTAGAAATTCGTCACTAATACTTTAAACTTAAAATTTTTAATTTTTTTTTTAAAAGGGAAGTATTAGTGACGGTTCTCAAATCTGTCACTAATAATGGGTCAATAGTGATGAATTTAGAAATTCATCACTAATACTCTGAAGTGAATTTTTTTTTTTTGTTTTTAAAAAGACCGAAATATTAGTGACAGTTGTTAGATCCGTCACTAATAATGGACCAATAGTGACGAATTTACAAATTCGTCACAAATACTCTGAAGTAAAAAAAAATATATTTAAAAAAACAAAATGGAAGTAGTAGTGATGGTTCTCAAATCTGTTACTAATAATGGGCTAATAGTGACGAATCTATATAGCCGTCACTAATACTTTGAACTAAAATTTTTTATTTTTTTTTAAATAATAGTAGTGACGATTATTTAATCACCACTAACGCTTATCTTTTAGTGACAGATTTTATTCATCACTAATACCACAAAAATCATCGCTAATATTTTCGTGAGATAATTTCTACGCAAAAAAATTTTTCCCACAATTTTTATCGAATTTTACTGACAAAACTATCAATAACAGATTCAAATCCGTCACTAATACCCACTTTTAGTGATGTAATTGAATCTGTCACTAATAGTTTCATCAATAAAAACTAATTTTTTTGTAGTGACACACAAGTTATACGTTTGTAGAAAATTAAAGAGAGTAGGGAGAAAAGCTAAATACTGTATTTTTACATAGTTCGTCCAACGGTCTACGTCCTTGCCTTAAGCAATCTCTATGAGGATTTTTATTTCCAACATCTTTACTAGCCAAGTTACAACTTCTCTGCATTAGGTGGAGACCCCTTTCTAACAAGAATACCCCTTCTCGTTAGCCAATAATTCAACAACCCTAAATCGGCAAAAATAACAAGAGTAACAAGAACAACTTGTGTACAAAAAGAACTCTCAACAAAAGCATATTAGTACAATTGAATACCAATATACTTCAGTCAGTAATCAATATAAAAAGATGAAGCTTGAGTAAATATCACCGGGGCTCTCTCTTAGATTGAAAATTTCAGTGAAAAATCAAAGAACTGTGAGCTTTTATAAGCAAGAACACAACAGGTGCTTCAACAAAAATATTAGTAAGAATGCTTTGAAAACTAGAAATAATTTAGATTGAATGCTGCTTGTTAGTATATTTGATCTTTAGGTTTAACATGCATTTACAAATAGAAAGAGTTCATTTTTGTATTCCCCAAGTCTCTTAGAGGGTTTCCCAAGTTTTCGTATTCCCTAAGTTTCTTAATGGGTTTCCCAAGTTTTCACAAGGTTTGGTGACCAAGTAATCTAATTTGAAAACTTTCCCTCACTGTTTTAATTTGAAAATTATGAAGGTCAGTTAATTGATACTATCGGGATCAATAGCTTGAGTTTTATAGATCAACAAATTTTGAAAATCAGTCGCCTAATCCTGAATGCTCGGTCGCATGAGTTTTTACAGTTCAATATATTTCAAAAATCAGTACCGAGTCTGTTGCCTGATTTTGAGAGCTCGGTCGCTTGATTCTATTATTTTTGCTCAAATTTTTTAGTATAAAAATGTCAGCCAACTGATGAAACACTATCAGTTATATAATCTTACAACTTCCAAAAATTTCCAAAAACTTTGATTTTAAATCTTTAATCTTGGAAAACTTAATTGAGTCCTTAAAACATTTTCTGAGGTTTTCAAAAACAGGTATCTCAGTCCATAATAATTCCTAAGAGCCTCAAACATTTATATTGAGACTTGCGAAGTGCTTACATGAGTCTTCTTAAGATTCTAACTTTCTAAAACACTAAGTCTTCATGTTTTTTTTTTTTTTTTAATTTTTTTTTTTGCTTCCATTCTTGGAGTCTATCTTGTCTTCATTCTTCAATAGATGTTAAGCTTCATTAGATCTTCTATCTTTGAGTCCAAGTTTTTAACGAACTTCATCAAGCACTTGAGATCTTGAACCTTTTTTTAAAACCTTTTGAATCCTAAGACATCATTACTTAACCAAATATGTTATGTTTCCTTGATTTGTTATCATCAAAATAAGATTCCTAAACCTTGTTAGGCCAACATTTTCGATCATTTTGTTATCAAATCATTTTTACTTATAATACGTATACCTATACATTCAAAACTTGTATTCTAATTTTTTTAATAATTATTACTTTGTAGGGTTTGCGGCTGACACCACATCAGGACAATGCCAGGCACTATAGTCAGATGTAGTTGTTGATTTTTTCTGTATTTCTTGTTATTTGAGCTCAATGAATTTTTATATTTTAATTTGAATTTGTATTTGTATTTGAATTTTGAACATTTTGTATTTTAATTTTAATTTTGAATAATTTAGTGAATTTTACAAGAATTATTTAATGAAATAAAAAAAATTATTCATTTCAAATGTATTAGTGATGGTTTGCAAAATCATGACTAACAGTATCACTACACAGTATTAGTTAGTGACACTTTCCAAATCGTCACTAATAGTCCATTATAAGTGTTGGATCTCAAACTATCACTAATAGTCCATTATTAGTGATGATTCTCAAACCGTCACTAATAACTTCTTTTGTGAGCATTAGTGACGGTTTTGAGTTAAGAAAATCTAGAATTTATAGTGAGAGTTTTAAACTTTTAGTGATGGAATTAAACCGTCACTAATACTCCATTATTAGTGATGGTTTTAGAATTTGTCACTATTAAGTATTGGTGAATTTATAGTGTGTGTGAATCTAGTGTACATGCTGGAAATAAATTCATTAGGGGTCATTTTAAAAGCTACATACTCATTAGTGAGCATGCCTATACGACTATCCTTAAAGTCTATGATTCCTTCATATGTGATTTCTAGTTTTTACCTAATCTCCTTAACACTCTTATATGTCATTATCCTATTAAATTCATTTGCATCTAATGCACAGTATTGGGCATTCATAGCACTAGAGTTAATTTGCATTAAATTCATATCAGTTTTGTTCATCTCATTCTCAAATTTAGGCACTTCCTTATTATGAATGATTTGCATATGCACATAATTTCCTTGGACAATTACTCTCCAAGCCCTCCAATCCATAGTTTGAATAAAAATTCTCAATTTTCCAAAAAGTGCAAGTAACACCGCAAAAATTTGAAGGCCTTGTGGAAGATTGACCCTCACCAAAAGGGGATACACCTAGGTTTTCCATAATATCTTTATGCAACTACTTGTTAGGTTTATTGCTACCATGCTCTAATACCAATTTTCAGTTGAGGTGTGATCCCAAAAGGTGGATGAATTGGGTATTTAAAAATTTATATACGAAAGCTTAATCAATTTTTATAATGATTTTCACAAGTGATCTAACTACTCAATAATAACAGGATTCACAGCATAGATATATATATATATATATATATATATATATATCAATATAAATATGCTTAAATATAAAAGAGTTAAGAAAGAAAGGGCGACATCATATTTTACAAGGTTCAGCGATTCGTGCCTACATTTTGTCTTAAGCAACCTACTTAAGGATTTCACTATACGCTCCTTCAATAGGTTTTGAAACCTCTCTCCTTTAGTGGGCATAGTTGCCTCTTTCCTTCACTAGGCGAAGATGTCTTTACAAACTCCCAAGCAAAAATCCCCTTTCGCTTGTCAATGATTCACCCTATAATCGTGAAGATACAAAGAAACAATCAAAGTAGAATTGTACAAATGAAACTCTATGAATAGAGCAAATTGAGTACACAAATCAAACACTAATGCACTCTCAGTTGAATAATGAAATAAAACTCAATGAGTAGCTAGATTTCTCAAGCCAATCTTGCTTGAGATTATGGCATGTACAGTCAATATCTTTGCAAAACACGCTTAGGGCTAGTATTTATATGCAAAGTTGAATTCTTGTTGTTGGGCACGTTTAATGGCTTGATAATTTAGAATCTTAGTGATTTTATGGTCATTGTGATAACTATCGTGCAAGCTTGAGTCGACTAAACTGTGTGTTCAGTCACCTAAACCAATTGAATCTAGAATTTCCAAATAGGTAGTACCCACTCGGTCAACTAAACTCTAAGGTTCGGTCGCCCGAACCAATTGAGTCTCAAAATTTAAATACGCAGTAGCCACTTCGTTAACTGAACCCTGAGGTCTGGTCACTTGAGCTACTTGGAGCCATGTTAGTGTACAGACAGTATACATTCAACTGACTAAGAACTTTGCCACAGGTGCATGAAATTCCTAGAACCAAAAAAATCCTTTATTTTTCATTCCAAAAATGATTTTAACATTTTGAAATAACTTTTGAACTTGTATAAAAATATTTTTCAAGAATTTTAAAGTACATAGTGTCCAACTAAGCAACCTAAGATTTTTGTCACAATGATCAAATGAGGTGTAATTACATAATTCCTAATTGCAATTACACAAAAAAATTCTTCTTGTCTTTAAGCTTGGTCTTCATACAAGCTTCACGTTTATAGACAAATAACATTATCTTGTATGCTTCATGGCTTTCCATTTTGCATCTGTTATTGTGTTTTAATATCATAATTCATCTATGCACACTTAATAGCACAATTAGATGTCTTGGTTTGTCATTATCAAAATGGAATGAAACCTAGATAGGCCATCACCCTATACATTATTTACCCATATGGTTGGTCCTAATGGCCAATCATATTTTGTGTTTCTTAGGCGCTAGTTCCCATATTAGCATTGCCCATAGGTAAGGGCTAGGGATTAACTTCATGGGACTTTTGGAGGGGTGATTTTGGCACAAATCATTTAAAGGGAGCAAGAAATAGAGCAGTCAAAAAGTGAAGGGGTCAAGAGGAAGAATGTTGAAAGCAATAGCTTAGTAGAAAAAGAGGGCTTTGCTAATTGGTATGCAAAGGTAGAGAAGGAAGGGAGAATAGAGGATAAATTAAAGCCAATGATTTTCTTTAGAAGAGAAGACTTAATAAGGCCTTGTCCCCCAACATTTGTGTACTTTGCATGAACAGTGAAGATACTTGTGTGCATCTCTTTCTTCATTGCCCTTTGGCTAAATATAGAATTATTTTTTGTGAAAATTGAGTTTGTCCATACACTTTGAAGGCCTCTTATATCATAACTTTTAGGAGTTTTGGCAAATGAAAGGATACGAAAGCTCTATAGGTTGCACTACTATTGCTATTATTTGGTGTATTTGGTTGGAAAGGAACATTAGAATATTCAGAGGTGTGGTTACTACTTACAATTTGCTTTGGAGTAGAGCGGTATATCTTGCTAAGTTGTGGGTGTTAGCAAATGTTTTTTTTTTCTCATCATGTTTCACCGAAAGACTTGCAATGGGATTGGTTGGCTCTATTACTCTAAGTTTAATTCTCTATTTAGGTTGCATTCTTTGTAACTAGTTCTTATTGATGTAAAGGGAGGATTTGTTATTCTTATTGATGTAAAGGGAGGATTTGTTATTCTCCATGTAATTTTTTTATTTTCCTCTCTCTTTATAATATTCTAATGTACATTCTTCTCTTTTAATTTAATTATTTGTTTATCAAAGAAAAAAATGATCTATTGCTGGTTGTTCCTAATGCAATAGTTAGAGAATTGGGTTGCCAAGCATGTATGAGTTCAAGTCTTGAGAGTGGCAACTTCTTGCATAAGTGCAGGAAGTTGAAACTAAACCTAGATTGCCCTTGCCCTCCTAATATCTTTTATAGTTGAATGATGATTAGGGTAGTGACTACGGGGTCATGGTTTTTGAAAGTATCGATGGCTCTTATATTATTGAGTTACACATTTGAGTTTAAAGGGATCTTCCTTTCTGATCTTTTTAGGATGTGTTTTAACAACACAAAATAAATTCTTAAGAATGAACTAATGATGTTCCCTTTCCCTTACAAAGAGTACCTAAGAACTGTGACTAAGTGCTTTCTTTTCTTAGTTTTGATATACCATCAGTTCTTTGGTTGCTTGATATGTAGTTAGTTAAAACCTTTTAGGACAAAAACCAAATTAGTGAATAATTATATATCAAAAGTCAAAATTTGTGATTAATGTTGGGATGGATCTTTCCTTTTGATATTTTATATATGAAATATAAAATAATTAGTAATTGGGTTTTTATTTTTTATTTTAATGCACTAAGCACATCATCACATGCACGTTAGGACTATTTACCATTTTGTATCTCCTAATGTGAAACACACGGTAACAAAAAATTACAACTTGGAAAAAATAAGATAAAATTGAAATAAGTAAAATAAACAAGAACATTAGACTCTAACTCGTGTCATAAAATGAAACAAGATAAACTTGTTCAATGCAAAATAATTTGAATTATGAGTAGAAAACATAATAGATCATTTGTAATTCTCATAATTTAAACCCATATCACTTTGCAAAAAAAAAAAAAAAAAACACGTAAGTGGTCCCTCTTAGAAATTATATGTTTCTTTGCAATTTTCCTAATTTAAACCCATCCTAGATTAACCCAGGTTCTTCACGTAAACAACCTAATCCAATCATATTCCGAATAAATATATGTGCATTATATTTAATCATAAACCCTACAACAATGGGAAAAAATGCACATCTCCACACAGCCACAACATCCTTGCATCTACCAAAACTTGAAAAGAAGATTACCAACAAATTCTCTACCATGTGTAAAAATAATGTAGCTCAAGAAGAAGAAGAAATGAGGAGGATGGGGAGGAGGATGAGGAGGAGGCACACCTTTTTGCAGGCGGTAGTGGGTAGCGGTAGCTATGCATACGGCGATGGGTAGCGCAACAGCATGTACGACGGTGGGTAGTGGTAGCGGTGGACTTCCATTGTGCAGGGAGGAAGGAAAAGGGCTTCAATCATGTAGGGAGCTAGGGGAGGGGGTGTGTCTGGAATAAGGGGATTTGGAATTTCAGCACGAAGGGGATGATTAGTGTCTTACATAAGGGTTTTAGTGACAGTTTTGAAAACCGTTACTAAAACCCAACTATTAGTGACAGTTTTTAAAAGCCGTCACTTAATCATAATTACTAGTGATAGTTTTTAAAAATTGTCACTAGCAGTCCACTATTAGTGATGAAAATTTTCATCACTAATCACTAAAAAAACATTGCTACTAGTTTTCTGCAATAGTTTTAGTGGGAAACCTGCTATTAGTGACGAAAGTACTAGTGACGATTTTATTTTTGTCACTAGTAATGCATTATTAGTGACGTTTAATAGTTTCGTCTCTAATACCTTGACTATTAGTGACGAATTTTATTTTTACCACTAATGATGCATTATTAGTGATGATTTTTGCTCCATATATTAGTAATAATTTCATCACTACAAATACCTTTTTTTTAGTGCTTATAAATAATATTATAACATTTGAACATATAATTAATAACTTAATACATAATAAAAAATTATGATTATTAAATTATGTTAATAGCAATCTTATTAAATATATTAACAACTTCACTTAATCTTTGTTATTAATATTTTTAATTAACATTTTAAGTATTCTCTAATTAAAAATTTAATTAACACTTATGCTAACTGACGACCTATTTTTTTTGGATCCAATTTGACAAAAAATTACAAATCACCTTTGATAAGTGAGCATTAGGGTGAGTTGAGTCTAGTGCATTTAAATAGAGCTCTTCTTCCCATTCTAGTGTTTTGGTATACAAATTGTTCATCCCAAACATTTTAGAACTTCAATTTTATGTTTTGAGGTTCTTTAACCACATTTTTAGTTGGAATTGGGTATTTTTCACTCGTTTTATTGGATTTTTGGATTGAGGATGAGTGTTGGAAGTTACCTAAACACCCTTCTTGGTACAACAAGAGAAAACATTTTTTTCTAAGGGGTATTTTGATAATAAAGCAGTTAGTAACACCTCACCTCCTAATGTGTTTCGAAAATGCACTATTTTAGCCTCCCATTTACCTATGTTTTGTTCTTATTCATCTTATATTTACCCTTTCTTATTATAGTTCGAAGTTATGCATGGTTTGTCCATGTTTTAAGAAAATGAGGCTAAAACCAAGGAGTTAAGTAATGCAAGAAGCCAAAAAAGTAATTGGGAAGCACAAGGCTCAACCAGCTGCTTAATCAAGTCCCCAAAGCCTTAGTTCATCAAAGCAAACAAGACCTTACACGACCATGTGGTGTGACAGCAAAAACAAGGGGCAACCAGGTCACAAAATGAAGACTCCAAAGTTCAGACTGAATTGGAGATGCCGAGGTTCGACTAGTGGTGAGACCAAGAGACCTTGTGGGCAGACCAGATCAGCTGACCAGAGACTGACTAAAGTAATGATCCTGAGAGTCTCGACCAAGACACGACCAGGTCAAGGAAGCCTGTGAATTGAACCCTTGAATTACTGGGGTTTCTCAACCAGGGCGCGACCAAGGGAAGACCAGGGTGCATGTTGACCCTATAGGTCATACCATGTTTTGATTATGACAAATACTCAGGTATTTATTGTCTTCCAAGTTGATGTGTAAGTTTATATTGTTAATATCATATGATGGCACTCGGAGACCTGGAGGAAAATGAAGACCCTAGTTAATATTTATTTGTTGTAATTTATATTTGGGTCTGTAATCTTAATTAAGAAAATGTCTGTAATAATCTGCATATCATGCATGTAAGACTATAAGCTCATGACCATAGATGGACCTTAGAGATCAACCTTTGGTCGACCATTGCCAGATTTTTAGGGTATATGCTCAAAAGAATTAAACCGACCTTAGGACTCCCTATACTTCATAAAAATATGCCTTATATTCTTAACATTAATCATCATATGAATGGGTAAAATTTTATAAGAGAAAAAAGACTAAAATGCCCAAGGATGGCATGTTTGGTCGACCGAACTCATATACACTGAGATACTTAGTTGACCGAAGATGACCGACCAGATATATATAAGCAGATCTGGTCGACGGAACCTCCTCAGACCAACAAGTTGACCTCTAGGTTGACCAAACCCCCACGTGAGAAATTCCAACCGTCCTGTCGACTGAACCTCGAAGTTTAAATTGACCCGATCAACCGAACGGCGCAGATTTGGAAAATCGCCCTTAAACCCTACAAGTCCAGTTAACCATCCATCTAGTTCAAATTCCTCCTAGTTGACCGAACCCAACCACTTGATCAATTGAACCTTAAGTTCAGTCGACCGGTGCTCTCGGTTTGGTGCGAATTACCAAGGTTAAAATGCAGTTAAAATTTATTAACCTCACTTAAACTTTTTCCAAAATGATTAATATGTCCCTAACGGTCATAATTCTTCCCATGTCTATATATATGAGATCATTTGCTAAAATTCAGACAAAATTAAGGAGTTAGAATAAGAAAATTCTCTCTGAATTTTTGATAGCCCTTTCTTCATACACAACTCATATACTCATCCATTTGATCATTTTATTGCCAAATCCTTTTGAGTAAGAGTATCTTGAGAGATCCTACACTAGCTTATACTCTCACACTTGTGATTGCTTTGTTGATTTTCTTGAGAGTTAAGCCCAAAGGATTTCCCCAATGATTGAGTTCATAAATTCATTTTTGGGGAAATCTTGTTAAGCTTGTGAGATTTTGCATTCTCATTGCAAGACTCAAAAGCTTGTCTTGTGTTGTGAAGAAAATATTTTTGGACAAGCTTATTTTTCAAAAATATCTCTTGTGCTTGAGCATTTGAAAATCTTGTTTGAGATATTTGATTGTCATATTAAAAGTTAAGCAAGGATTTTTCCACCGATTTAATTTGATAAATCTTGTGTGGGAAAAATTCTATAGCTAAGTGGGTCTTTGCATTATTATTGAAAAACTCATTTGGGCTTGTATTTTGTGTGTGCAAAAATATTTTTACTGGCTTATTTTTAAATGTCACCTACATGAGACATAACAACTTGATCATGCAAGCTTTTGATGGAACCCGTAGGGAATCAGTGGGGTCGATAGAAATTCCTATGCAAATTAGACCTGCCATTTTTTATATAACTTTTCAAGCCATGGCTATTACACCGTCTTATAGTTGTTCTTTGGGGAGGCCATTGATACACAATACTGGGGCAGTTCCATCATCCTTGCATCAGTGATTACGCGCTTAAATTGCATAATTAGGTGCTTTAATTCATGCATTGCGAATGATATTTTGTATTTAAATGCCTAATTACTCTCAATATTCTAACATTGTATTCTATTTATAAAATTTGGGTTTTATTGAGTAATGTATGAAATTTTGGTTTTTTTTTATTGCAGAGCAACTGTTGGAAGCTAAAAAAACCCACGGTACTTTGTAATCTGTGTGTAACTCTCTCATCCAACCTCTTATTCAGATGATTCAAGACGCCATAGAAAGATAAGAAAACAATCTACAATTTTCGTGTTTTGTGTTTTGCAAAATACTGGCAGCACCAAGGCCGAAATCAGACGTGAAGTTAGCATACACCGTTTTATGGATTATTTCGACAATTCTTCGTAATCTTGGCATAACTTTCTCATCCGATCTCCAATCAAATTGATTCAAAATTCTGGAAAAATATGAAAAAGAGTTCTACATATTTTGTGTTTTAAGCTTTGAGAGTTACGAGCTGTAAGAGGGTCAAAAGTGGGCATGAAAGAGGAGGGTAGTTCATGTACCTTTGAAAAAAAAAAATCAAAAAATGAGATGTGACCCGGCCATGCAGCTGGGTCATCTCAGAAGGGTGAGGCACTGAGTTCTTAGAAAGGAAATACAAAAGAATGGAAAGACAAAAGAAATGAAAGAAAAGCAAAGAAAGGAAAGACAAAAGGAAAGGAATGAGAAAAGTCAAAAAGAGGAGGGTTTCCTTGGGAGAGAGTGGTGCGCAGGAAAGGAAGAGGGGGGCAGTGTGCACTGGGCTGGAGAGAAAAGCTGCATCTTACAAAAAAAGAAAAGAATTTATTTTTTTTGGGGAGAAACACAAGGGAGGCCAAACCACATAAAGTTTCTTGGAAAAATTATTTTTTTTGGGAGCTTTCTTGTAGTTTTCTTTTGGGGGTACTACGAAGATACACACACAGCCAGCAAAGAAGAGTTAGAAGCACGCAAAAATAATATCTTTTCAAAAACGGAAGGCGGTGAACAACGGCAGTGCTCGGGGTGTTCGTGACGCGCAATGGCGGTGCGGCAAATGTTGATCTTTCCTGTACGCTCCAAATTGAAGAAAATATGGTAAAATCTGTTATGTTGGATTTAATTTTCGGAATGAACTAAATTTTTGAATTCTAGGAAAACGATGTAACCAGTTTCGAACTATGCTTGCTCTTTGATGCTAATCTAAAGTAGTTTTCATTAATATTTGTTTGAGTTATTCTGTGTCTAATGCTTTTAATTAACTGGCCATTAATTAAATGATTTTAGTCTTGTGATTTGCTACCGAAAGGGGGGATTATAGGATAGATCTTGGATAATTCAGTGTAGGTAAATATAGAGATCAAAAGACTTGTATGAACCTACATAGCATTAAAAATCGAGGGTCTTACTGCGTTCTTGCGTTATTAATTTGTATACTCTCATGTTAAATAATAAACAAGAATAGGTTCCGATTGACTATTGAAAGAGGCTTTTGGAAAAATTGGCGATTTGCTAACAAATAGAGAAAACGAAGTTAAATTAGCTAGATGAGTAAAGCATAGTGAGGAACTAGGTGAAATCGGTTTCTTAGAAGTTTTCACCATCATCAATTTGACACGCAGTATCCAGTTTTAAATTCTCCTGAATAGTTTATTTAAAGTAGCTTTGTTTAAATTTCACAGTCTAAAATTATTAATTTTTCTAAATAAAACCAAGGTTAGTAAAATTTCGGTACTTGGTAAAATTAAGACATCAATCCCTGAGGACGATACTCTACACATCATTATATTATAAAACTACGATACTGTGCACTTGCAGTTTGCACCGGTCAAGTTTTTGGCGCCGTTGCCGGGGATTGAGTTTATCTTATTTTTACCAATATCGATACAAAGTAATCTTGGTTTTAATTTAGAATTCTCTTTTTATATTTTTATTTATTTATTTTCTTTTTTTATTTTATTATTTTTTTTTTTTGTATTTCTGCTGTGTTTTTCTTTTATGTTGGATGCGCAGGGCTAGAACACGTGACATTACTCCTTTTGATCTGGAGATTGAAAGAATGCTCAGAGCACTAAGGAAAAAGAGGGTATTAGCCATGGAAAACAGACAAGATAATGCGCAGCCACGCGCCTTGAAGGATTATGTGCGACCAGTTGTGAATGACAATTATTCGGGTACCAGACGCCAGCCCATTAATGCCAACAATTTTGAGCTCAAACCCGCATTAATCAGCATGGTGCAGCAGGCCCAATTCAGTGGATCGCCACTTGATGATCCCAATATCCATCTGGCAATGTTTTTGGAGATTTGTGATACTGTGAAGATCAATGGTGTTAGTGAAGACACCATTAGACTGAGATTATTCCTTTTCTTTTTGAGGGACAAAGCAAGAGGTTGGCTACAGTCGCTACAACCTGGGAGTATTACTAGTTGGCAGGACATGGCTGAAAAATTTCTGGCTAAATTCTTTCCACCTGTAAAAACAACTCAACTCAGGAGTGAGATTGGTCAATTCAAGCAACATGATTTTGAATCACTTTATGAAGCATGGGAAAGGTATAAAGATTTGATTTGACGCTGCCCACTACATGGATTTCTTGATTGGTTGCAAATTCAAATGTTCTATAATGGATTAAATAGGCAAATGCAGACTTTAGTTGATGCTACATCTGGGGGAACTTTGATGTCAAAGACACCTGAGGGTGCTATTGCTCTTTTGGAAGAAATGGCCTTAAATAACTATCAATGGTCAACTGAAAGAACTATGGCTAAGAAAGTTGCTGGAATTCATGAATTGGAGTCGTTTGCTGCACTTTCAGCTCAAGTTGCTTCTTTGTCTCATCAGATTTCATCTTTAACAACCCAGAGGATACCACAAGGTGTAGAATATGTGGCAACTACAAGTAAGACAGATCTGAGCAATGGAGAGAGTCATGAATAGGCTCAATACATCAACAATCGGAACTACAATTATAGGGGTAATCCAGTGCCGCAATATTACCATCCAGAGCTTCGAAATCATGAGAATTTGTCTTATGGAAATACAAGGAATGTGCTGCAACCTCCTCCAGGACTTGATAGTCAACAAAGTGAGAAGAATATGTCACTTGAGGATGCCATGATATCATTTGTTGAGGAGACAAAAGCAAGGTTTAAAAAGACTGATTCACGGCTAGACAACATCGAGACTCATTGCAACAATATGGGAGCCACTATGAAGAATCTTGAAATGCAAATTGGGCAACTGGCCACGACTATAAATTCTCAACAGAGAGGAACTTTTCCTAGCAACATAGAAGTGAATCCTAAGGAACAATGCAATGTCATCACACTTAGGAGTGGAAGAGAAATTGAGAAGTCACCAGCAAAGGAAACCATGTCCACACCTACAGCTAAAAATAATGGCCAAGGCAAGAATAAAGTGGAAGAAGACGAGATGGTGGATGACACACCAAGAGAGACTGACACGTCATCAACAATTTCATTTCCTAACAATCCTCATATTCTCTCTACTCCACTTCCTTATCCTTAACGTTTTCAAAAACAAAAATTAGATAAGCAATTTTCTAAGTTTTTGGATATTTTTAAGAAAATTCACATAAATATTCCTCTTACAGATGCCTTGGAACAAATGCCAAACTATGTCAAATTCTTGAAGGACATCATTTCAAAGAAAAGAAGGTTGGAGGAATTCGAAACAGTGAAGCTTACTGAGGAGTGTAGTGCTATTCTTCAAAAGAAATTGCCTCAAAAATTAAAAGATCTAGGGAGTTTTACTTTGCCTTGCACTATTGGAAATTTATTTTTTGATAAAGTTTTATGTGATCTTGGTGCTAGTATTAATCTTATGCCACTTTCTGTTTGCAGGAAATTGGGACTTGGAGAGATGAAACAAACAACCATTTCATTGCAACTAGCAGACCGATCCATCAAGTATCCACGTGGAATCATAGAAGATGTATTGGTAAAAGTGGATAAAATTATTTTTCCTGTTGATTTTGTGGTGTTAGATATGGAGGAAGACCAAGAAGTCCCGCTAATTCTTGGCCAACCATTCTTGGCCACTGGAAGGGCTTTAATTGATGTTCAAAAGGGTGAGTTAACATTGAGAGTGGATAAGGAAGAGGTTATGTTCAACACCTACCAAGACATGAGATTCCCAGAAGATCCAAGCACTTGCTTTCTGGTAGATGTCATTCAGCAAGGTGTAGAAAAAGTCTTTCAAAAAGATGTACAAGTTGATCACCTAGAACAGTCCTTGCAACAGATTACAACACAGCAGCGTGTGGGGAGGCTAGAACCTATGGTAGCAAGGACGGATTCTGTAATCTCTAAAGGAAAGATGCAACAACCTATATCTCTGGAGTTGAAACAATTCCTTGAGCATCTTCGCTATGCATTCTTGGGTGATGCGTATGAAAATGCAAAAATCTACAAAGAGCAGACGAAGAAGTGGCATGAAAAACAAATTCTTAGGTGTGAGTTTGCTCTAGGACAACAGGTTCTACTCTTCAACTCACGATTAAAACTCTTCCCAGGGAATATATTCAGAGTTAATGGTCAGAGATTGAAGCACTATTATGGAGAACAAATGGAGAGGAACTGTGCATTTATTTCTCTTGGTGATCCTGGTTGATGAAGATTGAAACGTCTGGCTGGAGACGTTAAAACAAGCGCTTATGGGAGGCAACCCAAGGAGTTTTTCCTTTGTTTATTTCTTTTATCTTTATTACTTTATTAATTTATCTATGCACTTTTGAATAAATTAGATTTTTTATGCAAGTTTATTTGGCACGAGTACAAAGCTGAAAACTTAATTCCTCTACGGATTCACCAATAAGTCAGGGAAGTTTCTTTCTTTTCTTCAATCTTTCTCATTTTTGAATAACATTGAAAAAAAAAATGTGTGAATATGGATGATTAGGCCATGCATGACACTACTTATGCCCTTTAGATACTTGCATATAACCTAGGAGTACACACTAGGTCATTTATGTGTAGTTTCTATTTATATGGCTAAACTAGGAATTGTAACTCATTGAAAGTTGATTGGTAGTGCAATTGTGTTAATCTGGCTATATAAACTCTTGTATCTACATGGTATCTCTTGAGGCTAAAAAAAACATGTTCACATGACTTGTAGCACTTAGGGTTCCTTGTGAACACTGAGAGAGTGCCCGTGGAGACTTTGACACCTTGTGAGGTACTGTTGAAGCATTTATCGCTCTTTTGAGTTTTGACGTCAACTCAGAGTTCATGAAACTCAACTTTCCCTATTTTTTTCTGGATACTCTTTGTACACTAGTCTTGGTTTTTGAATTGCTAGCCTAGAGGTGACATTTAGTGGGGAGATAAAAACTTAGGTCTTGTAACCTACTCAAGATGTGAAGGCCGAACCACCCCTAGAAATAGACTTATTTCATGGACTCTTGTTCAAGCTTAATGCATATGGGTGGTATGAAAACAATAAAAGAAGTGTTATGATTGTCCTAATTGACCATGAAAAGAAAGAAATTGAAAAATGAGCAAAAGAAAGAAAAAGAGAAATAAAAATACCCTAGAAGAGGTGAAAGATTAATACCTGCTCCACACAACTACAACAAAAGTCAAGGACAAGATGCATGTTATCCACATATGAAGACTCTTCACCCGCCTAATGCCTCAAATGTATTCATGTCTAGCTTGTGAATAAGTTGATCTAGGGTGGTCTCGGTTGGACATAGCGAGTAGGTGAGAAGATGCTAGGGTGAAGGACCCGACACCTCCTAAATAGGCTTGATCCTTTTCAGACTAGTCCACTCCATACATTTAGCATTTGTTCCTTGCATTATGTGGGATGTTTGATCATGACACTCCTCCTCACATACGATGAGTGAACCCATCCTTTTTGAGTGTTTTTGAGGGTATACTAGTTAGGCCGAGTCAAAGCGACAGTTCTTTAGGTGTCCACGGATATCCTGGGTGTAACAAGTCACACACATTACACGTGCTTCAAGATTGTTTATTTATACTTGAATTTATATGGCTACATTAACTCTGACTTGTGCTCCCTGTTTAATTTTACGTGAGTTTACTGTTCTTAATGGCTATATAATGGTGAGATTTGCATGAATGACTTACTTCGGAGTTGCGTGAATTGGGTATGAATGAGTTTGTGTGTAATTTGGTGATATTCCTGTATGTGAAAGGGTATGGTTGTGTTGCCTGTGTATTCATTTATTGAAATTGGTATGACACCACCCTAAATTGCATTCACGTTATTTGCTAAAGACTAGCAAAACTTTAGTTGGCGGGTGTGATTACACGTTTAAATTGCGTAATTAGGTGCTTTAATTCATGCATTGCGAATGATATTTTGTATTTAAATGCCTAATTACTCTCCATATTCTAACACTGTGTTCTATTTATAAAATTTGGGTTTTATTGAGTAATGTATGAAATTTTGGTTTTTTTTTTATTGCAGAGCAATTGTTGGAAGCTAAAAAAACCGATGGTACTTTGCAATCTGTGCACAACTCTCTCATCCAACCTCTGATTCAGATGATTCAAGATGCTGTAGAAAGCTAAGAAAACAATCTACAATTTTTGTGTTTTGTGTTTTGCAAAATACTGGTAGCATCAAGGCCGAAATCAGACGTGAAGTTAGCATACACTGTTTTATGGATTATTTCAACAATTCTTCGTAATCTTGGCGTAACTTTCTCATACGAGCTCCGATCAAGCTGATTCAAAATTTTGGGAAAATATGAAAAAGAGTTCTACATATTTTGTGTTTTAAGTTTTGAGAGTTATGAGCTGTAAGAGGGTCGAAAGTGGGCTTGAAAGAGGAGGGCAGTTCATTTACCTTTGAAAAAAAAAAGAAAAAAAAATCAAAAAATGAGATGTGACCCAACCATGCAGCTGGGTCATCTCAGAAGGGTGAGGTGCTGGGTTTTTATAAAGGAAAGACAAAGAATGGAAATACAAAAGAAAGGAAAGAAAAACAAAGAAAGGAAATCCAAAAGGAAAGGAATGAGAAAAGTCAAAAAGAGGAGGGTTTCCTTGGGAGAGAGTGGTGCGCAGGAAAGGAAGAGGGGGGCAGCGTGTGCTGGGTTGGAGAGAAAAGCTGCATCTTACAAAAAAAGAAAAGAATTTATTTTTTTTTTTGGAGAAACACAAGGGAGGCCAAACCACCTAAAGTTTCTTGGAAAAATTATTTTTTTTGGGAGCTTTCTTGTGGTTTTCTTTTGGGGGTCCTACGAAAATACACACACAGCCAGCAAAGGAGAGTTGGAAGCATGCAAAAATAATATCTTTTTAGAATCGGAAGGCAGCAAACAACGTCGGTGTTCGGGGTGTTCGTGACACGCGACGGCGGTGCGGCGAGTGTTGATCTTTTCCATACGCTCCAAATTGAAGAAAATATGGTGAAATCTGTTATGTTGGATTTAATTTTCAGAATGAACTAAATTTTTGAATTCTAGGAAAACGATGTAGCTAGTTTCGAACTATGTTTGCTCTTTGATGCTAATCTGAAGTAGTTTTCATTAATGTTTGTTTGAGTTATTCTGTGCCTAATGCTTTTAATTAACTGGCCATTAATTAAATGATTTTAGTCTTGTGATTTGCTACCAAAATGGGGGATTATAGGATAGATCTTGGATAATTCAGCATAGGTAAATATAGAGATCGAAAGACTTGTATGAACCTATGTAGCATTAAAAATCGAGGGTCTTACTGCATTCTTGGATTATTAATTTGCATACTCTTATGTTAAATAATAAACAAGAATAGGTTTCGATTGACTATCGAAAGAGGCTTTTGGAAAAATTGGCGATTTGCTAACAAACAGAGAAAACGAAGTTAAATTAGCTAGATGAGTAAAGCATAGTGAGGAACTAGGTGAAATCGGTTTCCTAGAAGTTTTCACCATCATCAATTTGACACGCAGTATCCAGTTTTAAATTCTCCTGAATAGTTTATTTAAAGTAGCTTTGTTTAAATTTCACAGTCTAAAATTATTAATTTTTCTAAATAAAATCAAGGTTAGTAAAATTTCGGTACTTGGTAAAATTAAGACATCAATCCCTAAGGACGATACTCTGCACATCATTATATTATAAAACTAAGATACTGTGCACTTGCAGTTTGCACCGGTCAATCAGCGGGTAAAATTTATTGTGGAAGGGAAAATGGTGTGTGTATATTGGGAGACAAATTTGATGGTGACCAAACCCTCGTCCACCCTTATGTGGAGGATGCTAAGGAAGTTCTTGAAGATTCATTCCAGGCCTTTGATTTTATCAACGTCACTATGGTGATGGAGGGTTCTCCTATTAATAGGCCCCAAATCTCTTCTAGAGTGCACAAGGTAGCCTCAAAGATTATCATATCAAGATTTTGCCCAAGTAAAGGATTGGGTAAATACCTTAAAGGCATTCTGACTCCTTTGCTACTAGAAGGGGTGAAAAACCAATACGACTTTGAATACACTCCTACTCGTGTTGATCGAAAAAAAAAAAAGTTGCAGAAAAGAAAGAGTAACGAATGGAAAGACTTATAGGGAAGGTGAACACCAACTGGGGGACTAAAATCCCACTGATCATCCAAACTTTTAGAAAGAATAGCCAGGTGAATCTTGAGGCAGAATTAAGGCATCTGGATATATCAATTTTAGACTTGGAAAACTCTGAAGGTGGCCTGAGTGGATGGGTTTTCCCTTTACCCACAAGAACTGAGTTGCAGAATTGGAATACTTTTGACTGTCCAATTACTTTCACGTATTGATTTTATTTTCTTTGTTTTCATTTTCTCCCCTTTGGTAATCTGTGGACAATGTTAGTCCTAGATGGATGCTTTCCATTAATGAAATGAATTATGCTTTCCTTGATATCATTTGCATCTTAAGTTCAATTGTCAAAAGGTTGTTTACTTTGATTTCGTACAGGAATAGGGGAGATAGTAACACCAGTACCCATGAGTAAGAAATTGATGTTAATTTTGAAAACATTATCCAAGAAATCGAAATTAAAAAATATGAACTAAACTTATCCAAAAAAATGGAAAGTATGTTGAAATCCGAAGAAAAACCAACATTAACCTGCAGTGACCCCATAGTTAAAATAAATCTAGGAGTTGAGGAAGAACTGAAACAAGTAAAAATTGGGGCACTGTTAAAAGGTACATAAAGGGGTAGAATAGTTGAGCTAGTAAAGGAACATCACGATGTCATTGCATCATCATACGAAGACATACTAGGATTGGACACAGACTTGGTAACTCATAAGATACCCATTTACCCTAATTCTAAGCCCGTAAAGTAGAAATTGAGGAGAATGCGGCCGTAAATGTTAATAAAGATAAAGGAGGAATTGCAAAAGCAATTCAAGGTTGAGTTTCTAGAAGTAGCCCAATACCCTGAATGAATGGCCAACATTTTCCCGATAATGAAAAAAAAATTGGAAAGTGCGAGTTTGTGTTAAGTATCAGGACCTAAATAAAGCTAGCCCAAAAGACAATTTCCCACTTCCACACATAGACGAGTTGGTAGACAATATAGCAGGGCATGCTTTATTTTTGTTCATGGATGGCTTCTCGGGATACAATCAGATCAAGATGGCCTCAGAGGACAAGGAAAAAACAGCTTTCATCATATTGTTGGGGACCTTTTGTTACAAGGTTATGCCATTCGGATTGAAGAACGCAGGGGCCACTTACCAAAGGGTAATGGCAACCTTGTTCCATAACTTAATACATAAGAAGATTGAGGTTTATGTGGATGACATGATCGTGAAGTCATGGAGTGGAGGTGATTATGTGGCAAACTTGAATAAGTTGTTTAAAAGACTCTGAAAATGTTTGTTAAAGTTGAATTCGGAAAGAAGTACCTTTGGCGCATCTTTGGGAAAATTGTTGGGGTTCATAGTGAGCGAAAATGGGATTGTGGTGGAACCAAACAAGATATAAGCCATTTAAAAGATGCCCAGTCCAAAAATCAAAATGGACGTCCAGAGTTTCTCAAGCAGGCTCAATTACATAGCCTAGTTCATATCTCAACTAACTACCACTTCTCAACTCATCTTCAAGTTATTAAGAAAGAACAACCCAAAAAGATGGAATGAAGAGTGCCAGGAGGCTTTCGAAAGGATAAAAGAATATATTTTGAACCCTCTAGTATTGGTTCCCCCAGTACCTAAAAGGCCCCTTATTTTATACTTGGTAGTATCGGAGAACTCCATGGGTTACGTGCTGGGGCAACATGACGAGTCTAGGAGAAAGGAGTGGGCCATCTACTTCATAAGTAAGAAATTCACAAAGTATGAATCTAAATACTCCGACTTTGAAAAAACTTGTTGCGCTCTAGTATGAGTGGTCAGTAGTCTGAGACAATACACATTGTATCACTCAACCTAGTTGATCTCCAAGATGGACCCAGTTAAGTATTTTTTTGGAAAGCCAGCGATAACAGGTCAGTTGGCTCGGTGGCAGATATTGTTCACTAAGTATGGTACTACTTATGTGACGATAAAGGCCATTAAGGGCAGCGCCATAGCAGAATATTTGGCAAACAAGGCTATTGAAGATTATCAACCCATGGGGTTTGATTTCCCGGATAAGGAGATTGACTCAATAAGCCAAGAAGAAGGAGATCAGGTAGGATGGATGATGTTGTTTGATGGAGCAGTTAATGTATAGGGACATGGAATAGGGGCCATGCTTATATCGCCCAAAAGGAAGCATTAATCGGTCATGGCCAAACTTACTTTTCCATGTACTAACAATGTAGTCGAATATGAGGCATACGTGTTGGGTTTGCAGGCTGCCATTAATAGGGGCATTAAAGAATTGGCCGTCAAGGGGGATTCAACTTTGGTCATTGATTAGTTAAATGAAAAGGGGGAAACATGAGATGCCAAGTTGATACCATATCAAGAGCACATCCAAGGGATGATTAGGGAATTTGATCATGTCAGCTTTTCCCATCTACCCAAAGAAAATAATTTGATTACCGATGCACTGTGTTGACTTTGGTGTATTCCCAAGACGGGGGTGAATTGGAATTTTAAAATTTTGTCCTAGGTTCAACTAAACAAACAACCAGTATTACACAAACCTATGGTCTTTCTATGTAATCCTAAATGCGCAAATGAATGTAATATGTGAAAATATAAAGCATGAGTAGCATTCACCAACTATTGAAGAATAACATACAGGTGTAATAAATAAATTGCGAAAAATAAAGTGCGCACACAAAATGTTATCGGGGTTTGACCAATACTACCTATATCCCCACCTTGGCTCACCAGCATAAGGATTCCACTATGAATCACTTAACGGGTGGAGCAACACCTAATACAACCAAGTCAATTTATGGGGCAGACCTCAACCTACAATCGCACCTTACCATGATGGTGCACCTAACTTTCCTAATCGGGTCTAAGCCAATCCGAGACTATTCAATAAGGCTAGTCTCCCTTTTTAGGCACACGCCTGGAATACAACGAATATGAAAATATTCGTACAAACAAATACTTCTTACACAAGAATATATGTACCACTATGCACAATATAATCAATGCACCTCGAATAGATAGGAACTATAGGCTCTGTGCTATTTGTGTGCTAAAAACTCAATATTACGTCAATATTCAATCAAGCACAAGACTATATAATCTATGCAGTCTTTAAAAAAATAATCAATGTAAATCAATCACCCCAAATTTCAAAGGGTTTTAACAAGATTATTCAAAATATCTCAAATATGATTTTCTTACAAATAATAGTTCAAGATGAAATTAGGATAGCTGCCCAAGAGGGGGGTGAATTTGGTTTTTAAAATTATTTCCTTTTTTATATTTTGTTTTATATGAACAAGCACATCAAGCAATCACAAAATTAAATCAAGTCAACCACAACCAATCAACAAAGTAATCAATATCTTGATCTTTATATCAATGGCCCTGTATCAAAGTGTAAAGCACGCTAAATTTATATAAGCCCTGTGTTATTCAATAATCACACTTCTTCCTAGTGTTTAGTTATTAAACAAACTTTTAGTTTAATAAGTTTAGGATGATCAACCAACGTAGTCCCTTTCGGTTTCCGCAATCAATGATGATCAAGCCAAAATGAACTATCTTCGGGACTATTTAACAATCATACACTCATAATTTAATAATTTAAAGCATACATGCAACTTGTAATTTTTGCCGAAAAATAAAGATTAAGGAAGAAGAGAGAGACACAAGGTTTTATGAGGTTCAGCTTATACCCAACCTATGTCCTCGCCTTTTGCCAACCACCAAATGATTCACTAGTTCAGTTCCATTGACGAGTGGAACAATACCAATTACAACTACTCTTTCCTTTAGGCTTGAGCCCGCCTCTCCAAATGATATTTCCTTGTTCAGTCCAATGATTCCACATCCTTGAATTGTCTACAAACATTAAACAAGATAAAGAAAGATTTGTGTACAAGAGATACTCTCACAGCAGAGTTGATTAGTACAAGATCCAGCACAAATATACTTCAAAGTAAATCAAATATAAAAAGATTGAAGCTCAAACTGAATTTAGATTACCAAATATATCTTCCAAGTATTGAAAGATTCAGACTTTGAAAGCTCTACTTCAGAATTTGTATCAACAGCAATTCAGTTAGTTGAAGTAGGATGAACACAAGAGAGTTTGAGAGTTTTTAGAGAACTTTGATTGCTGGAAATTTTCTTGGTAATTGAAATCTTCAAGTAAGTGCTTGTTCTTCTATCATCTTTGAACTTCTGATCATCTTTCTTTCTTGATCTTTTTGATTAGTACTTTCACCATAAGCTTTATTATCCTTTTGAGCTTTGAACTTTCTTTAAGCTTTGCCTTCTTCTTGAAAGAAGTTCACTTGAAACGAACCATAGTAAACATATCATGATTTGTTATCATCAAAATAAGAGTTATAAGCCTTGTTAGGCCAACAATCTCTCCCTTTTTGATGATGACAAATCAAGAGCAGGTAGGAAAATATCACTTACGGCTTAAGGCTCCCCCTTTCAACAAGCATGGGGTTTTCATACCTATACCAAATATATTCATACAAGCACTGCATACATAATGATCAGGTTATGAAGCTTATACCAAATGTATTCATATATGCATTTCAAACACATTCATACAGTCATATTCAAAATGCATTCATGCAAACCATGTACAGTCATATGCAAAATGCATTTATAGAAGCCATATTCAAATGCATTCATACAAGCCATGTAGAGTCATATGCAAAATGCATTTATACAAGCCATGTCATATTTCCTTTTTCTCTTCTTTCTCTCAAACACTGTCCCCCTTTGGACATCAATCAAAAAGGAAAAGAGTGTGATACAACACAAAAAGCATAGGGAAGAACTAAAATACAAAGTACTTTTAGATCTTACAAACACAAAGGAAATGTTATCTGGTGAAGTACATAGAAATACTAATATATAAGCAAAAAATTTAAATATCTCATAGATGAAACAAATCAATCGGAGGCTTCCATAAACCCACTTTCATCTTCCTCTTCTTCTTGTTCATCAGATTTCTCAACAAATTCATCATCACTAGATGCAACAGAGTTAATATCCATCGGAGTTTTGCTTTTGGTAAAACTAGCCAAGTGTTTCTCAATCTTGTCAACACGCTGAACAAGGCTTAAATAATGAGTTTCCACAGTGGAAACCTTCTCCCAAAGAGTACCAAGTCCAGTTTACATTCCATCGCTGAAGGTCATATAGTGATTGTAAAATGAAATGAGCCAAGGAGTTTCTGGGTCAAGCTATACTGAAGGGGCTAGCTTGGAAGGCTAAGGAGGTGGTGCAAATGTTGTGTGATGATGTCCTTTGTGAAACCATACTTGAGGAGTTTTTTTATATCTCATACCCTTAAGAATTGTGTCAGTAAAGATATCGCAATAGTTTTTTCTAGTAAAATTGAATGATAGTGTGAGAACATTAAAATGTGCAAATACCATATTTAAGATCCCAGCATATGGTAGAATGACACGAGGGGCATCAACTTTCATATTAATCCATTTGAAAAGTAAACTTGAAAGATCCAGTTTTTTTCCTTTAAGAATACACCACATAATAAAACAATCTAAGAAGGAAACATGGTCATAGGAACCGGATTGTGGTGAGATATTATACGTAATAAGTTTATGCAAGATTATAGTTTGGAGATTGAGCTGTTTGTAAAGGGGTGCATGCCCAAAGGAGATAGGTGTATCAGTTATAACCAGAGGTAAAAATTCCTCTGGAGTGAATCCTTGGGCCATTATCCATTGTTTTTCAGCAATTTGAACTTCAAAATCTCCTGGCTTGACTCGAAGAATTTTTCCCAAAGATATGGGAGAACGATGAATACTCTGCCCTAGAAGATTTTTATTTTTATCCCATTTTCAAATTTGTCCATGTTAGCATAGAAAATCTTAACCACGTTTTGATATTACCCTTTTGCTTGATACGTGATAAACCATTCCCATCCAATTTCCTTAAAAAGTTCCATGATTTCAGGAAAATTAGAATTGCAGAATGTAACATCAAATATTTTACCTAGAATTGGTTCGGCTGAAGCAATTTGATTTCTATAGGGAGTTTTGGCATGAGGAGTTACTAACCACTTTTCTACTTCATCATTGTTGATTCTTGTGGAGGAAGAGGTACCCTTGTTACAAACCAATTTGATTCGTGGTATGTTTGTTTTGAAGAGAGAAACTGATAAACCCTAGGTTTTTATGCAAGATGATGCAGAGGTTGGGTTTGATTCAAGATTTCAGACTGATTTGGAAGAGGAATCGGTTTGAAAAGGAGTAGTAATGAAGAATTTTGGAGTGAGAGGAGAAGTGGCAGGCACATAAGGGTAGTTAAAAAGACACATAACAGGCATTTAAAACCTACCCGTCACGAGGCAGTTGCCTACTATGAGGAGGCAGACGCCTGTCAATCAAGAAAATGGCAAGTGAGTAGCATGGCAATCACCTGTCACCCAGGTGGCAATCGCCTGCCAAGCAGAAATTTTGTTCAAGTGGCTTCTCGTATATGCATCATTCCTAATTCTCGTCTAATGAATATGAACCGCTCCTCAGAGAGTGGTTTTGTGAATATGTCTGCTAATTGATCTTTTTTATTGACAAATTCTAGTATTATATCCTCGTTTTGCACATGATCTCTTAAGAAGTGATGTCTTAGGTCTATATGTTTGGTTCTTGAGTGAGATACTAGATTTTTTAAAATTTTTATGGAACTTGTGTTGTCACACTTTATTGGAATAGATTGATATTGAATTTTGAAATCTCTTAATTGTTGTTTCATATATAAAATTTGAGCACAACAATTCCTAGCTGCTATGTATTATGCTTCATATATGGATAATGCCACAAAATTTTGTTTCTTTGAAGACCAAGAGACTAATGAGTGTCCTAGAAAATGGCAAGTTCCACTAGTGCTCTTTCTATCTATTTTGTGTCCAGAAAAATCTGCATCTAAATAATTTATCATTTCAAACTTAGATTCCTTTGGATACCATAAGCCTAGTTTGAGTATGCCTAGTAGATATCTAAGAATTCGTTTTACTGCTATTTGATGTGATTCCTTATGAACCAATTGAAACCTAGCACACACACATACACTAAACATCATATCTGGTCTACTTGTTGTTAAGTAAAGTAAGCTTCCTATCATGCCTCGGTAATGCTTGGTATCTACTTGTTTCCCTTTTTCATCCCTGTCAAGACTAGTTAAGGTGCTCGTGGGAGTTCCTATAGGTTTACTTTCTGCCATATCAAACTTTTTCAACATGTCTTTAATATATTTAGTTTGATTTATGAAAGTTCCATTTTTAGCGTATTTGATTTGTAACCCTAAGAAGTAATTTAACTCTCCCATCATGCTCATCTCAAATTCTTTTTACATTGACTTAGCAAATTCATTACATAAATCCTCATGAGCTGCTCCAACAATAATATCATCAACATAAATTTGTACTATAAGCATGTCTTTATTTTTTGTTTTTATAAATAAAGTGCTATCTATCTTTACTCTTGAAAAATTATTTTGAAGTAAGAACTTGCTTAGTCTTTCATACCAAACTATAGGAGCTTGTTTCAATCCATATAAAGCTTTTGTTAACTTAAATACATGATTTGGATTTTTTGAATTTTTGAAACAAGCAGGTTGTTTCACATACACTTCTTCGTTTATATATCCATTTAAGAATGCACTCTTTACATCCATTTGGTATAATTTAAAATCTTTATGGGCTGCATACGCTAAGAACATCCTAATTGCTTCCATTCTAGCTACGGGAGCAAAGGTTTCATCATAATCAATACCTTCTTTTTGATAATAATCTTGTGCTACTAACCTAACTTTATTTCTTATAACTACCCCATTTTCATCCTTTTTATTTCTAAACACCCATTTAGTTCCTATGATTGACTTATCTTTGGGTTTGGGTATAAGTTCCCACACTTGACTTCTTTCAAATTGATTTAGTTCCTTCTACATAGCTATAATTCAAGAATCATCTTTTAGGACTTCTTCCATATTCTTGGGTTCATCTTGAGACAAAAAGGCATAATGGTTGCAAATGTTTTTTAGTAAGGCTCGAGTGGTTATTCCTTTTAATGTTTCACCAAGAATTTGTTCTTTTGGGTGACTTTTAACATATTTCCATTCTTTAGGTAGTTATGGATTCTCTATAATGTTTTCATTTGAAGTTTCATTATTGTTTTCTTCTTTTATTTCAAGCTTTTCTTCTTCTTGTGGAATATCTTCTTTTTCATTAATCTGAACTTTATTGTTATAATTGTTTGATTCATCAAATGTTAT
Source organism: Malania oleifera (assembly GCF_029873635.1). NCBI lineage: Eukaryota > Viridiplantae > Streptophyta > Magnoliopsida > Santalales > Ximeniaceae > Malania > Malania oleifera. The sequence goes on from NC_080418.1 coordinate 51,108,027, forward strand.
GTGTATTGATTCAATAATAGTAAGAGTTCTCTTATTATAAACTCTATAGATTTTTCTATTTGTAGAGTAGCCTAAGAAGATACCTTCATCAAATTTTGCATCAAACTTTCCTAAATCATCTTTTGTGTTAAGGATAAAATATTTACATTTGAATACACGAAAGTAGGAGATATTAGGTTTTCTACCTTTCCATAGTTCATACAGTTTTTTGTCTATACTTGATCTTATAGATACCCGATTTATAATATAGCAAGCTGTATTTTCATTTATCTTTGTTCTTGCCATTTCTTGAAGGGTTCTATTTTTTCTTTCTACAGCTCCATTTTGTTGTGGAGTTTTAGGTGCTGAAAAATTATGATTTATTCCATTTTCGTTACAGAACTTGTCAACCTCTTTGTTTTTAAACTCCTTGCCTTAATCACTTCTAAAACTTGCTATATTATAACCCTTTTCATTTTGTTATTTCTTGCATAAGGTGATTAGCATGTTACAGGTTTCATCTTTGTTTGCTAAGAATAATACCCAAGTAAATTTTGAATAGTCATCTACTATTACAAAGGCATATTGTTTACCTCATAGGCTTAAGGTTCTAGTTGGACCAAATAAGTCTACATGTAATAGTTTTAGGGGTCTTTTAGTAGATATAGATTTTTTCTTTTTGAAACTTATTTTAACTTACTTTCCTTTTTGGCATGCATCACACATCTTGTCTTTTATGAATTTGGTATTTGGTAATCCGTTTACAAGATTTTTCTTTGATAATTTGGATAATAGGTCCATGCTAGCATGTCCTAATTTCCTATACCATAGCTAACTTATTTCATTCATTGCTGCCAAACAAGTTACATTTTGATTCACTAGATTTTCAAGGTTTATGCAATAAATGTTATTTATCCTATGAGTTATAAACAAGGTTTTATTTTCCTTAGGATTTTGGATAACGCATTTTTCTTTCTTAAAGGTTATTTCAAACCCTTTGTCACTTAATTGGATAATACTTAAAAGATTGTATTTCAATCCATCTACTAATAGAACATTTTCAATGGTGAGGGAAGGTTCTTTACCTATTTTTCCAATGCCGATAATTTTACCTTTGGCATTGTCGTCGAAGGTGACATATCCCCCATCTTTGTGTTTTAAAGAAGTGAACTTGGTCCTATCACCAATCATGTGTCTTGAACATCCGCTATCCAAGTACCATTTATCCATTGACGGTGTAGTCCTAAAGCCTACCTACTATGCGAGATTCATTGTGTTAATCTTTGGAACCCAAATTATTTTAACTTTCTTTATTTTGTTGTTAGTTCCATTATCGACTTTCCATTCTCCTTGCACTTTAACATACTTTCTTTTTAATGGGCAATTGAACATTACGTGACCTTTAGTTTTGCACATATAACAAGTGGTGTGTTCATGTTTGTTATTTGAAGAGGTGCTAGCATAGTGCTTGGCTTGCTTGACAAAGTATCCCATGTATAATTTCTTATTCTTTTTATTTGTTTTACCATTATAACCTATCCCTTCTTTATTTCCATGTAGTCTTTGCTATCCAATCATTTTTTTCAAAATTTTTTTTACCCTTGGTAAAGTTATATATAATTTTCTCCTTATCCACTACTGATTTCTTAAGTTCTTTTACTTCTAAATCCTTTTTATTCAAGTCATCTTCATGAGTTTTGCCTAATTTTTGAGTTACTATATTTACTTCCTCTTCCAACTTCTTAATACAAAAGTCGATTTCTTTTTCAATGGTTTTGAATGATTCAAGTTGCTTCGATAGTTCTTTATTTTGATCTTTCAAAGTTATATTTCTTTTGGAAATTTTTATAAATCTTTTATGTAGAGAAAACAATTCATTTTATAATTCCTTGTATGAAGGCATACTATCACATGACTCGTCACAAGACTCATTATATGACTCTGTTGAAGAGTAGTAGGAATTTACCTCTTCGTCATTCACCATGAAGCATATGTTTGTCATCTTTTATCCACTTGATTCGTTTTCCTTTTCGATGGAGCTTGAGTCATCCCAAGTGGCCTTAATAGCTTCCTTCTTTTTCTTCTTGTCTTTCTTGAGCAATGGGCAGTCTGGTTTGATATGCCCTAGTTTCTTGCAGTGATAGCATATTGGAATTTCATTCTTACTTTTATTTTCTTTTCTACTTGACTCTCCTTTTTCAGTTTTCCTTTTATTGAACTTTCTAGGAAATCTTTTATTCCTTCTATAGAACTTACCTAGTCTCTTAGTGATGAATGCTAATTCATCTTGATCTAAGTTACTTGTTTCACTTTCCTCTTCACTTAAGTTGTGGCTAGATGCTTTTAGTGCAATAGATTTCTTATGTTTTGGTTTAGGATTTCTTTCTTTTAAATCCATTTCATAGGTAAGGAGTGAACCTATAAGTTCATCTAAGGAAGTGGTCTTGAGGTTTCTACCTTCGGTAATTGCCGTAGCCTTTGGTTCCAATATAGACGGAAGGCCTCTTAAAATTTTTCTAATCATTTCATAGGTGGTATAAGTTTTTCCTAAGGCACTTAAGGAATTGATTATGTTGGTGAATCTTGTGTACACACTTGATATGGTTTCATTTGGATTCATCTTGAATGCATCATAATTGTTTGTTAACATGTTTATCCTATTGTCTCTAACATCGATAGTTCCTTCATATGTAACTTCCAATTTGTCCCATATTTCCTTAGCCGTCTTGTAGGCCATGACCCTATTAAATTGTTAGCATCAAAAGCACAGTATAAAGCATTTATAGCACTCGAATTGATTTGAAGCATTTAATAATCTGAATCGATTATATCCTTTTTCTCTTTTGGAATTGATTTTCCATCTACTATTTTAGTGGGAATAAGGTCTCCATCCATAACTACTTCCCACACTTTCCAATCCATGTGTTGGAGATAGATTTGCATTCTCTTTTTCCAAAAGGTGTAGTTGTGTCCACAAAAGACTGGTGGACGAGTTGAAGATTGGCCCTCTCCAAAAGGAGCTACTCCTATGTTTGCCATTTAGATCTTTCTATAACTACTTGTTAGGAATTTACTATAACTAGACTCTGATACCAATTGAAATTAGGATAGCTTCCCAAGAGGGGGGTGAATTGGGTTTTTAAAATTATTTCCCTTTTAATATTTTGTTTTATATCAACAAGCACAACAAGTAATCACAAAATTAAATCAAGTCAACCACAACCAATCAACAAAGTAATCAATATCTTGATCTTTATGTCAATGGCCCTGTATCAAAGTGTAAAGCACGCTGAATTTATATAAGTCCTGTGTTATTTCACAATCACACTTCTTCCTAGTGTTTAGTTATTAAACAAACTTTTAGTTTAATAAGTTTAGGATGATCAACCAACGTAGTCCCTTTCAGTTTCCGCAATCAGTGTTGATCAAGCTAAAACGAATTATCTTCCAGTTTATTTAACAACCATACACTCATAAATTAATAATTTAAAGCATACATGTAGGCTATAAATTTTGTTGAAAAATAAAGAGTAAGGATGAAGAGAGAGACAGAAGGTTTTACGAGGTTCGTCTTACACCTAGCCTACGTCCTAGCCTTTGGCAAACCACCAAAGGATTCACTAGTTTAGTTCTGTTGACAGGTGGAACAATACCGATTACAACCACTCCTTCCTTTAGGCTCGAGCCCGCCTCTCCAAATGATATTCCCTCGTTTCCTCCAACGATTTCATAGCCTTGAATCGTTTATAAACAAGAAACAAGATAAAGAAAGATTTGTGTACAAGAGATACTCTCATAGCAGAGTTGATTAGTACAAGATTAAGCACAAATATACTTCAAAGTAAATCAAATATAAAAGGATTGATGCTCAAATTGAATTTAGATCACCAAATATATCTTCCAACTATTGAAAGATTCAGACTTTGAAAGCTCTACTTCGGAATTTGTATCAGCAGCAATTTAATTAGTTGAAGCAGGATGAACACAAGAGAGTTTGAGAGTTTTTAGAGAACTTTGATTGCTGGAAAACTTCTTGGTAATTGAAATTTTTGAAGTTTGAGGCTATTAATAGATGTTTTAAAAGTAATTCCTTGTCCCTCAAGTTTACGTGGAGTATTCCTCAAGTATTTCAAAAGAGTAGTGCCCAAGAAATCCATTTAAAAAATCTTCCCATTGGAAATTTTAAAATTCTGTTCAAGTGGCAGTCGCATGCCATGACCTAGCAGTCACCTGCCAAAGAAGAAATTCAACAAACAGAATACTAGGAGTCGTCTGCTAGAACCCAAGCAGTCACCTAGCTTGACCACCTAGGCGCCTGGCTATGCTCAGGTAGTCGCCTAGCACCCTACTACCTCTTTAAATATTCCTTTTGTAACTTGGGCAGTCGCCTACCACAAGTAGGCAGTCGCCTGACCCATCAGCTTCACAAAAAAAAACTTTCTTCTTTTAAACCCTTTTTTTACATTGATTTTAAAACATACTTTAGGGTTTTTCTAAAAATACATTTCTAAGTTTATTTTGATTTATAAGAGCTTCAATTCAGTTTATATTTGAAGTTTACATGAAGTACTTACATTCAAAACATCTTTAAAACTATTTTATTTTTAACTTCAAGTAAGTCCTTGTTCTTCTATAATCTTTGAGCTTCTTATCATCTTTCTTTCTTGATCTTTTGGAATAGTACTTTCACCATAAGCTTTATCATCCTTTTGAGTTTTGAACTATCTTTAAGCTTTGCCTTCTTCCTGAAAGACTTTCACTTAAAACAAAACATATTAAACATATCATGATTTGTTATCATCAAAATAAGAATTGTTAGCCCTGTTAGGCCAACACAAAAGATATTTAAGAATATGTAAGCTTGTGAAAAATATTTTTTCAAATAAAAAACACACAAGCTTGATGAGTCTTGCAACGATAATGCAAAGACTCACTAACTATGAAGATTTTTCCCACACAAAGATTTATTAAATAAAACTGAGGGAAAAATCTTTGCTTAACCCTCAAAAGAAAATCACATGCATAAAAGGAAGTGAGGGTTTCTGGCTATATAGAATAATCAAAAAACACTCACAAGGCTTTGATTTCTTAAAAGAATGGAAGTATTAGAGTGTATGAGGTTTGTATAAGAAAATAGTGTTGATTTAGATGTAATCCCAATAAGGGGGAGTGAATTGGGTATTTTAAAAATTCTTTGAATCTTTTTACCACTTACTCCCTACTTGTATATTTAGCAATGAGTTCTTCATACCCAATTAGTAGCGTGCAATGTTATTCAACCTATACATACAATATGAGTAGTTTAAATGTAGTGATGAAAGTAAAGAGTAAAGGGAAAAGAGAAAACAAACACGGTTTTTACGAGGTTTAGCCAACTTGGCCTACATCATCGCCTTAAGCAACCACTTTAGGATTTCACTAAAATTCCTGCTCCTTAAATTGGGATGAAGTTTCCTTTACAATCCGCTGCTTACAAAAGGTACAACTCCATCCTACTCCGCTACATACAAGAGATACAGCTCTCTACTTAAACCCCAGTTCACACATCGAACTGTGTATACAATAGAATCTATAAAAATACTAAAAAATGCTTCCAAACAAAAGCTCATGAGTACAATTCAAATTCCTAAAACATTTACCATATGATATAATCTGAAGCTTAGAATGTATGAAACGATATAATCATTTATGTATGATATGTTTTGACACACAAATCCCTTTTTATCAAACCTCCCAAAAATGTTTGTATAAACCAAAGCTTTGGAGATCCTAGGTTAGATCTTTGAATATAAAGATAGCTTTGTAGATTGCAAAGATGTCGAACACACTTTGTCAAACAAACAATATTTTTCTTAAGATGTCAATTTCAAAGTGATCTTGGTAATAATTGACATAAAGTATATATCTATACATCTATATGATGAGAATACCAAAAATCAACAAACTTAATATTTGATTTTCAAAAACTATCCTTCAATATATATATATTGTTATGCACTGCTAAGGATATATATAATATAATAGTTTAGATGTATTCAAAATATCAGCCTTAAACTAAGAACACACTTGAGTGATTACCCTTTAAACAAAGGCCAAATAAAAACTTTCTCAAGTATTCAATTTGTCAAAAACAATCTTTTTGTGAATATGAAGAAACACAATGTCACACTCCAAAAAAATTATTCAATAACAGATGTTGATAAGAGAACCACTTGAAAAAAAAAAAAAAAACGAAATGGATCAACTACACCTCAATACCAAGAGGAAATAGAGTTGTGCTAATGAAACCCTTTTGATTTCTAGAGTTGATTGGCCCAAAGACGATGTGTAGAAGCTAGAGTGTAGGCAGTCGTATATTAATCAGCTCAAGTTTCTCAGTTCTCTTTTCAACAAGATGTGTTCTTCGCTTTTCATTGATCTTTTTTATGTTTGGCTGACGTACCAGGGTTTAGATAATCAGTATTTATAGTGTCTTACCCTTAGAATTGATCTCAATCGGTGGATCAAAAGATAGCTCACTTGTTTGATCAATAAAGATTAGATTTTTATTCTTTCCAGCAAGTTCAAATGACTGAGGTCAAGGGCCCAAATGACCAAAGTCACTTTCATCCTTTGACAAAATAGCTTGGACACGAGATTAGACGACCGAGGTCAAGGGTCAGATGACCAAAGTGTCGAGTTCAGACGATTGAGGTCGAGGTTCAGTCATCTGAGGTGTTTCTGCCAGTTTCTATTTTTCACCCAAAAATCTTTAGTCGTTTGAACTTATTCTTCAAACGTCTAAGGAAATTCTTCAGTCAACCGAACTTAAAGTTCAATCAACCGAAGTCCCCAATTTGAATTTTTCTTTTCTAATTTAAAATTCTGCTTTGCTCTCCTTCTTGGGTCTTTTGTAAAACATATATTCCATGATTTTAAAAGTATTTCTAAGTCTATGAAAGTCCCCTAATGATATACATGAAATGCATGAATCCTAAAATCATTCTAAGTTATGTTGAGCCTTAAATTAAATCATATGAAAATATAAGTATATGAGGTCTAAGCACCCATTCCCAAGATGTTGTTGAACTTTGCCGTTTGCATCTGGATTCTCGTACTCTTTGAGTTCCTTGGATCTTGCCAAGATTTGTAAGTTTTACTTGAAGGCTTTCATGACTTGTTATCCTTTCATGCATGCTTAATATAAGTCTTATTCACAAAATCAATGCACAAATCAAATACCAAGAGATTTGTCATTATCAAAATCGGATTGGACTCATAAAGTCAACAATCTTCCTTTTTTTTTATGATGACAAATGCACTAGAAAAAATATATATAATGGGTTACACCAAATAAGGCTCCTCCTCAATTAATGCATTAAATATTCAATGAATGACAATGTGCTCATAATGTTTCAACAATTTTTGTTATTATACTTCTCCCGCTTTTGTACAATTAGTTTTACCAACAGTTTTTGCTCCTAATATTTCTATTATTTTTGCTCCCAATTTTCTCCCCCTTTCAACATCAACAAAAAGGTGTAAAACAACAAAACATAAGTAGACGTAACCTTATGTTCTTCTCCCTTTAGAAATTTTAAGGTTTTAAACGTGTTCAACTATAAAATAATATTTTTTTCTCATACTTTTTGACATCAACTATCCCTCTTGCTAATGCATAAATTTCAAAGATTACATGACGATACCAAATGTTGATTAAATGTTATATGGAATTTTAGCTACCAATTGTGGATTAAAGCAGTACCGAAATTTTGATTAATATGACACCAAGTGATTACATCGTAAGTGATGTTGCTCCCCTTGAATTATATCATCTAATATAATTTTAGGCAACCTCTCGACTATGCATAAGACCTAATTCACGCCTAATTTGGATAAACCTATCCTCCTCAAGTGGTTTCGTGAATATATCTGTCCATTGTTCATCCGTGCATACAAAATCTAGTGTCACATGCCCCTTTTGTACATGGTCACGAAGAAAATGATGTCATATTTCTATGTGCTTAGTTCATGAATGTAATATGGGATTCTTTGAAATATTTATCGCACTCGTATTATCGCATCGAAAGAGCTACTGAAATTTGTTTCTTGGAAAACCAAGAGACCAAGGAATGTCATAAGAAATGACATGTACCACTAGTACTCTTCCTATCCACTTTGCTACCCAAAAAATTAGCATCTGAATAACTAATAATCTCAAACGATGTGTACTTAGGATACTATAACCTAATTTCCACGGTTCTTATTAGGTATCTGAGTATTCGTTTAACGACTAACAAATGTGACTCTTTCGGTGCAAACAAAAAATCTTGTGCACAAACATACACTAAACATTATATCAAGTCCACTGGTAGTTAGGTATAATAAGCTACCTATCATTCCATGATATAGCTTGACATCTACTCGTATACCTTGTTTATCTTTGTTTAATTTCAATAAAGCGCTCATAGGTGTACTTAGTATCTTTCCATATTAAACTTTTTGAGTAGGTCTCTAATATACTTCCATTGATTCATGAATATTCCATATTTTTCTTGTTTAATCTGAAGTCCTGAGAAGAAATTTAGTTTACCCATCATGCTCATCTCAAATTCATTTTGCATGGTATTAGCAAATTCATTACACAATTCTTTATTCGTAGCGCCAAATATGATGTCATCTACATATACTTGCACTAGGAGAATTTCATCTTTCTTGGACTTAATGAACAAGGTTGTATCTATCTTTCCTCATACAAATCCATTTTCTAATAGAAAACCTCTTAGCCTTTCATACCAAGCTCTAGGAGCTTGCTTTAAACCGTACAAGGCTTTTGTTAGTCTATACACATGATTTGGATTCTTATGGTTTCAAAACCTGGGGGTTGTTCTACATACACTTCTTCATTAATGTAGCTATTTAAAAATGCACTTTTGACGTCCATTTGATATAACTTGAAATCCTTATAAGCTGCATATGCTAAAATCATTCGAATGGATTCCATTCTAGCTACAGGTGCAAATGTTTCTTCAAAATCTATACCTTCTTCTTGATTATATCCCTGAGCTACTAATCTAGCCTTATTTCTCACAACTATTCCATATTCATCTTTCTTATTCTTATATATCCATTTGGTTCCAATGATTGATTTATCCTCAGGTGTGGGAACTAGTGTCCATACTTTGTTGCTCTCAAATTGATTTAATTCTTCTAGCATGAACAACACACATGATTTATCCTCTATAGCTTCACTCACATTCTTACGTTTTTCTTGAGATAGAAATGCAAAATGACTAATCATATTCCTAAGAGAGGATCGAGTGGCTACTCCACCTAATGGTTCACTTATTATTTGATCTATGAGATGATTCTTTATATATTTCCATTCTCTAGGTGGCTCATTAGCCTCATTTTCAGTTTGATCAATTTCAACGGATGGTTCCTTGAGCTCATTTATCTTTTCTGAATCATTCTCAATGGATAGTTCTTCAAATTCCTTGTTTAATTCAATTTCATCTTCATCAGTTCTTTTGGAGAATGGATTTGACTCATTGAACACTACATGAATAGATTCTATGACCGTTAATGTTCGTTTGTTATATACTATATAGGATTTACAATCTAAGGCATACCCTAGGAAGATACCTTCATCAGATTTCACATCAAATTTTCCTAAATGCTCATTTTCTCTAAGTATAAAACATTTACAACCAAAAACATGAAAATATGATATGTTTGGTCTATGGCCATTCCATATTTCAAAAGGAGTCATATTAAGTGATGTTCTGATCAATACTTTATTTAGAACATAGCAGGCTGTATTCATTGCCTCAGCCCATAAGTACTTAGGTAGTTTATGTTCATTAAGCATAATTCTGGCCATTTCTTGTATAAGACCTATTCTTCCTTTCAACTACGCCGTTTTGTTATGGTGTTCTAGGTGCTGAAAAATTATGGGCAATTCCTAATGAATTAAAATAGTCTTCCATGCCTTGATTCTTAAATTCTCTACCCCTATCACTTCTAATTTTAGTGATTGTATATCCCTTTTCATTTTGGATTTTCTTGCACAGATTTATGAATTTTCACTTGCTTAATCTTTGTGTCCTAAGAATAATACCCATGTGAATCTTGAAAAGTCATCAACTATGACAAAGGCGTATGATTTTCCTCCTAAACTCTGAATTGGGTTTGGTCCAAATAAGTCTAAGTGTAGCATTTGGAGTGGTCTAGTAGTGGAGATTTCTCTCTTCTTGTTAAGGCTTGTTCTTTCTTGTTTTCCTAGTTGACATGCATCACATATTTTATCTTTCACGAATTTAGTCTTAGGCAATCCCTTAACTAATTCTTTCTTAACAAGTTTTGAGATTAAATTCATGTTTGTGTGTCCTAGTCTCATATGCCAAACCCAACTTATTTCATTCATGGCAGAAAAGCATGTCACGTTCTCTGAAGTTAAGTTATCAAAGCTTGTGGTATATAGATTCTCATGACGCTTAGCAATAATCAATATCTTATTATCAGTTTTGTGTTCAACGGTGCACTTGTCATTTTCAAAAGACACTTTGTAACCTTTATCATATAGTTGGCTTATGCTCAATAAGTTGTGATTTAAACCTTCAACTAATAAAACATCATCTATAATGAGTGAGGAATCATTACTGACTTTACCTACACCTGTGATCCTTCCCTTAACATTATCTCCAAAAGTAACAAACCCTTCATCCTTAGGTGTGATGGATGTGAACTTCACTTTATCCTCAGTCATGTGATGTGAGCATCTGTTATCCATATACCATTTGTCTTTTGAGGATGCTGATCTTAAGCATATTTGCAAGACATAATCGAACAACTAGCTTTGGTAGCCAGATTGTCTTGGGTCCAGGGGTATTAGTGTTAGATTGACCTTTAACCTTCCATACTTTCTTAATTTTTACATCTTTATTTTTAAAGGACAGTCGAATTGTATGTGACCCAACCTTCTACATTTAAAGCATGTAGTGTTTCTATAATAATTCTTAGTTTGAACATATGACTTTGACTCTCTTCTAAAATAGCCCATGTAAAGGTGTCTATTCTTTAGATTTTCCTTTCCATTAAAGCCAAACCTTTCCTTTTTAAGGAATTTCTTTGAGATCCTAAGAGCTTTTCAAAATTTTTTTGTCCCTCAGTAAATTTACAAATAATTTTAGATTTATCTTTCAAATCCTTTTCTAACCCCTCCATTTTCAAATCTTTATCTTTTATAAAAGATGCATGAGATTCATTTTGTTGTTCAAATAAAATTGAAAGTTCTTTGACTTTTCTTTTCAACTCAGAGATTTTATTTGCTTTCTTCTAGAGCATTTTAATAGAGTATAAGTATTCTTATTTCAGTTCATCATATGAAATCAAATCATTTTCATTTTCAGACTCACTAGAATAATATGAAGATGATGAAAATGGTGATTGTACCTCAACGTCATCATGTGCCATTAGACAAAGATTGGCAATCTCGTCATCACTGGATTTAAATTTTGAACCGCTAGTGCTGTGAGTATCCCAACCGACTTTCAATGCCTTCTTCTTTTTCTTTGAGGCTTTCACTAGTTTGGGGCACTCAGGCTTGATGTGTCCAACTTCTCGGCAGTTGTAGCATGTTGGTGGATACTCCTTCTTTTTCTTCAGGATAGGCTCTCCTCTTTTCCGATTTAGAGTTCCTGAATTTCCTATTGAACTTCTTGTTCTTCTTCAAGAACTTCCTGAACTTCTTTGTTAGCAAGACCATGTCATCATCCATTTCATAATCACTTCCTTCACTTGAATAGCTTGATGATGCCTTAAGTGCAGTGACCTTCTTTGTTTTTCTTTGCTCATTTTTCCTCTCATTTATTATCAGCTCATAGGTGATGAGCGATCCACTAACATCTCTTTGAGATTTCTCCCTTCTACTATTGTCATAGTTTTCGCTTCCCACACAAGGGCAATCCCCTGAGTATTTTCCTGATCAACTCATAAGTAGGATAAGTTTTTCCAAAAGCATTAATAGAGTTAATGATGTGTGTCAATCTAGTGTACATGGATTGTATAGATTCATCAACTGTCATTTTAAATGCTTCATATTCACTGGTGAACATGTCAATCCTACTATCCTTGACTTCCTTAGTACCTTCATATGTAACTTCTAATTTTTCCCAAATTTCTTTAGTCGAGTTACGTGCCATTACCCCATTAAATTCATTAACATCTAATGCACAGAAAAGTAAGTTCATGGCAGTGGCATTGATTTGTCTTGACTTCCAGCCCTCTTTAGTATATTCATCTTTAGTTTTAGGTACATTAATCTCATCAATTACTTTCATGGGAATATGATTACCCTTATTCACTATTTTCCAAACCTTCCAATCTATGTTCAATAGATATATGCTCATCCTACATTTCCAATAGGTGTAGTTTACACCACAGAAAATGGGTGGTCTAGTGGATGAGTGTCCCTCACCGAATGGAGTTACACCGATATGTGTCATGTGATCTTTTTAAAAATTGACTATTAAGTCTATGTAAACCCGCTCTAATACCAATTGTTGATTTAGGTGTAATCCCAAGAGTAGGGTGAATTGGGTATTTTGAAAATTCTTTGAATCTTTTTACCACTTACTCCCTACTTGTATATTTAGCAACGAGTTCTTGTTACCCAATTAATAGTGTGCAATGTTATTCAACCTATACAAACAATATGAGCAGTTTAAATGTAGTATTGAAAGTAAGTAGTAAAGGGAAGAGAGAAAACAAACGCGATTTTTACGAGGTTGAGCCAACTTGGCCTACGTCCTCGCCTTGAGCAACCACTCAAGGATTTCACTAAAACCCCTACTCCTTAAATTGGGATGGAGCTTCCTTTACAATCCACTGCTTACAAGAGGCACAACTCCCTCCTACTCCGCTGCTTACAAGAGATACAACTCTCTCCTCAAACCCCAGTTCAACCACCGAATTGTGTATACAATAGAATCTGTAAAAACACTAAAAAATGCTTCCAAAAAAAGCTCGTGAGTACAATTGAAATTCCTAATACATTTACCATATGATATAATCTGAAGCTCAAAATGTATGAAATGATATAATTGTTTATGTATGATATGTTTTAACACACAAATCTTTTTTTATCAAATCCCTTTGTATAAACCAAAGCTTTGGAGATCTTAGGTTAGATCTTTCAATATAAAGATAGCTTTGTAGATTGCAAAGATGCTGAACACACTTTTTCAAGCAAACAATATTTTTCTCAAGATGTCAATCTCAAAGTGATCTTGGTAATAATTGACTTAATCTATATATCTATATGATGAGAATACCAAAAATCAACAAACTTAATATTTGATTTTCGAAAACTATCCTTCAATATATATATATTGTTATGCTCTGCTAAGGATATATATAATCAAATAGTTTAGATGTATTCAAAATATCAGTCTTAAACTAAGAACACACTTGAGTGATTACTCTTTAAACAATGACCAAATGAAAATTTTCTCAAGTATTCAATTTGTCAAAAACAATCTTTATATGAATATGAAGAAACGCAATGTCACACTCCAAAAAAAAAAATATTCCATAACAGATGTTGATATGAGAATCACTTGAAAAAAAAAAAAAATAACTAAATGGATCAACTACACCTCAATACCAAGAGGAAATAGAGTTGTGCTATTGAAACCCCTTTGATTTCCGGACTTGATTGGCCCAAAGACGATGTGTAGAAGCTAGAGTGCAGGCAATCGTATATCAATCAGCTCAAGTTTCTCAATTCTCTTTTCAACAAGATGTGTTCTTCACTTTTCATTGATCTTTTTGTGTTTGGCTCACGTACTAGGGTTTAGATAATCAGTATTTATAGTGTCTTACCCTTAGAATTGATCTCAACTGTTGGATCAAAAGATAGCTTGAGTGTTTGTTCAATAAAAATTAGATTTTTATTCTTTTCAGCAAGTTTGGGTGACTAAGGTCAAGGGCCCAGATGACCAAAGTCACTTTTATCCTTTGAAAAAATAGCCTAGACATGGGGTCAAACGACCGAGGTCAAGGGTCACATGACCAAAGTGTTGAGTTTAGACGACTGAGGTCAAGGTTCAGTCATCTGAGGTGCTTCTACCAATTTCTGTTTTTCACCAAAAAATATTCAGATGTCTGAACTTATTTTTTAGACATCTGAGGAAATTCTTCAATCAACCCAACTTAAAGTTCAGTCAATCGAAGTCCCCAATTTTTGAATTTTTCTTTTCTAATTTAAAATTCTCCTCTGCTCTCCTTCTTAGGTCTTTTATAAAACATATGTTCCATGATTTTAAAAGTATTTCTAAGTCCATGAAAGTCCCCTAATGATATACATGAAATGCATGAATCCTAAAATCATTATAAGTTATGTTGAGCCTCAAATTTAATCATATGAAAATGTAAATACATGAGGTCTAAGTACCCATTCCCAAGATGTTGTTGAACTTTGGCTCTTGCATCTTGATTCTCATACTTTTTGAGTTCCATGGATCTTGGTAAGATTTGTAAGCTTTACTTGAAGGCTTCCATGACTCGTTATCCTTCTATGCATGCTTAATATAAGTCCTGTTCACAAACTTGCACAGATCAAATACCAAGTGATTTGTCATTATCAAAACCGAATTGGACTTATAGAGTCAACAAATAGGGCTTAGGATTTTTCAAAGAATTTTGCTTAATCTATTTTGCTAATCCTATTCTAATCCTTGCAAATGAACCCCTATATATAGAAGAGGGCTAAATTATGATTGTTGAGGACATAGGGGTGATTATTAAATTTGTTTTAAAATTGTTTAGTAAAATTAACCCCATTTAACCGCAATGAAAAATAAAACAACCCGAGAGTTTTAGGTGCCCGATCCATGGTTTGGTTTCCCAAACAGACACACTCAGAAAAGTTAATTTTAAAGTTTGGGTGCCCGAATAAGGGCTCGATTCGCTGAACCAAGGTGATTCTCCAAAAGTCCGCCATTCAATCGCCGGTCCTAAGTTCGGTCTATCGAACTCATGCGTTCGGTAGCCCGAGGCAAATTTGAATATGAAGTTAGGACTGCCAAGTTGGTAGGAAAAGTCAAAATCTTGGTTTGGTCACCCGAGGACGCTACAGTCATTTTTGGTTCGGTCGCCTGAAACCAAGCCAACTTTCTGACTGGTTAAAGGTTCGATTGCCTAAGGTGTTTTGAACACCAAGGCTTCGGTCACCCGAAGCCTCACTATTTTTACCCTTTAAGTCATGATTTAATTCAACTTATTCCCCAGATAATTGGGGACTATCTTACATGTAAGTACAAGGACCTAATGTCTTTCTAAGGTCTTTGAGTTAGTCCCAAAAACCTTGCATTGGTCGACTGAATCATCCCTAAGGTCTTGAGCTTATAGTCCTACATGCATGATATGTAGATTATCACAGACCTTGCATAATTATTATTATTATTATTATTATTATTATTATTATTATTATTATTATTATAGACCCGACAGAATGAAATAAACAAATGTCTTCATCTTCCTTTTGCTCTTCAAGACTCCATAGAATGTGCCAGAATGATGATAAACTTGAATTTCCTCCTGTATTCCACTTCCCCTTATGTGTGTGTTGAATTATAACATGTTCAATCACTAAATTACACACATAAGTAACACGTGTGTTTTTCAGCATCAAAATAGAGATCAAACTCAAAAAGCCAATACACTGGCAACATTGGCAGCTTGGTTTAAAGTGGAACCGAGAGTAGAAATTGAACCAATTCGTATAAGGTTATAGTCAAAGCCAACATACTGTGCAGTAACAAAAGAGACCGATGGGAAATCGTAGTTCCATGATATCAAAACCTACATCCAATGGTAGGAGTATCCCAAAGTAGCCACTAATAACAATCGAAAGACAATCAGGAGGTTGGCCACGGGATTCTTCTTGGACGGAGAAGTACTATACAAGAGAAACCATGACATGACTCTTCTACGATGTGTAGAGGTGCAAAAAGCCAAACATATTATGCAAGAGGTCCATGAAGGAGTTTTTGGTACTCATTTCGAAGGCCATTCACTCGCTCGAAAGATCCTTAGGAGCAAGTTTTATTGGATAACCATGGAGAGAGACTGCATCAAATATGCCTAGAGATGCCACAAATGTCAAATTTACGAGGATCATATACAAGTTCCACCGGCCCAACTACAAGTCCTATCCACGACTTAGCCCTTCTCAACCTGGGGCACGGATGTGATTGGACCAATTACCCCAAAAGCCAGCAATGGGAACCATTTCATCTTCATGGTTATCGATTATTTCACCAAGTGGGTAGAGGC
Source organism: Malania oleifera (assembly GCF_029873635.1). Classification (NCBI taxonomy): domain Eukaryota; kingdom Viridiplantae; phylum Streptophyta; class Magnoliopsida; order Santalales; family Ximeniaceae; genus Malania; species Malania oleifera. Next base: position 51,124,323 of record NC_080418.1, read on the forward strand.
GGCATCATACTCCAGTGTCACCCAAAAACATAATCTACCTATTCATAAAAAGTGAGTTGATTTGAAGATATGGGATCCCAAGAAGAATAATCTCAGATAATGCCAAGAATCTTAACAATGAGGTAATGACAAAGTTATGTAAACGGTTCAAGATTTGGCATCATAACTCATCTCCTTACACGCCACGGATGAACGGGGCAGTTGAAGCAACCAATAAGAACATCAAAAGCATTTTGGAGAAGATGGCAAACACCTACAAAGAGTGGCATAACAAGCTTCCCTTTGCCATGTTAGCTTACAAAACCACAGTTCGAACCTCTACTGTACAGGGGCTACCCCTTTCTCTTTGGTGTACAGGATGGAGGTTGTTGTTCCAGTAGAAGTGGAAATCCCATCTTTGCGAGTATTAAAAGAAGCACAGTTGAATGAAGCATAATGGTTACAGCCTCGGTATGATCAGTTAAATTTGATTAAAGAAAATAGAATAACCGCCATAGTGTTAGCTTTACTATGATCCCAAGAGGGGGGGTGAATTGATATTTTTAAAATTTAACCCCTAGGTGTTCCTCCTAATAGCAGTATGTTCACAATCCTATGGTCAATCTAATGCGAATAATGTAAATACATCAAAAATTAAATGAAGCAGTTTAATTAATCGCACAAGCACCAAAAAGCAGTAAATAAAGGGTGACACACAGATATGTTATCGAGGTTCGGCCAACTGCCTACGTCCCCGCCTTGGCTAACCAGCACAAGGATTATCACACTAACTTGCTCACTTGAACGGGTGGAGCGGCACCTATACAAACCAGGTCAAATTACCACAGGGCTGACCTCAACCTTTACCAATCCTTACCGGGCTGGATTACCGCCCCCTCAGGCCACGCCTGGAATCTCTCAGATATGCAATCAAACGGTACAATATATGGGTGCTTTCACGTAAAGTAGATTTGTGCCACAAATGCGCACAAACACAAACACCACAGATGATTTAACAATGTAAGCTCTATGTGGTCTAAGTAGTTTAACTCTCAAAGATGTTTTCTATCAATGTAATGAGCACGTGAGAGTATCAATAATAATCTGTGTATCTTAAAATATTCAATCAAACATATTTACACATAACACCAAGTAAGCCTCAAGAATATCAATCAGAGAATATCTCAATCACATAAATGTGTATATGCTTGGATTGCAAAATAGAAAATCTTTGTTTTCGGAAAATGATATATATATATATATATATATATATATATATATATATATACTTGTATAAATATTACCACAAAGATTTGTGTAACAAGCACAAATATCTTTTCACAAATAGTTCAATAAATTCCACAAGATATTTGAGTAAGCTTGAAATATGTTTTTGCAAACCAAAAACAAATACAAACTTCCAAAGATATTGTAATGATAATTCAACACTCGGAAGTTTACCACAAGTCTTCTTAAGGTAGGCTTATTAGTAAAGCCTCCTAAGAAAACTTAGGTTATGCTCTCGAGAGAAAAATCGATTCAAACACTTCAAACAATGAGAGCAAAACCTTTTAGTATATACACTCAAAGCACTTACAAATGATTTTGAACTTGAAGAGGTAAGCTAGAGTGTTTGTAAGAAAGGTATGAGCAATACGAATCAAAAGGAGTATTTTTGCTTTAGAGAGAAATCTTTAATCCTTTTTGCTAATCACCCTTAATTTTCCCAAATGAAACAGTATATATAGACATACCAAAATATTTGACCATTGGGGACCTAATAGGGATTGTTGGAAAAGTTTAATGACACTCAAAACAATTTAACCCTATTTAAAATTATTAACCGCAGTAAAAAAATAGGAGCAACCCGAGAGGTCTGGTCAACCAGAAATGGTTCGGTTCACCAGGACTCAAATGGCTCGGTCTACCAATGGACTTTTGAACTGAAAGGCTCGGTCGACCGGAGAAGGAGATTTCCCAAACTTCCGAGGTTCGGTCGATCGGGCCTTTTTGAACTGTATGGTTCGATCGACCAAACTGCTGAGAATTCTCCCGAGGACCCTTTGGTCGACCAGGTAGTTGGAGTACAAAAGTGGTCGGTCGACCGGGAGATCAAAATGTTGACTTCCACGTGGTTCGGTCAACCAGGGTCAAATGAACTACAGGGTCTCAGTCGACCGGGACCTAGGTCAACGGTTGACCTAAGTATGGTTCGGTCGACCAGGCCAAAAATGAACTGATTTGGCCGGTCGACCGAAAGTGCACCAAGTGTGCATTTCAGTCCCGTCTTAACACAATAAAACCCTATTTAAGTACCTAACAAATATATGTGAATATGTGTGTGTCCTAGGGTCACTTGGGTCCAAAATAGAGACATTGAAAAGGTGATTTTGCATTATGATTTTTTTTGAGCTTACAAGATTAACCATGCATGAGATGTGTGTGCTTATTACAAACTGAATACCTTAATTACTATTGCAGACAAATTTCACTAAAATATTACAATTTGGAATATGAATTTGTCTTCAAGCTTTTGATCTTTTACGTGCCATTAATGATTTACTAATATGGACCTGCACATGAACTAGATATTCATTAAATACAAAAGTATTTGTCATTATCAAAACTAGGGCATGACCTATAAGGTCAACACATAGCCCATAAGTTATTGTACCAAAGGAGGATGATGAGGGTATTCAACAAGAAGGTGCGACCTCAACAATTCCAAGAAGGGGATTTGGTGTTGAATAAAAATTTTCCAATCTGTACCAACCCATGTGGCAAGTGGACTCCCAATTATAAACGGCCTTATGTGGTGAAGAAAGCATTTTCAAGAGGTGCTCTGTTACTGGCATACATGGATGAAACCGATCTCTTGCACCCTATCAATTCTGTTGCTATAAAGAAATACTATGCTTAAAGACTCTGTAAATTTTCAAAGGAATTCAATAAAATGTTTATGCTATTTGTTTCATGGATCTCTTATCCACTCATATCTCAATCAAGTGATAGATAGCCCTCTTGACCGGCCAGTTTTCCCACAAAGAATCAAACATTAATTTATCACTTGCCAAACAAATTGAACCAAAATGTTAAACCATTTTCTTCTGAAAAGTCATCTTCCAAAATTTACCTAGGGATGGGTTTCAAGGGTTTGGTAAATCATGCGAGACAACAATTGGCCACCAAAATGATGGCAAGCCATTCTTCTGCTACCCACAAAAAAAGAAAATAAAAACCCCTAGTTAACCCTCTTAAGCCAGGAATATTCACTTCTTGATGAACCCATCAAAAGATCACACCCCACACTGGGGCAGTGCCGAACGTATTTTGTCCCAAGAGGTTTTTGAAGGAAAATAATGTCGATAAGTCATTAACAAAAAGCAAAAGTACAACTAATGAAGAAGGACAAAGATAGAATGAAAAAGAAGAGGGACATGTTGTAAATGTGATCTATGACCAATGACTACCATTCATAAAAACTTGAGCCTTATTATATCCTATCAAAAGATGTGACCAGATTGGTACGCATTGTTTGTCTCAATTGATTTTTTAAATTCAATATTGAGTTTGAACTATGTAATGACCTGATCCTAAAAAGGTATGTAGGCACCTTGTTTAAATTAACAAGCTTAGTCAATGTCATGCAAAAAGCCCAAACTGGGGCAAAAGGTGTCATTCGAGGATAGGATTTTTGAGCCCTGATTTCCCTTTTCTTTTGAGAACTCGACTCCCTAAACCTATGTTTCATCCTAATTCTTAAATACCATGATGAGATCAAAACATGAGTAGGATTGGATTAAACCATGGTCAAAAGGTTGAATGATGGAGTTCCTTTTGAGTTTCACGGCACTAAAGAAAAGCAAAAGAGGTGTTTCCAACAGGGGCAGTTGTCAAAAAATGAAATTCAGTCATTTTGGGGTTGGTCTGATAAATTAACAAAATGTCGTAAAACTCTGGGATACTGGTGTAAAATTTGCTCCTTTCTAAAAACAACTTTTGAACACAGTAAAACATCTATTTTGCTCAAATTAATCTCTTGATTTAGCCAGTTGATGTCATAAATGCAAAATAAATTTTTTTAACAAAACCTTTCAACTTTTCAAAAATCCACAAGAAAGATAGATGGTCAAAGGGTTCAAAATGGCCAATATACTGAGGCAAATTTCAAGCGCCTTCGTATCCGATGTGAAGTTGAAAAAGCTAAAATCAGTCACAAAATGAGGCAGATTTCTTTTCGAGCTTTGATGAAGCCAGTCTTGGTGCCTTGAACAAGAGATGAGATCAGCCGCAAATTGAGGCAGTTTCCGTGTCGAGCTTTAGTTAAGCCCATTCAGGTGCCTTTATATCTAGTTGGAATTGAAACATGGCCAAGATCAATGACCAGACGTAACTGGGGTAGATTCAGTGGAACCCATTCATGCACCTTTTATTCAGATGGGAAATTGAAACATAACCAAGATAAGAGATTGGGCTATTTGTCATAGGCATGCGGGGAAAAAGATTCATGCATTGCATAGAAAAGAAAATGTATGTCACATCAACAAGCTTGCTTACCCCCGCATTTAGGCATCTTAAGTAGCAACATGCATACACATAGCAACAAAGCACCATTCACACCGTCCATGTTGAATAAACTTTCAAATAATCACTCAGCATACTTGACTGAGCACTACCTATTTTTCTATTCTCAAGAAACTAGGGCAGCTGACGCCAGGCACACATTGATTCAGCTGGAAACTGGGCAGCTGACCCCAAAGACGAACTAACCTGAGCATTTACTCGGGGTTTCATGACCATGCACCTTATTAAACTTCCCCAGTGAAGTAACCATTTTTCAAATATAGGACTTCACACATAAATACTTAAAAGTCTTGGCTCGCATCATCGTACTCGCTATAGCTTGGATTATCACACCCGTAGCAAACCATTTTAGGGATATTTTGGCTCAAGTCTTCGTACCCACTATGGCTTGGATTATCACATCTATAGCAAGCCATCATAGAGAAGTTTTGGCTTAGGTTATCGTGCCCGCTGGGGCTCATATTATCATATCTGTAGCAAGCCATTTTAGGAAAATTTTGGCTTGGGTCATCGTACTCGCTGTGGCTCGGATTATCACATTCATAGCAAGCCATTTTAGGAAGACTTTTGGCTCAGGTTGTCGTACCCGCTAAGCTCGAATTATCACATTTTTTGCAAACCATTTTAGGAATGTTCTGGCTTGTGTTATCATACCCCGCTATAGCTCAGATTAACACATCCTTAGCAAGCCATTTTTGGAAAAGTTTATGCTCGGGTCATCATACAAGCTATGGCTCAGATTATCACATCTGTGGCAAACCATTTTACAAAAGTTTTACCTCGAGTCATCATACCCACTATGGCTCATGTTTATTATAGCTGTAGCAAGCTATTTTAGGGAGGTTTTGGCTCCGATCTTCGTACCCGCTGTGGCTTGAATTTTCACATCTATAGCAAGCCATCATAAAGAACTTTTGACTCAGGTCGTCGCATCCGCTACGGCTTGGATTCCTACATCTGTAGCAAGCCATCAAGAAATAGTTTTGGCTCAGGTCGTCATACCTATTGTGGCTTAGATTATCACATCTGTAGCAAGCCATTTTAGAAAAGTTTTGGCTCGGGTCATCGTACCCGTTGTGTCTCGGATTATGACATCCTTAGCAAGCCATTTTAGGAAGGTTTTGGCTTGGGTTGTCGTACCCACTGTGGCTCGGATTATCACCTTCGTAGCAAGCCATTTTAGGAAAGTTCTGCCTCAGGTTGTCGCACCCACTATGGCTTGAATTATCACATCCATAGTAAGCCTTTTTGGAAAGTTTTGGCTCAAGTCATCATACCCATTGTGGCTTGGATTATCACATCCGTAGCAAACCATTTTAGTAAATTTTTGGCTTGAGTTGTCATACCCGTTGTGGCTCGAATTATCATGTCCATAGCAAGCCATTTTAGGAAGGTTTTGGCTCCGGTCATTATACCCCTTGTGGCTCAGATTATCACATCCGTAGCAAGCCATTTTGGAAAAGTTTTGGCTTGGGTCGTCGTACTTGCCACAACTCGGATCATCACATTTGATGCAAGCCACATTCCACACCTTGTGATTGCATACTAACCACTAACCCCTATTAACTGTTAACTACTAATTTCCTAGAATAAGTGCAATCCCCATCCTTGATTGGCAGAAGTAGCACCCTATTGACCAAAGTTGTGGCCTGGTTAAAATAGGTTTCTTTTATCTTTGTAGGCTTGTTGCTACAATTAACGTAGGAAAGTTCCTACTGTTACATTGAAGCAACAAGGCCTACAAAGAGGAGCAGCTATAGACATCCCAATTTTAACTAGACAACCCTCCTAAGAAGACCTAATGTAATAAAGTTTGACTTTAGGTCCGATTAAGCACTGATTGTTCTATTTTCATTTGGAGTCTGGGTTATTTTCAATTGAGTCCTTTTCAAAATTTGAGTCCTATCTAGAGTTCTAGTCCTTTCAAAATTTGAGTCCTATCTAGGTTAAGTCCCGACATTTTAGGAAAAATTTTGAATCCCTTTACTATAGCTATCTTGGTAAAAATTCTTTAGTTACAAAATTAATCTCTCTTCTTAGTCTGGGGGTTATAAGGTAAACTGTGTATTTTCAAAAGGCAAGTTCTGGTATTGGTCATTTTTAGATGGAGTCATTTCAATCTTAAAATCAATTTCATTTCTTGAAAATAAGTCCCGTTGTTGGGATCTCCACTCAAGTCCTCGGCATGCCAAGAAAGAATTCTGAGTTATCCCTAAGTTTTTTAATTTTATCTGAGATCCCGTAATTTCAAAATAAAAGTAGTGTTTTCCATTTTAATTTTTAATTTTAAAATTTGAATTCTTCTAACTTTTAGTTAAATTTCCTTTCACCATTGAAAATTGAATTTTAACGTGAGTCCTAGATTTTAAATTAAGTCTTTTGAATTTGAGTCATTTTAAAATTGAGTCTTTTAAAACCGGGTATTTGTGGAATTTTAAGGTCATTTTATCACCATGTATTTCTTGGAGCAAGTTTGGTCAACTGTGATACGAAAATTCTAGTCAAAATTGAAAATCAATATAAACTCACAATTTCATTCAAAAAAGGGTAAGCATGTGCCCAGGGACTATGAGGTACAAAGTCGTGTTGCCAAAATATAGAAAAAAAAAGTACAAAATAAAGAAAACTAAAATTTCAATGAAAATGCTACAGCTCAAAGGCGTACAAATAATAGTCACAATACAGAAGAGCTTGGGGGTGCGTACATACATACATATATACATGGAAAATAAGACTATAAGAGAGTACAAATGGTTGCAATGGGGGTTGCAATGGGGGCAACATGGGGGTACATACAGATCACACACAAAAAATAATAAATACAAAAAACATACAAAAGTACAAGTAGGATTCCAAGCCTTTCAATCCAAGGCTGCCACCTGGATCTTATAAAGTTTCCTACGCAAAAAAGAGAATCAATTAGTTAGAGAAAATTCAGAAAAACAGAAATACAAGTTCACGTGCACAAGGATAGAATGACATTTGTAAAGCAATATTCCCCATTTTGTTAGAGGGGAAATTGGCTCCCAATTGGAAATATTCCCCATTCTATTAGAGAGGCTCGTACTGCAACTACACACAATCTTAGAGAGAGCAACACCCTGCCAAATTGAGAGAATAATGAGTTAGAGGGGTGGGAGAGGTACTACATAAATTGAGAGAGATTAGTGAGAGGCAGAAAAAAGACAAAGCATTATAGAAAATCTCTGCCGAAATTGCTAGTAGAGAACTAGAGGAGGGAAGAAGGTGAAGGTGTACACAGGCTGATCCTGTGGCACCCTTTGGTGCCTCCCTATTCAAAACCTAAACCAGAGCTCAGAAGCTCACCCAAACAAGCAACAGGACCAGCCACCAAGGTAGACAACCAGAGCAGACCATAAATATAGAAGGAGAAAGAGAGTAAAGAGTAATAATCTTAAGCCACTTTCTTTATTTTTTTCCTTTTAGTGTGATAACTATAAGCATATGATTTTATGAATGCAAATTGAGTATAAGTGGCCTTCCCCAAGTCTCAGGTTCTAACTTGAACCTAAGACTGATGTAAATTAAAATTTGACCAAAGTTATTTGACCCATACCTGTTTTTAAAACATAACCCTGAGCCCAATTTGTTTTTTTAAAAAACAACCAGCCTCCAACCCTTTTAAAATTTAGCCAGCCCATTTTAAGACCAAACCCTTTAGCCAAGTATTTAAAACAACCACCCTCATGGCCATTTTTGAAATCAAAACCAAGCCCACCCCTGTTCCCTTAAATTGACCCGAGGCCCATTTTAAAAAAATTAATCGGACCCATTTTTAAACTCATCCTAAGCCCATTTTAAAAATTTTTAACCCTAGGCCCATTTCCTTTAATTTGACTTTGGATCATTTTAAAATCACACAAACCCATGAAATGTTTTTACCCAAGCCCATGTTAACATTTTTAAATCAAACCCATAAAATGTTTCCTCTGGCCTATTTTCAAAAAACCATCAAAGCCCAACACCCACCTATGACTCACCTACTGCACGTTCCTGTAACCACGTGTCTCGCTCAGTTTCACCCGAGTCAATTTTCATGATTCATCCCCTAGGTTGACCCCGGGCACCTCTCATCCAAATCGAGATGAGTTGAATCATCTCCCTCTTCAATCCTAAACCCTAACAATACCAAAAATCCTAACTTGGAACTTTAGCGCAAAGTCTTAACAGATCCAAACAGCCATCAACCCAAATCGTAACCACCATCCAGTCAGTATAGTACACACAACACATAAAAATGGGGAGGGAAGGTACTTAGATCTTGGAAAGGGCCCTTTGTTGGGTGTCTTCTTCGGTCTTGCATCAGAGCAATATCACGTTCCTGGACATAACTCGAAGAGGTGCGACATTCATCTGTAGATCCTCTACACTGTGCATCAGAATATGAAGATAAACATTCCTCAGCTTATCATAGACGAGATGCTCACGTTATATGAGTGGAACATGAAGCACCCAAGATTAATGAGGCCTACGCCGAGGCCTGTGCGTGGTCAACCTGCTAGGGAGCCAAAGAGGCCCCTCATTCCTTATGCCCCAGCTCATCATGCCAATTCTAACGCAGAAAATTATCAATATGGGTGATTCGGACAAGCATTTGCCCATAGAAGAGGTTACAAATGAGAAAACTTGGTTCTAGAGTTTGTAATTGGTGGCCACAACACGACTAAAGGTTCACTGATGGGCACCCTTTGGGGGTGAATCGGGGTTTGAGTTTCTAGTTCCACTCATCTACCATGACCCCGAGAAGCTAGCACACACGCCGGTGCTACCCCCTCGTAAAGCATCGAAGAAGAAGAGAAGGATGACTAGTGAGCCCTCCATCTCAGTTGTGGCATCTCCTCCACTAGAACCCCCCATTGTGCCTCAGGCAGGGGATGACCTTAGCTGCCTACGTCAGGAGTTTGAGGACTTTAGGTCCAAGGTGTGACACAACTTGGCTGAAACCAAGACAGTGATCAGCCAGGGATTTGGGGTGATTGTAGAGGCACTCAGAGTATGCTTCTTGAGTCTTTTAGATATGTTTAGATTTTTGGGATTTGCAGCTCTAGCCATGGCCCCTAGGCCCTCAGTACCTCGAGCCCCACCATCCTCCGTTGCTCCCCACAAGGTTTCTTCTTCATATGCCTATCCATTGCCAGCTCTGCCTTCTTCACCAGATGTGTGGTCTCCTGCTCCTCCATCCCCTCCACTATAGCCCTACCATCAATCTCATGCATTGCAAATTACTCCACTGGCAAGCCTGGCGGTGATGATTAAGATCAAGACGAGCGGTGAGGATGAGCTCACACTTCATACTGAGGAGATATCATCACCAGCCACTACAACTACGAGTGAGGTCCAGTTCCTTACATGATCTACTAAGCTATCTCCTGGACCCATAAATGTACCCTCCACTACCGAGCCCACCATAGAGCCAGCCGGTACTCTAGCATCATCGGGTGCAACCATAAAGCATCTAGAGGTGGAGCATGGCAGGCCGACATCTTTCGTGACACTAGCACTAGCCCTACCTATGGATATCCCAGTGCCTCTAGTGCCTCTCTAGATGATTAACCCACCCACCCCTACTACCTCTATCCTTCGCAACATGCTGGTAGACCAAATGTGATCCATGGCTACCAGCGGTGCAGCCACCTTATCTGCCCCTACCCCAGCATATAGCACGCCATCTACAACACCTGCACCACCACCTATTTTTCTATGTATACCCACTTCTTCTGCTCCATTTGTAGCTCCTACCTTGTGCACTCCACTAGCTATACCCACGCTGCCACCACCGAGTGCGCCACCCTTTACTCCAGCTTCGCCCAAGTCGCCGGCGGTGTATAACTTTTTTGGTGAGGACGAGTCTGTTTCGAGCCGCGATTTGATGCGGCTCACTGATATGATGTTAGTACACCATCTGAAGAGTCTAGTAATCATGGGGGTGGTGACTCTGATTATGATGCCTGTGGTTCTACTGAGGAGAAGCAGTCTTAGTTGTATAGGCTCTTTTGCTTTTGTACTTGTACTGTGCTTGTGCACATAGTTGTTTCTTTCCTTTATTTACTTGTATTTTCTAATTTTTTATATCAACATGACTTTTCTATGGCTATACTTTTTCTTATACTGTATCTATCTTTTGTTGTACTGCTTGGGTGATTAATGAATACGTGGTTCTTTGTTCTATTTGTCTTTTGTGCTTAGTATACCACAATTTTTCTTTGTATATCTTGATTTTATGCTTGATGCTTACTTGCACAAGTACACTTGTTTACTATATGGTCCCAATGTAGTGCGTCCTTCCCTTGGTTTATAGGTGTTTTCTAGTCTTACTTCAGTAGAGACACTAAAGTTTTAAGTTTGAGGTAGGGGTTTAGAAAAGCACTACACACGGCACATTTTGGGCACAAAAATGATGTGATATTTAAATTTTCAATGAATATTGTTTGTTGTATGCCATGTTTACACATTTGATGCCCTTTACACATTTTTATATAACGTATATGTTACATGCTTCAGTTGTATCTTTAGATGACTTTGTTATGCTCACTAATAATGAAGTGAGTTACTTATGCGTAGTTTCACGTGATATAGTCAAATAACCTGTTTTACCACTTAATAAGGGTTGACTAGGAGTTCATTTGTTTTAATGTTGTTGTATAAGTTATGGTATTCAAATGGAATTTTACAAGGCTAAGGCACACTCTCACATAATTTGTTTCACTTAGAGTTCTTTGTGAGCCCTAAGAGAACAATCGTGGCAACTATGACACCTTATGAGGTTTTGTTAAACCTTTCAATTTTTGTGAGAGTCATCTACATGAACTCTACGTTCACAAAACTCAACGTTCCTTCTCTAGATATCCTTTGTATGCTAGTCTCCTTATTTGCAGTGATGCCCAGTGGGGAGATATAAACCTAGGTCTTGTAGCCTACTTAAGACATGAGAACTAAGCCACCCCTAGAGATAAACATAATTCATGAACTCCATTTTTAAGCTTAGTTTCCTATTGGTACCATAAAGATGACAGAAGTTGTGATTATTTTCCTAACTAACCATAGAATAACAATACATAAAGAAAAGAATGAGTAGAAGAAGGAGAAAAGGAGAAATAATAAAAAAACATAGAATACTTGCTCCAAATATAAAATGGTCAAGTTACGAACACAACAAATCATATCCCTACATGTATGAAGCTTCTTTGGGTTCTCCGATGCATATGATGCATTCATGCCTAGTTTATGAATATTCAATTTAGGGTGGTCTTGGTAGGATGTGGTGAGTAGGTGAGAAGGCACTAGGGTGAATGACCCAACACTTCATTGATAGGCTAGATTCCATTTGATCTTATGAGATTAGTCCACTTCACTTTCATCATTGGTTCTTAGAAGTATGTGAGATGTTTGATCATGCATGTTTTTCCTCACATACGAGAGTGACCTTATCTTTTTGAGTGTTTCTAAGAGTATACTAGTGAGGTTGATTAAATACAACTATTCTGTAGGTGTTCGAGGGTAACCCGAGTGTAATGACTCACTCACTTTACACATGACTTGCAATTATACTTGTTTATGCCCAGATTTATATGATGATATTAACTCTGAGTTGTAGGTTGATTCTCTATGATTTATGATTTTCTTGATGGTTATAAACTGTTGTGACATGTATGAGTGACTTGCTTCGGAGTTGTCTATATAATGAAGTTAAGTATGAAGGGGCCTGATTGTAATAAGGTTATATTCCTGTATGTGAAGTGGTATGATTGTGTTACTTGTTGATCTTGATTAATGTCCACTAAGATTGGTGTTTATGGGTATCGTCGTGGAAACCCTCATGAGACTATATAACTTATCCACTAGGGTCACCTTGGTGTTTAAAGTCTTGTTACATATGGTAAATGCAATCATGTTTACCACAAAAGAGGAGATAGATAGGAATTTGGTTATCTTTTGTAGTTTTCTTAGTTTTTCTTTGCTTTAGGACTATCGAAATGTAAGTTAAGGGTTGTGATGTGTCCCAAAAATGCACTATTTTGAGCCCCCATTTACCTATGTTTTGTTCTCATTTATCTTGTGTTTACCTTTTCTTATCATAGCTCAAAGTTATGTGTGGTTTGTTCATGTTTAAGGAAAATGAGATTTAAACCAAGGAGTTAAGCAATGCAAGAAGCCTAGGGAGTAATTGGGAAGCACAAGGCTCAGCTAGGTGCTTAACCAACTCCCCAAAGCCTTAGTTCATCAAAGCAAACAAGACCTTGCTCGAGCATGTGGTGCAACCAGCAAATACAAGGAGCGACCAGATCACAAAATGAAGAATTTAGAGTTCAGACTAAATTGGAGATACTAAGAGGTTCAACCAGTGGTGTGACCAAGATACCTTGAGGGGCAACTAAGTCGGCTAAACAGGGACTAACTAAAGCAAAGATCCCGAGAGTCTCGACCAGTACGCAACCAGGAGATCCTCTAGGTGCAACTAGGTCGAGGAAGCCTACAGATTGAACCCTAGAATTCCTAAGAGTCTCTACTAGAGCGCAACCAGGGGAAGACTTGGGTGTAGATTCGTTTACAACGTTCAAGCCTAGCAATCTTCTTCCTGAGATTTCTACTAAAAACTTTTCTAATTTGAATTCAAATGCTTGTAAACCCTTTTGGATATAAAACTAAGCTTCGAATATGTAATTAGGGTTCCCTTTAGGCCCCTCTTTGGTTAGTGATAGACCTAGAGAGTCTGTGGGTTCTATTTAGATTAGGATTTATAAATTTCTTTTCAATTTCAAGCCTAGTTTGTATTCGTATTATTCGAAGGCCTATGACAACCTTCGAGTTTTAAGTGCTTCCGTGTAGATTAGTTGGCTTTCGATTGTAATCTCGATTTCTTGTGACAAACCTTTGAGCTTCAATTGATGCATTTTTCAATACTTGTCTATTTACTCTGCTTTGATTTCAATTTTTCAATTTAAATATCATGTCTTTAATTTCCATGCATATTTACTTCTCTAATTGTGATGAAGTCCTAGGGGAAAGGATAGCATAGCTAAGGATTCAATCACTTATGCGTAATAGGTTATGGTTCCTATAAAGTGTTCTCATGCTCGCTGGATAGGGTATACCCTGGTTCATGAACATGCTTCTGACAATTGGTGCACCTTCATCACCTTATGCCACTCAAATAGTTCACTTGACTGTCTAACCTAATATGGATAGCTGACTGAACATAGTTATCGTGAATGACAGCCTAAGTTGGATTCATGATTTGAGACTTGCTTTCTAGGAGTAGATTTAATTATAATTTACTTTCATTGCTTGTGTAGTTTAGAAAACCCAAATATTTCATCTTTTTCCTTTTACGCAAAGCATGGTAAATTAGGCTAAAATTGGAGAACAACTACACTCAATCCCTGAAGTTCTACACCCGACTCACTCTTTGTTCTACTAAACTTGGGCTTAGTTAGGTTATAAATATTATTTTTGGTAGTTAAGGACCCAAGCCCTGGTAAGCCTACAACCTCCCTTGTTCTATATAATAAAAATGTGACAAGGCTCAAGGGAGAGACACACTCACTGAAATAGAACACACCCATTAGAGAGAGAGAGAGAGAGAGAGAGAGAGAGAGAGAGAGAGAAAGGAAGTGACTCACAATCAATTTTAGGGTTTCCTCTATCCTTTGAGCTTTATTTGGGAATACTTAATCAACGATCAAAGCTTGAAGATTCAAGTTATTGATTGCTTGCTTGGTCTTTTTAGTTCATTAAGGATTTCTAAATCTTTGAAGAACACAAGGTATGTATAACTCTCAAATGAACTTCATGGCATGTAATCTATGAGTATATTGAAGTTTCTAGGATTTTTTGGCAAAAGGTCAAGATCTTTATTCCATGTACATGTCAAAGATCTAATACGTTATGTGACTCTTGTGGTAAATATTTGAACTTTACTCTAGAGATTACACAGAAACCATGATAGGCTTCCTATGTTGTGATTTTTCTTGTGTGTTCATGTTTTAAAATTCTCATGTTCATGTTTTATCTAAATTTGAGGTCGTAGCTAAGTTAAATCATTGTGTGAAAGATCCGTAGGGTTCAAAATTCTAAGAAGAAAAAAGAAGAACAATAGAAAAAGGAATCGAAGAGGGGGGAGTAGTTTACATAGTTTTCACGTGCGTGGGTGGTTCTACTAGTTTTAGTGTGTGAGAAAGGGTGTTAGAGTTTTTTCCCATTTTATTATTATTTTATAATAATATATTAAAAAATACTCTGTTCAGGAAAATTATTCCTAGAATGATGCTCACATAATCTCACAGCTTGGTCCAGTGAGATTTAATTGTTTAATAACTCTGCATGTGTGATGCGTGGCAACTTTCCCTCCCAGTGAAAATACTCCCCAATGCCGGATGCATTAAATTTAGGTTGTCAGGCTTTAAAAAAAATGCCACCATCGTCAAGCAAATTTAAAAGAAAAAAAGGAGGGGTAAGGGGGACTGCGCTGACGTGCGTCACTGCTTGGGAAACGGGGAGAGAGGGGAGAGAAGATAGAGGGGAAAGGGAATTAATGGTTGTAGGGGGAATTAAAAAAAAAAAAAAAAAGGACGGGGGTGGGGCAAACTATAGAGACCCAAAAATTTTAATTTATGAAAAAAATAAAGGAAAAATGAAAAAGGAAAGGAATTAGAAAGAAAAAGAAAGGAAAAGAAATTTAAAGATGGACATCAACAGGGACTCGTCGATGAACCCATTGTCTTCATGGATGAATGTTCTTCTGGGTCTCATCGATGAGTACATGTGTCTCATCAATGAGGAGATACCGAGAGCAGAGAACTTCAGGCCATTAAGGGTTCATCGACGAACCCATTATCTTCATCGATGAATGCCCTTCTGTGGTTTGTCGACGAGGACATGTGTCTCATCAACGAGGCCACATGGACAACTATCTATATAAAGTTTCATATTGGATTTTTAGCAAGGAAAACAAAATTTCTTCATTCTCTCTCTCTCTAGGTTATAGCTCCTCCCCCTTCTTCCTTCGATTTTGGCTCCGTTTTAGCCTATTTCAA
The DNA here is from genome assembly GCF_029873635.1 of Malania oleifera. Lineage (NCBI taxonomy): Eukaryota > Viridiplantae > Streptophyta > Magnoliopsida > Santalales > Ximeniaceae > Malania > Malania oleifera. The sequence continues at coordinate 51,139,940 of NC_080418.1, forward strand.
CGATCCGAAACCACCACGATGATCTAGGGGTGATTCTTTGCAAGTTGACCAGAGCGGCTTGTTGATTTGGAATTTTTGGGCACCACTCCAAAATCATGGTAAGTAAGTTATTTTAGGGTTTAAATGATTATTTGGAATATATAGACCCATGAAATGTGTTAGATGATAAATATACTAGGGTTGAGTTGATTAAACTGAGGATAATGTGATTTCAAGGTTTGTAGTTCTGAATGTTGTGGGTGTGGTTTACGATTTTTCAGCAAGCCAGATAATTTATTACAAAATAGTACTCACTTGTGTGTGGCATGAGTATAAATTTTACTACAAATAATGGTATGTTAGAATATTTTATGAATTCACAATAAAAACATGATTTGATGACAGCTTTTAGAAAAATTATAAAAAGTATAGAAAATTATATTTTCAGTATATTTTTATATTTAGTCGACATAGATGTCGTGATTCTTCAGCCCGCGCAGATGTCATGGTTATTTAGCAGGCCCAGATGCCGTGATTATTCAACCGGCCCAGATGCCGTGAACAAATTTATATATATAACAGTTTATTCAAAAATTATAATATGGCAAATTTTTTGCAAAAATATGCAATGAGATATGTTTTAGTTATATATTATATGAAATGTACTATATGATATCAGAATCCTTGATGGACTATGTTATGAGCACAGTACCATAACTAGCTAGGCAGATCAGATAGAATACCCCTGTGTGCCAACCTGAGAAGCATTGCGAAGAGTAGGATGGGCGGACCAGATTGGTATTCACCAACAGTGCGACCACACTATTCAAAAAGTGTTAGGTCGGAGGCTTATAGGATGGGTGGACCAGGTTGGGTGGGCAATCATGCATAGTTATGCCACATTTGACTTAACCTTGTAGGCCAGCCATGGTTAAATCTAGCCCTCGGGCCACACAACCCGATGATGCGGGGTTAATTCATGATTCAACTTTCCATCCAAGGTATAATTTCTTTAATATGTAGAGAAAATGATTTATATGTATATAGAAATTTAGTATGATATGTTGATTTGCGATTTATTCATATTTGTAAAGAACAATTTTTCCTAACTTGTCAAATGTGGTTAAACTATGTACATATTTTCCTTACTTATCAGATACAATTTATTACAAACAATATATGCTTATAACACAATAGTACTCATGTTACCACACACAAATATTAGTCTATCTCCTTTACTGAAAGGTGTCTCACCCCAACAATACAAACACTTCAGGAAACCCAAACAAACGAGTGGAGTGAGCTTCGAGATAGAGAAGGCTAGTAGTGCTACCCTAGCTGAAGGGTACACTACAAGAAAACTGGTTATTAGTGACAGACGTATTAGTGACAGATGAAATTTCATCACTAAAAGTGCAGTATTAGTGACGGTTTTTTAGAAACGTCACTAACAGATCGATTATTAGTGAAGAAATTTCATCTGTCACTAATACTCCAGCTTCCTTGCTCAAACCAGTGCAGGAAATCACTTTTCGCTTGAAAACCATCCCAGGAAACAATTAGCGACGACTATTTAGATATTAATGACGATTTCAATGCGTCACTAAAAGGAACTTTTTAGTGACGGTTAATTAACCGTCACTATTACTATTTTATCAATAAATAAAACAAATTTATTTTAAACTAATAGTGACGGTTTGGTATATTCATCACTATTAGTCCATTAGTAGTGAGGGTTCGGATGCTTTGTCACTAATAGTTCTTTTCTTTTAATAAATAAAATAAATTTATTTTAAATTAGTAGTGACGGTTTGTCATATTCGCCACGATTAGTCTATTAGTAGTGATGGTTCAGATGCTTCGCCACTACTAGTTATTTTCTTTTAATAAATAAAAAGAATTTATTTTAAACTAGTAGTGACGGTTTTGAATATTCATTACTATTAGTCCATTAGTAGTGACAATTTGGATGCTTCGTCACTACTAGTTCTTTTCTTTTAATAAATAAAACAAATTTATTTTAAACTAGTAGTGACAATTTGTCATATTCCTCACTATTACTCCATTAGTAGTGACGGTTTGGATGCTTCGTCACTACTAGTTCTTTTCTTTTAATAAATAAAATAAATTTATTTTAAACTAGTAGTGACAGTTTGGAATATTCATCACTATTAGTCCATTAGTAGTGACAATTTGGATGCTTCGTCACTACTAGGTCTTTTCTTTTAATAAATAAAATAAATTTATTTTCAACTAGTAGTGACGGTTGGTCATATTCCTCACTATTAGTCCATTAGTAGTGACGGTTCAAATGCTTCGTCACCACTAGTTCTTTTCTTTTAATAAATAAAACAAATTTATTTTAAACTAGTAGTGATGGTTTGTCATATTCGTCACTATTAGCCCATTAGTAGTGATGGTTCGGATGCTTCGTCACTAGTAGTTCTTTTCTTTTAATAAATAAAACAAATTTATTTTAAACTAGCAGTGATGGTTTGTCATATTCGTCGCTATTAGTCCATTAGTAGTGACGGTTCGGATGCTTCTTTACTACTAGTTATTTTCTTTTAATAAATAAAACAAATTTATTTTAAACTAGTAGTGACGGTTTGTCATATTCGTCACTATTAGTCCATTAGTACTTATGGTTCGGAGTCACTACTAGTTCTTTTCTTTTAGAAAAATATTAATTCATTTCAAACTAGTAGTGACAATTATGAGATTCGTCACAACTAGTTCTTTTATTTACCGAGTTTCACCCCAATCTTCCTTATTTCCCTCCTTTCCCTTATCTCTTTCCCGCCTCCTCTCCCGATCCTCCCCTCCAAATTCTCCTCTCTTCGTCATAGGGCCGTTGCCATCTGTCGTTGCCCGAGGGCCTGTCGCCATTCACAGACCATCCCAACCCGAGGGCTCGTCGCCATTCATTCATTGACCATCACAACCGAGGGCCTGTCGTCGTTCGTTCGCAGAACCCATCCCCATCGCAATTTCTCACCTTCGCCGTCACCAGAGAGGTCAGTATTTTTTCTCTATATTTTTATTTCAATTTATTTTCATTGCTAGTATTAATTATACTATTTTATTTTTCTTATAATATCTTAAATTTGTATTATTATTTGTATTTTTATTATTTTATTCAAATTTTTTTTAAAAATTATCTGATTTAATGATAAAATTAATTTTGTTTAATCAAGTTTTAATTTATTTTACTTTTAAAACTATTGACTAAATAAGTTGTTGGTTTTCAATTTTTTATTTTTGTGTTGATTCTTAGTTTTTATTTTCATGATTTTTTGCCATGATACCAAATGGCTACCTGTGCGCACAAGAAGCTAAGAATGTCTGTAAAATAAACTAAGATCGATTACATCTACATGGGATCATATTGCTATGTCATGCCATTTTATTTGACAAGGCACATGTCTCGAGGATACCCAAATCCTTTGAATTTGGGTTTGGATGCCGCTCATTATTTTTATTTTGTAACAAAATATTATTGTGTGTAAAATTTTATGATTTTGAATATATTTTTTGGATGCAAATGTTGTTTTTATTATCACATTTGAATTATTTTATAAAATTCATTTTTTATTTTTTTATTTTATGGCTTTGATTTTCTTTGTTCTAAATTTATTTATTTTCTTTATATTTATTTTATTAAAGTAATTCATTCTTGATGCACTCACAGCATACTTGGTGCGTTGCAATGGAATAGAATTTGAGGGAATGAAATCAAATATATCACTCGATCTCATCATGCTTATTCATTCAAACTCTTATTTCATTTCTTTTTCATCTTAATTATTCTTCTCACGCATCATGCTTTAGCATAAATAAAGAAAGAAGATTGTATTAAATTACTACTTAAAAAAGATTTAGGTATCCAATTTGGCCTAATGAAACTCAAGACTTGCTTGTTGTTGATCTAATTGAAGTATTTTATTTTGACATGCTCTTAAACTATAACATGATTGGTCAAGATAGAACTAGAATAATTTTGATTGTCATATTTTCTTATTTATTATATAAGTTTACAAAACTGTCCCATTAGAGACATTCCAATAATTAAAATATGGGACTTTTATGTCATCTTGATTTTTTTCATTTTTTTAATACAAAAATTACTTAGGGTTGGATTTTTATTTATTTTATTTTTCTTGTAATACATATTCATGTGTATTTCGATTCAATTTTAGTAAGGTGTGTATTTTTTAAAGGAAATAAATAAGGCTTAGGACTTTTTTAGTTGTGCAAAATATTTTTTTTATTCTTCCTTTTTGTTTTTCTAAAATTACAAAAGGCTTAGCTAATCTTTAACTTTTATAACATTTTTATTAAATGAATGAATAACAATTTAAAATGTTGGCACTATTTTTTTTGTGAAAATAATTTTAGTATCTTTTTTAAATAATTTTTTTAAGTTACAAATAAAAAGGACAGTCCAGAGCACAAAGCTCCTGTGTATGCGGGGTCGAGGGAATGTGTGCAATGTCACCTTGTAAGTTTACGTGATACAGTTCTAGCATGTTTAGTAAATAAGTTTTCAAGACTAAGCTTGAATTGCGCTCATTAAATTAACGAATCAAGCTTGGCCTTATTCATACTCGACTCATTTATTAATCGAACTTAAAACAAAACTAAACACATTCTTCTAATTAATGTTAAACACCAAATTACAACCTTTTTTTTTTTGTGAGTAGATTAACCCATCTACCCAAATAAACAATATGAAGAACACCCCGATTGAACAACCCAAAATAATGAATTTAATTAAAGAAGGAATAACAGGATGTTAAATCCTCGAGGAGGCATTCTAGAACTACTAAAACTGGTGGCAATGTGGATGACAACTATACGAATGATCACCAATAGAAGTATCAATGCCAAACACATGCACTTCCCAAAAATATAATTCCCTTAACATAACTTATAGAGATTTGACACATCACCTTATGTAATCCCCTCAACATAACATCTCAAATTTATATTTTTGAATTTGTAAGCCTTGATCAAGCAAACCAAAATAAATCACACTCCTTCAAATAAGAAAATGAAATGAAAATTGAATATGCCTTCCCGAGTACTAGGACTTCTTCATTAATTAACCCAACATTAGGTTCACGGAATGTCTATTCCTAGAAATAGAGTGGTTATAATAGGTTAGTTACAATTAGTTATACAAAAAAGCTACTTTGATACCATAAAGCAAATAAAAATGTAAAACTTTTTATGAATTCATAATAAGGAATAGAGAAGGAATAATTGTTGACCTAATTGGTCATATCCTGTTTTGATAATGACAAATACACTTGGCACTAATGTTTGTCTTGAGCTTGCATGCAGGTTCACTCTACGCAAGGAATTGAAAAGAACACTTTCATGATGGCGTATGGCGACCTTAAGGAAGATTGAAGAATATTGCACTTCATTTGTATTTGTATTTTTATATTCTTCTTTCTAAACTGTAATGCAATATGATCTGTAATAACTACATCATGCATGGTAGGACTGTATGCTCAGATTGGCCTTTAATGGACCTTAGGTTCCCACACTTAGTGCACAATACCCCATTATAGTTCACATGTAATCAGGGGTAAAATTAAAATCAAGTAATGAACCTTAAGCTAAATTCATAAGGACTTTAGGCGACCAAATCTGGCAAGTCAAATTGCCTCAGTCAACCAAACTGTGGACTGGTCAAATAGTTGACTTGACTTTGGGCGACTGAACCAAAAAGGATCTCACCATCCTTGGTCAACTGAACTTGTACCCTTACTTTTCCACCGTCCTCAAGCACCCAAACTTATAGTTTATTTTCACCTTGGGCGACCGAACTTAGCAATTCAGTAAACTAAACCTCAGACATAATGGAAAATCGCCTTAGTCAGCAAATCGAACCCACTTTCAGGCACCCGAAATTCAAATTCACCTTTTCCTGTTGTGCCCGTTCGGGTGACTGAACCTATGGCTCAATCAAACGAAACTCTCCGATTGGCCAAATTTTTACCATTGTTAATTAGGGTAAAATAGGGTTGATTTTTAAACTCATTTAAAACTTTTTTTTTATAATTCCCTGTATGACCCAAATGGTTATATTTTTTTCCTTCTCTATATATATGGATTCATTTGCATAAATTAAGGGTGATTGGCAATTTCAATTAGCAAAAATTCTCTGAATTTCCAAGAGCATATTTTTTCTATACCAAGCCCATATACTCACTCTTTGCTATTCCCTTGATAAATCCAACTTCCTAAGAGTGTTCTTGAGTATTTCTTGTGCTTAAACTCTCCTTATAACTTATTGCAATATTGTTTTTGTTTGAGAGTTTTAGTTAGGGCTTTTCCCCCAATTTAACAAATAAATCTTTGTGTGGGAAAATCCTCATAGCTAGTGAGTCTTTGCATCATTGTTGCAAGACTCATCAAGCTTGTGACTTTTTATTTGCAAAAAATTTTTCACAAGCTTATATATTTTTCAAATATATCTTGAGCTATTATTTTGAGAAAATAATTTCTAAGATATTTTGAATACACTTATTGGAACTCTTCAAAACTTTCTTTGATTAATTTACATTAATACTTACTTTCAAAGATTGCTTGGAAATACACTCTAGGTCTTGATTATACAATTACATCGGATTGAGTGTTTAGCACACATTATTGGCATTGAGTATATATACTATCATCGATGCATGCATAATTATCTGGACTTTATTGTGGTACATCTCTACTTGTGTAGAAGCACTTTATTTGTATGCAAAAATTATAACAATTATTGTATTCCATGCATGGGCCTGAAGAGGGAGACTTGCCCTTGTAAAATCTCCGGACTGGCTTCAACCCGGTTAAGAAAGTTAGGTGCACCATCATAGTAAGGTATTGTAAATGGTGCCGCTCCACCCGTGAAGTGAGCCTTTAATGGAATCCTTGTGCATGTGAACCAAGGCAAGGACATAGGCAGGATTGGTCAAACCCCGATGTCATATTCGATGTGAAGTTTATATTTCCTACATTATATTTTGCGTTGTGCATGATTTAATTTCCTTACTGAATATACTGTAAATCTGATTGGCACGGTATTGCATTTGATTGGGAAATACTGGAATTGCATTGTTCGTTCTGAAATTTGTTTAATATATCATATTTGCAATTTTATATACATTTAGACAGCCCCTAGGTTGTGTAATACTACTGCTGGATTAGTTGAACCTAGGAAGAAATTTTTTAATCTCCAATTCACCCCCTCTTGGGATTGCACCAAAGTCAACAATAACTAATCTCAAATTTCACCATTTGAATGTATATCCCTTTCTTATTAGTGTAGTGCTTACAATATAAGTATTGTGTTAAGACTTTCTGCTCTTATTGAAATTATATTGCACCTCTTGTGAAATACTGGATTGAGTTGCCATACTGGTTGTGAATATGCCTTTTGCATGGCTGATGTAGATTTGTGTATTATATGCAAGTAGTGAATCTAGGTTCTCACATGATCTTACATATAAACTCTTTTTCAGGTAAAATTTTTTATAAGAATGTTCACTTTACAGTCGGCATGCTACCAAAATTTTGTTAAAAACTTTTCCAAAACATGAGATAATAGATGTTGAAGTATATATTCGTATAAGCACCAAATGAGACGAGTAATGTTCTTGGAACCACAAATAGCTATTAGTTGTTGGAAATCAAGAGGAAACTATGTCCATAATTTCAAAAAATTTCCCATTTAGTGTTATAAGAAATGATGTGATATAAGAAATGCAACCTTATTTAGGATTATTTTGAGAAATAGTCATTGCAAAATTTAAATGGTAAAGATGTATCTGAGCAGATGTTTGTGTATAAGACGAGTTAAACAAGTTGTAGTTTTGTTCTTTTGTTATAGGTTGTTATATTTAATGATAATAGTTTATTTTAAATTGATTACACTAAATCTTCATAACAACAATGTATAAAAGACCAATGAAAAGACAAGAATTAAATGCCATGTGAAGTAAAATGTCAAATTAATTACTGTAATTTCATGTGTTCATTGAAGTTTAGATCCATTCAAGAATGGTTATTATACATTCATGCCTAATCGTACATGTGAGACAAATCAATTTTCAAAATTCAATTGATTATTTGATTCATTTACAATTAGTGATGTTTGTATTTCAACCATTCTTGAATTGTCCAGTGTGGACAGTTTAGGAAGTTGTATTTACATTGTTGTCATCGTTCACCCTTTGTTGATTATCATTATATCTTTCGAACACGTCTCTACTTGTGTTCTATGGATGCATAGTGGGCTGTCGTGACAATTTGTTAGTGATGGAAATCTAGCAACATTTTTACTTCCCCCATCTCATGCACTTGGAGAGCAGTGTAGAGATGCTGCCAAAATTTTAATGACTATGATGATGGAATTTGAGCGATTGATTGCAATGTAAATGTAACATTCCTGAATGGGATAGGATCCGTACCCTTTAGACGGAAGGTTGTTACTTTTTGGATTCACGATGCATGCGTTATAAACATTATGAGAATGTAATCAACACCATTTACTTGAATATGTTATAGAATAATTAATGAATATGGATAAGAGTTGGATGAAAGTTCAGAGTAGGTTTTTTCCAAAATACATGAAAGGGGTATATGATTTCATAGAGTTTGCGTGTCCTCATGCAGACAAAACCAGTAGAATAAGATTTCCTTGCAAGAAATTTCAAAACATGACATTCAAACACATTGATCTGGTCCATTCACATTTATTAGATTTTGGAATGGAGAAAAGGTTCACAACATGGGTGTTCCACGGTGAAGATTACCCAGTTCAGAGTGATGATGATGATGATGAAGATTAGGGAGCAAATATAATAGATGATGATACACGTTTGGAAGGGTTAATCGAAATGTTAGGTGACTTGCAAAGGGGGATTACAGTGGATACGGACGATGTTGGTGTCGTGCGTACTGGTGATGGATCTAGTTCAAAAGGTACCATATCTTGCGATCCTATTACGTTAAATCCACTTGGTAAATCTTATGAGGGATGCACTAGTGTCCCTATATCCAAACTGTACAAAGTTCTCAAAATTGGAATTCCTAATAAAGTTGCTTCATTCAAGGACAATGCATGGGTTATCTCAAAGCACATTCAACATGCATTTAAGCCTCATTAAAGAGGCACTACCTGATGGTGAAGCACTTCCGAAGTCCTTTTATAAGGCGAAGACATACATGCTTGAATTAAGTCTCGATTATACTCCAGTACATGCATGTAGGTATGATTGTGCACTCTTTTATAGTGAGCATGAAAATGCGAATAAAGAATGTGGTGAACCGAGAAAGAATGTGGTGAACTGAGATATAAAACTAACCAGAAGACTGATAAAAAGATCCCCTAAAAGGTTTTGCGATATTTTCCATTAATCCCATGACTGCAACGATTGTATATATGAAAAAAAACTGCTGCATATATGAGATGACATCAAGAGAAACATCTTCAAAGATGGAAACTCCCTTACCCATCAAGTGGACTCCGAAGCTTAGGCTGATTTTGATAAAATGCATTTGTGGTTTGCTAATGATCCTTGCAACATCAAACTTGGCCTTACTTCAGATGGGTTCAATCCTTTCAGTAACATAAACAACCCGTATAGCATGTGGCCAGTTATGATGATGTCATACAATATGCCGCCATGGCGATGTATAAAAGAACCCTTCATTTATATCTCTTTTCTTATTCCTAGACTGAGGGCACCTGGTAATCATATTGATGTTTACCTACGTCCATTAATTGACGATTTGAAAGAACTATGGGAAAAAGGACTGGAGACATTCAATGTGGAAACTAGGACAACATTTCGGATGAATGTTGTAGTGTTATGGACAATTAATGATTTCCCCGCTTATGGCAACCTGTCGGGTTGGAGCACAAAATGTTACTTAGCATGCCCAGTCTGTAATAAGGATGATGGGTCCTTATCCTTGAAGCATGGACACACGTTTTGCTTTATGTTTCATCATCATTTTCTACGACCTAGACATTATTGGAGGACTCGTGGCATCAAAAGCTTTAATGGAAAACCTAAACGAAGGATGCAGCCAAAGCGACTAAGTGGGGAAGAGATATTAAACCAGCTCAGGTTGATCAAAGATGTGAAATTCAAGAAACCATCAACTAGTAGAAAAATAAAATGTGTTAAGTGGGAGTTGAATTGGACAAAGAGAAGCATCTTCTTTGAGTTTTCATACTGGAAAGATCTTTCGCTATGCCACAACTTGGATGTCATGCACATCAAAAAATAACATTTGTGAGAATGTCATTTGTATATTGCTGGATATAAATGGGAAGACAAAGGACATCGCAAATGCTCACCATGATATGGAAGATATGGGAATATGACCTGAGTTGCTTCTGATTCGTGATGGGGACAAACTTCTAATGTCATCATCCTGTTACAAATTTTTGAAGTATGAGAAGAATAATTTCTTCAAAAGGTTGAAATCAGTGAAGTTTTCTGATGGATATGCATCAAACATAGCTCGATGCATAAGCACGAAGGAAGGGAAGATTGTAGGAATGAAAAGTCATGATTGTCACGTCCTTCTGCAATGAGTTCTACTCATTTCCCTTGGTGGACATTTGACTAATGATGTTCGCTAAGTGCTAATTGAGCTAGGGATCTTCTTCCAATAGTTGTGCTCTAAGAAATTTAGTGTAAACGCACTTGAACAGTTAGAGGAGGACATCTTGATCATACTATGTAAGCTGGAGAAAATATTTCCCCCATCATTCTTTGATGTGATAGCCCAACTAGCCGTCCATTTACCAAGGGAGGCCATAATTGGAGGACCAGTGCAATATCGTTGAATGTATCCTTTTGAGAGGTAAATTATAAAGTTCTTCTACAATGTTCATGTGATTTCCTCCGTTTCTTTGTACATAGAAGTCACTAAAGTTATGTACAACGCACAGGTTCTTATCCACTTTGAAGGGGTATATGCACAATAAGGCACGATCATAAGGTTCAATCATTGAGGCATACATTGACAGTGAATATCTTACATTTTGCTTAATGTATCTACATGATATTGAGACAAGGTTCACTCATGATGAGCAAAATGTAGACGTTCATGCTATTAATGCCAAAGATGAAGAACCTAGCATCTCTATATTTCTAGGAAATGTTCGGCCATTTAGTGCACGAATTTACGATTTCATTGATATGGACGACCTACAAAAGGCACATTTTTATGTCCTCAATAATTGTGATGAAATTGTTCCATATATCGAGTACGTGGTTCCAAACTCCTTACTTTGCATTGTATTTAAATATGTAAATATATATATATATATATAATATTATTGCATATAGCGAACATAAAGCTAAACTTCTGGCCCAAAATGAAAAGAATGTTGACAAAAGACATAAGAAGGAATTTGTCAATTGGTTTGGGATTTGTGTAAGTAACAAATTTTATGTGATTTGTAAGCAATGTATATTTTCAATATTGATGGTTTACTCATCTAAACTTATTTTTTATTAATAGATGAAAGTCATGTATTATAATAAAGAACCAACGGCGAGTAAAGATTTGTATATGTTGGCATGTGGCCCCGATCAACGAGCGAACCGCTACAGCTATTGTATTGTCAACGGCTTACGATTTCATACGAAATCCCTCGAACTTCATAGAAGAATTGAAAATTATGGGATTGTGGTGCTAGGCACAGAAGGAGATGAAGAAATTGACTACTTCGGTGTCATGGATGACATTATAGAGCTTCAATATGGAGCTAACAGACTTGTCCACATGTTCAAGTGTACAAGGTGGGATATTAGCAATAAAAAAAGTGGGATAAACATAGATTTCTATTTTACCAGTATCAATTTTAGTAAAACATGGTATCAAAATGACCCTTTTGTGCTAGTAATGTAGGTAGAACAAGTGTTCTACCGCAAGGATACAAAATTGAAAGGTGAATGGCATGTGGCCCAAAACATTCCTCCTCAAAGTTTATATGATATTAAAGAAGTCACAGATGAGAAGAAAAGTGTCAGCGATGAGGCTTACCAAGAAGATTAGCCATCTGTTAGTGCAGTAACGCAATATACTTTCAATGTTGTTGAGGAAGGAGCCGATCCTATACCATCGAATAGGGTTGGGGCTACGCCAGAACACATATGGACTGTTGACATTAAAATTGAACAATTTGTACTCGTTGACTTCATCGACAATGATGAAAATGATGGAGAAGATGAAACAATGGTCGAGTACTGTAGTGAAAAGGAAGACACTCTAGAAAGTGAGGATGATACCGATATTGAGGACATATAAGTTTAGGTACGCATGTTATGTTGTCACCATGTATCTGATATGTGAAATTTACTGAAAATATATTTATTATGGATCCATAAAATATTCAATCTTCTTATATTTACTTGTGTAATATTTTGTAGACATGGCGGCAGGAGGTCGTCGAAGCCGACTTCAGTCCTGTATTTCAACTACATCATCACTGATGGATGATCCGACATCCTTGAGACCGATAGAGGATGTCGGTACTCATGCGGCATCGTCACCATCTCAACCCTCAAGACCCTACCCTAGCTAGACATGGATCCATCAGTTGGGGATCAAACCTAGAGTGAGTTGCACACCATAATGAGCTACGTTGGTAAGGCTATAAGTAATTGATTTAGAATAAAACTATTAATGGTTGTTCACATGTATGAATATAATATTGTTTTTTAACTCTTCTTTCAGCATCGACCTTTATAGCACAGACAATGAGGTCAGGTTGTGGTGTAGTAAAGAACACCGAGCTACATAAGCACCTACACAAGACTGGGGAGCAAATACAAATTGACATTCCTCCAAGCTTCACAGCCCCGCGTGCCAGCATTTGGTGCAAAGCTTGGACTCGAGAGCTTGGAATTATGTGCCGACAATATGCTCCAATCACTGTATTCAGCTCGCAGCAAGTGATAGAGGCTCAGCACATGGTGTTGTATAGGCGCATATTGGGGCTCATTGATGAACTCATTATCTTCATTGACGAATGCTCTTCTGTGGTTCATCGACAAGGACACGTGTCTCGTCAACGAGGCCACGTGGACAACTATATATATAAAGGCCTAAATTGAATTTTTAGCGAGGAAAACAAAATTTCTTCATTCTCTCTCTTTAGATTACGACTCCTACCTCTTCTATTTTCGATTTCGGCTCCATTTTAGCTTGTTTCAATGATCAAGAACCACCACGATGATCTAGGGGTGATTCTTTACAAGTAGATTGGAGCAGATTGTTGATTTGGAGTCTTTGGGCACCACTCCAAAATCGGGGTAAGTAAGTAATTTTAGGGTTTAAATGATTATTTGGAATATGTGGACCCAAGAAATGTCTTAGATAAATATATTGGGTTTGAGTTGATTGAAATGGGGATAATGTGATTTCAGGGCTTGGAGTTTTGAACACCGCAGGTGTCGTTTAGGGTTTTTCAGCAGGCTTCATAGGAAATAGGTAAGGGGATAGATTAAGTAAGGTATTTTCAGGAAATTAATTATTTAATATACAATATTTGATTCAAAAATTTATATATATGATTTAGTATAGTTTTTGGTAATTCTAGAAACCCGAACCCAAAAAAAAAAAGGAAATAAATAAGAAAAGAAGTAAGGAAATTTTTAAAGGACAAACATCGGGATTCATTGACAAACTCCTAGTATTCGTCGACGAAGTCCTTTCTACAATTCGTCAATGATGTTCAGGCATCGTTGATGAGGAAATGCCGAGAGAAATTTCAGGCTTCACGTTCGTTGATGAACCCATTCCTTCATTGATGAACATCCTTCTACAGCTTGTCGACGAAGGCACCAATTCGTTGATGAAGTTGGCCAAGCCAAGCCCTATAAATAGAATTTTAAGTTACTTCTTCATTAAGAAATCATATTTCTCTCTCTCTCTCTCTCTCTCTCTCTCTCTCTCTCTCTCTCTCTCTCTCTCTCTCTCTTTCCCTCTCTCTATCTATCTATTTATCTATCTATCTCTTTTTAACTGGTGCGCCTCACTCTCTCTCTGTGATTCTTTGTCTTTCATCGCCAGATTCAACGATCAAAACTTACCATGAGGATCTAGGGAAAGTTTTCTACAAATTCAGCAGATTATGTTGACTTTTTTAGTCCAATCCCTGTTTTGATGCTAACAAACGCACAAGTATCTCATGTGTGCATTTAGTGTTTTTGAACAGGTTCATGATTCAGCACACATATGAGGTAAAGGACATGGAAGCCATGACATGACTCAAAGCTTATATCTGGCGTATTCCATGACAAATTAAAAGCAAAGAAGATAAAGAAGACATTCATTTTTACTTGTATAAGCATTTATTTTTATCTCTAGTCTATAATATTGCATGCACCTGCATGATATGTTTGAATGCTCAGAACAACTGCAGATAAACCCCAGGGACTAGTACATCTCACCAAAAACCTTTTTTCTAAAAAGATTAAAATCATACAAAGTTTTTGGAATAGCTATAGGATCAAAATCGGGGCTAAAACGAAGTTTACAAAAAACTTCCGTCGACTGACACCGGATTTTTTTGGTGTCCTAAAAAAGGACCTAAAAATGACTTTAAGACACTCACTCATGTATACCCATACTTGGTCATTTGAAATAGGGTGATCGTTGGCTTAAACAGGACAGAAATGCACAAAATGTGCACACTCGGTCGACCGAACTACCATGTAGAAAATGCCCCGGACGACCGAACCCGAACCAGGTCAACTAGTTGACCACAGTTCGGTCAACTGAACTATGTAGTTCATTTGGCCTCGATCAACCGAACTCCCTTGGAGTCAATTTTTTTACCACCTAGTCGACCGAACCCAAAATGCTCTTCAACGCTCTAGTCGATCAAGAGTCCTCGGGAGATGCCCCAACTACCTAGTCGACCAAACGTCTCAAGTTCAAAATGTGCCGATCGATCGAACCACACTAAATTGGAAAATCGCCTTCGGACTTAGATGTACGGC
Organism: Malania oleifera; assembly: GCF_029873635.1. Classification (NCBI taxonomy): domain Eukaryota; kingdom Viridiplantae; phylum Streptophyta; class Magnoliopsida; order Santalales; family Ximeniaceae; genus Malania; species Malania oleifera. The sequence goes on from NC_080418.1 coordinate 51,154,948, forward strand.
CGACCGACCCTTTAGTTCATTTCATGCCTGGTCGACCGAACCTCAAGAACTTCGGTCGACCGAACTTGTCCTGGTCGACTGGTGCTCTCAGGTTGGAATATTTTTTTAAGTGTTTAAAATGTCATTAAACTTAATTAAACTTTTCCAAAATACCGAGCGTGTCCCTCAACGGTCAGATTTGTTAAAAATCTATAAATACCCCCTTCATAACTCAGATTAGCAACTTTGATTAGCCAAATTTCTCTCTCTAATCTTTTGGGCTAATTTTTATCAAAGTTCCCCCAAATTAATTTTTTATTGCAAAAATCTTTTCTTGGGGTAAAATATTTTTAATCTCTTATACTCTCTTTCACTCTCTATGTTTGAAAAATAATTTTTGAAAGAGAGCACTTGTCTTAAACTCTCAAACTCTCTTTTCATCCATTCTTTTTCAAAATAATTTTGTATGAGAGTATATTTATTTTGGGCAAATTATTTTTGTATTCACTTGCTTACTCTCACTTATTCTTTATTTCTTGAAAATCGTTTTGAGAGTATAGCTCTGGATTTCTCCCGGATTATTTCCTTGATAAATATATTTTGGGAGAAGTTATTTATTGCACAAATATTTTATTAAGCTTAACTCCTAGATTCTCCAAGTATTTCTAACTTGCATAAATCTTTGTTGGAGAACATAATACTCATTCTTCATACTCATTCTATTTGTGAAAAAATCATTGAAAGAGAAAAACCCTAGGTTCTCCTATAGTTTTATTGAAATATCTTTTTGGAGAAAACATTTTAATAGAGTTTAAATATAGTTAAGCACCCTTACTCCCCTGAGCATTATTTCACATCATTGGAGTGTGTATTTGTATGAGCTTAGTGTGTATATCTCTGCTTGTATTTCAAAAGCATTTTCCATGTACAAAAATGGTTTTCATGTAACGGTTGGGTTCAGCCCGTTAATTGAACTAGGGAATCTCAGCCCTGCAAGTGAGACTAGTTTGGCTTAGCCTAGTAATTGAGCTGGGATTATCCTCACCTCTTAAGAAGGGAATGTAAAAGGTTTTTGCTCCACCGGTTAAGTGAGCAGGTATAGTGGAATCCTTGGGGGTAAGCCCAAGGCGGGGATGTAGGCTCGTTTGGCCAAACCTCGGTAACAAATCTGGTGTCTCTCTTTCTATCTTATTTAAATTCCTGTACTTTAATTTCAGCATGTGTATGAATATTTATTTAATGTCGAAATTATTCTCAGACACACATTTGATTTAAATAAGATACTGCACATGTGTATGTTTACTTTTATTGTTAAACTCGCTTTACATAAACATATACATGTTGAATGGGATATGATATTGTGGTGAATCGGCGAATTGTTTAAATTAGCCAAAAAGTTTTTAAAACCCAATTCACCCCCCCCCCCTCCCTCTTGGGATCACACCAATTCCAACAGATTATATTTTTGAATGGGGTCTTTCTAGTCACCACTCCAAAACAAGGGTAAGTGGGTAGTTTGGAGTTTTATCACTGATTTGAAGTATAGGGAGCCGAGGGAATGTTTAATGATAAAAATTATGTGGGTTGGGATGATTAATTTAGGGAAAATGCATTTTAGGGTTTTGAACTTTGAACGTCGTAAGGCATGGATTTTATGGTTTCAGAAGACTTTCCAATAAGTCAGGTAAGGGGATTAAGTTAAGTCAAGAGTTTTATTAAAGTTGAACTAGTTAAAATGTTATATATCTATATTTACGTTTTTAGTTTTTATTTCAAAAACCAATTGTTCAAAACAAATTTTTCAAACCTAGTATATATGATAGGGTATTTTGAGTAAAAATTAACGGTGGAAAGTTTGGTTCAACATTATAAATGGAATATACTGTATGCTGAAATCGTGTGGCAGATGGGTAATGTTTCAGGGTTACCGTATAACCGAGTTTATGGAAGTTTGTGAAATACTGGAAATGTTTGTGAAATACTATAAATGTTTATGAAATACTGGAATTGCTATTGAAATATTGGAACTAATTGTGAATACATAGGGGGGTTTTGTATGATGGCCGCGACGATCGCGACGGCCTAGATTTGATATAGTGGCTATAAGCCAAGTTTTATATGATGGTCGCGAGAGCCAAGATTTGATATAGTAGCCATGAGCCGACTTTTATATGATGGTCATGAGGGCCAGGTTTTATAATATGACAGATTTTATATGAAGTGAGTGGAAATACAGTTTTATTACTTAAATTGCATGATATGCTTTAGGAACCCTAGGGACCAATTATATTATGAGCACGGTACCGTTGCTAGAGATTCAGTATTTGGCCATGTACACTCACACTGTTCTAGATGAAAGTGTAGGGTGGTCTCAGCCGACTAGCCTCAGCAGAGGGTGTAACTTCCCTGGAAGCCTGGACTTTCAGGATGCAGTAGGGCAATTGGAACCCCACAAGCAAGTTGTGGATGCCTACGCAGTCAGAGTTAGATGCAAATGTATGATTTGACTTTGTCTGGGTTGATCGCCTTAGGCTTAGTCCATCCATTGGGCCGCACAATCCGTGCCATGGGGGAAGTAAATGTCGTTAGTCACAGGGAGTTATCTTATATGCATATCTATAGATTTATGTAAATGATACTAGTTATTTACTAAATTGTTTATACCATGGAATCAGAATGAATATTTTCAACAGTATAAAGTGAGTACAATGCATAAATTTTATTTTCAGTTAAATGTAGAATGGATATTTTTTTGTAAACATCTCATACATGTTGACTACACACTAATGTTAACTTAATCCGCCTTACAGAGTAGTGTCTCACCCTAATATACAAATTATCTTTTCAGGATCGTCTCAAGGGCAAGTTTAGCGAACTGTGAGGTGAGGTGATAGCCTGTTAGTTTTTGTGAGTGTCAATAAGAACTCTACTATAGATAAGTTGGGTTTGAAGCACAGAATTTCAAATCATCTACAACTTTTGTGTTTTAATTTTTTAGCAATATGGGCTCTAAGATGGTCAAAATTCCCTTTTTTTTTTGGAAATAAAGAGAAGAAATAAGGAAAACAGAAAGAAAATATATATATATATATATATATATATATATAATATGCTAATGTGACCCGGCCATGCAATCAAGTCCGGGTCCTCCATGCGCAAGACTTTAGGGCAACCCCCTCTCTTCCCCTTTATATAACTTTTTCTTCTTCTTCTTTTCAAGCAACTCCCCTATCACTCTTCTCCTTACCCTCTCCAACACTCCCTTGCTTCCTTTCTCTCCTCTGTCTCTCTGAAAATTTTCCCTCTCTTCCTTCCCCTACTGCTAAACCTGAGTCCCTATTTTCCTTATCTCTTTCTTTCCCTTTCCTTCCCTTATCTCTCACTCTCGGCTAGCAATTCTCTCTGATCCTCTCTCCCCCTTCTCTCTTGCTTCCTTCTTTCTCCTTTATCTTTCCCTATCTTCTCTCCCCCTCCTCTCCCTCTCAACTTCCCTACTCACGACTTCTGGTGTTGGTATCCTGTAGCTGCTGCCATTCTTCCTCTACAGTTGCTGAAGAACCCGAGAACCACCTTGATGTGTTGCTACTGCAACCAGCCACCCGAAGTCCTAAGGCTCCCGCTGCTTGCTGTTTGCTTCTACTTCAACCAAAGAATCTAAGGATCCTGCTCCACCGCTACTGCTATAGCTACTGCAGTGTTGCTTCCCGGCTGCTCCAACTTCCTTCTCATGCCCTCCTCAACCATCTTGCTGTTGTTGCTCTGAAGGAGGTAGACCTGAAACCACTTTCCTGTTGTTGCTGCTACTGCTCGTGGACACACCCTAGCTGAGAAACCCCTGCTGCCAACCCTCTCTCACACGGCCAGCCAGCCACAACCCTTTCTCTCTTTCTTTCTCTTTCTTTTCTTTTCTTTCTTCTTTTCCCCTTAAGTTCCTTTGTTCTTGTTTTTTTTTTTAATATTTGAATAATTGTTATTTTTTTCGTAAATATTTAATTAAAGTTTTAATTTTTAATTCTTGTTTGGGTGTTATCATTAAAGTTTATTTCTTCTCTTTCCCCTCTTATTTGTAATTAGAATTAGATTTAAATTTTTTTACTTGCATTAATTTTTAATTGATTAGAGTTCTGTTGAATTTCTTAAAAAAAAATAGAGAGAGAAAAATACCAAAAAAAAAATATCTATCTTATTTAGAAATTAAATCAGTGTTTTTTAAAAAAAAATTAAATTTTTTTTCTTGAGTTTGATTTAATTTAAGCTTAATCTTATTAAAGTTCACTTTTTTTTATTGTGTTTCCATTTACTATTTAGTTATTAAAGTTTTGAATTTGGTTTAAGTTTTTAATCGCATTAAAAAATTGGTTTTTGTTTAAATTGGTGATTGATTGAGTTCTTTTTAGGATTGCATGTTTTAATTACGTGTTAAAGTTATCGTCTTAAGTTTTTATTCCAAAGTTTAACGCATATTTCAATTCTAATTCAGTTGTTAAAGTAGGATTTCCGTTTCTTGTTGTTAAATTTAGTGCGTGTTAGGAATTAGAACTTAAATTGCGTGTTCGTTCAATTTATTAAAAGAAATCTCAAACATCCTGGAAAACCCAAATCTGAACTGTTTTTAGTAAAAATTTCTTTTCTTATTTTCTTTGGGATTACATGAAATTTGGAGTTAAACTGCATTCTCCGAGGAGACGATTTGGCCTTTAGGATAAATATTACACGACATAACTCTTATATTTGGAATAGCTTCCGAACTACTCATTTTTCAAGTGAGTCAGGAAACTTGGAGGGATTCCTAAGAGCAGGATCAGCTATTGGCGGATAGGGGCTGCCTGCTCCAATAGTTTACCCGAATGAATCTGACAGTGTTTTTAGGAAGAGCGAACTCGATTGCAGCTGAAGATTAGGTTAAGGGGATGGAGGAGCTGTTAGGCGTGCTAGGGTGCACAGAGGAATAGAAGGTGAGGTTTGCCACCTTTTTGTTGGTGGGGGAAGCAAAGAAGTGGTGGAGGTCGGTCAAGCTGGTGGAGGAACAGCGCCTACAGTATGCATCTAATACTTGGAGCCGCTTCAAAGAGGTTTTCTTCAACAGATACTTTCTTGTTGTCACTCGAGAGCGGAAGGCAGAGGAGTTCCTACATCTGACCCAGGGGCCCATAACTGTGCAGCAATATGTGGCTAGGTTTGTGTAGTTATCTTATTTTGCTCCGTACATGATCCCAGAAGAGCTGAAGAAGGCTCGAATGTTTGAAAGACTTCTGAGGTAGGGAATACGCTCACAAATCAAATACCAAGTGATTTGTCATTATCAAAACAGGATTGAACTCATAGAGTCAACAATCTCCCCCTTTTTGATGATGACAAATACACGAGCAAAAATATAAAATGGGTTATGCCTAACAAGGCTCCCCCTCAAATAATGCACAATCAAATATTCAACAATATGAAATATGCCCATGCACAATTGAAAATAGGCAATAGTTTTGCACGTATAACCCATGTACTTATGTACTTTTGCCAACTATTTTTGCTATAACCTTATATTCTTCTCCCCCTTTTGACATCAACAAAAAGGTAGATAACAAAAATGCTTTGATATAATTATATCTCATCTTTTTAAAATATATATATATATATATATATATATATATATATATATATATGCAACCTTTAGATTTTAAAAATTGTACTATGAAATATGACTCCCTTTGTTAATTCAATTTTCTTCTCCCCCTTGCTAATGTAAAAAACTGTGTTGTTGAATTAAATTGCAATATGAACATACACAATGTGTTAAATTTCATAGACATGTATAAGTAAAAACAGTCACTAAAGTTCAAAGGTTAAGTGAAGACTAACATATGTCAGTTAACATGCACTCATCATGATATGAGTTTAGTATCAAATGTGAACAAATGTGATACCAAATGGGAACAAATAAGCCGAATTTGAAATTTTTAACCAACTATGAATATTAATTGATGTTGCTCCCCTTGAATTATGTAATCTAATATAATTCTAAGCAACTTATCGACTATGCATCAGACCTAATTCACGTCTAATTTGGATAAACCTATCATCCACAAGTGGTTTCGTGAATATGTCTGCCCATTATTCATCTGTGCATACAAACTCAAGTGTCACATCTCCTTTTTGCACATAATTACAAAGAAAATGATGTCTAATTTCTATGTGTTTAGTTTGTGAATGTGATATAGGGTACTTTGAAATGTTTATTACACTAGTATTGTCGCACCTTGTAGGAATTGTTTCATAGTTTAATCCAAAATCCATAAGTTATTGCTTCATGCATAACGTTTGGGCACAACAACTTCCAGCTGCTACATATTTAGCCTCGGCTATGGATAAAGCAACTGAATTTTGCTTCTTTAAAAACCAAGATACTAACGAATGTCCCAAGAAATGACATGTGCTACTTGTACTTTTTCTATCTACTTTTCTTCCGGCAAAATCAACATCTGAATAGCTAACAATCTCAAAGGTTGTATACTTAGGATACCATAATCCAAGTTCCACGGTTCCTATCAGATATCTAAGTATTCATTTGAAAACTAATAAATGTGACTCTATAGGTGCAGCTTGAAATCTTGCGCACAAACATACACTGAACATTATATTGTAACAGTCAGATATAGTAAGCTACCAATCATTCCATGATAGAGCTTGATATCTACTGGTATACCTTGTTCATTTTTGTCTAATTTCAAGGAAGAGCTCATAGGTGTCCCTAGTATTTTTCCATCTTCCATATTAAACTTTTTGAGCAAATCTCTAATGTACTTCAATTGATTTATAAAAATTTCATGTTTCTCTTGTTTGATCTGAAGTCCTAGGAAGAAATTTAGTTCACCCATCATGTTCATTTCAAATTCATTTTACATAGTACTTGAAACTCATTACACAATTTTTCATTTGTTGCTCCAAAAATGATATCATCCACTTATACTTGAACTAGGAGCATATTTTCATTCTTTGTTTTTATGAATAATGTTGTGTCTATCCTTCCTCTGATAAATTCATTATCTAGTAGAAAACAGCTTAGCCTTTCATACCAAGCTCTAGGAGCTTGCTTTAAACCATACAAGGCTTTAGTTAGTCTATAAACATGTTTTGGATACTAATGGTTTTCAAAACCTGGGGGTTGTTCTACATATATCTCTTCACTTATGTAGCCATCTAAAAATGCGCTTGTGACATCCATTTCATACAGTTTGAATCCTTAAAAGCAGCATAGGCTAAAAGCATTCGAATGACTTCCATTCTAGCTATAGGTGCTAACGTTTCTTCAAAATCTATTCCTTCTTCCTGGTTACATCCCTGAGCTACTAGTCTTGCCTTATTTCTAACAACTTTTCCATGTTCATCTTTTTTGTTCTTATATCTTTCAATAATTGTCTTATCCTCATGTCTAGGAACTAATGTCCATACTTTATTTCTCTTAAACTGGTTTAACTTTTTTTGCATGGACATCATCCAAGATTCATCCTCAATTGCTCCACTCACATTCCTAGGTTCTTCTTAAGACAGAAAGGCAAAATGACTAATCATATTCCTAAGTGAGGATTGTGTGGCTACTCCACATAATGTTCACCTATTATTTGATCAATGTGATGACTCTTTATGTACTTCCATTCTCTAGGTAGTTCATTAACCTCATTTTCAATTTGATTAGTTTCAGCAAATGGTTCCTTAATTTTATTTCTCTTTTCTGAATCATTTTCAATAGACAGTTTTTCAAATTCCTTTTTTATCTCAATTTCATCTTCATCAGTCCTTTTAGAGAAGGGGTTTGACTCATCAAATACTACGTGAATGGATTCTATAACGGTTAATGTTCATTTATTATATACTCTGTAGGCTTTACTATCTAAGGCATACCCTAAAAGATGCCTTCATCTGATTTCACATCAAACTTTCCTAAATATTTATTGTCTCTAAGCACAAAACATTTATAGCCAAAGACATGAAAATATGATATGTTTGGTCTATGATCATTCCATAATCCATAAGGAGTCTTATTTAGAGATGGTATAATCAAACTCTATTTAGAACATAGCAGGCAGTATTTACTACCTTAACCCAGAAGTACTTAGGTAGTTTATGTTCGTTAAGCATTATTCTGGCCATTTCTTGTATAGACTAATTCTTTCTTTCAACTACACCATTCTGCTGTGGTGTTCCGGGAGTCGAAAAATTATGAGCTATTCCTAATGAATTGCAGTAGTCTTCCATGCCTTGATTTTTAAATTCTCTACCCCTATCACTTCGGACTTTAGTGACAGTATAACCCTTTTCATTTTGAATTTTCTTACATAGATTTATGAATTGTTCACATGCTTCATATTTGTGACTTAAAAATAGTACCCATGTATATTTTGAATAATCGTCAACTATGACGAATGCGTATGATTTTCCTCCTTAACTCTGAGTTGGGTTTGGACCAAATAAATCTAAGTGTAGCATTTAAAATGGCTTAGTAGTAGAGATTACTTTCTTCTTCTTAAAGCTAGTTTTTGCTTGTTTTCCTAGTTGGTATGCATCACATATTTTATCTTTCACAAATTTAGTCTTAGGCAATACCTTAACTAATTCTCCCTTAACAAGTTTAGATGTTAAGTCCATGTTTTTGTGTTCTAGTCTCCTATGCCAAATCCAACTAATCTCATTTATAGTAGAAAAACAAGTAACATGTAGAGAAGCAAGATTGTTAAGGCTAATGGTGCAAACATTTTAATGACGATCGGCAGTAAAAAATATTTTGTTTTTCAGATTTGTTCTCTATAGTGCATTTGTCATGTTCAAATGAGACTTTATAACCTTTATCACATAGTTGACTTATACTCAATGAGTTATGTTTCAATCCATCAACTAATAACACGTTATCAATGTCAAGTGAAGGTTCCTTACCATCCTTACCAACTCCAATGATTTTACCTTTAGAGTTATCCCCAAATGTAACGAATCCTTCATCTTTGGATATGATAGATGCAAATTTAGCTTTATCTTTTATCATATGTCGCGAGCATTTGCTATCCATATGCCACTTGTCCTTCTAGGAGGACAATCTCAAGCACATCTGCAAGACATAATCAGACAACTACTTTTGGTACCCATATTTTATAGGGTCCATGGGGGTTAGTACTAGATTCTTCTTTGACTTTCCAGACTTTCATAATTTTGACTTCTTTATTTTTGAAAGGACAGTCAAATATTATGTGACCCAACCTCTTACATTTAAAACATGTAATATTTTTATGATAGTATTTAGTTGGAATATATGATTTTGACTCTCTTACAAAATATCCCATGTAGAGATGCCTCTATTTTAGATTCTCCTTCCCATTAAAACCAAGACCTTCCTTCTCTAGGGAATTTCTTTGAGCTCCTAGGAATGTTTCAAAATTATTTTTTCCTTCTATAAATTTACTAAAAATTTTAGATTTATCTTTGAATTTCTTTTCTAACTCTTTAATTTTTAAATCCTTGTATTCATAAGAGATGCATGAGATTTATTTTGATTTTCAACTAACTTAAAAAATTCTTTCAATTTTAATTTCAAACCAAAATTTTTCTTATTCATTTTCTCAAGCATTTTAAGGGTATGCAAACATTCCTGATGCAATTCATCATAAGAAAGCATGCTATTTTCATTTTCTGAATCACTTAAATAGTAAGATAAGGTAGAACAAAAAAATTGTACCTCGTGGTCATCGCGAGCCACCATACATAGATTTGCATTCTCATCATCACTGGATTTAGATTCTGAACTACTGGTACTGTGAGTGTCCAAACCCACCTTTAGAGTTTTTCTCTTCTTCTTCTTAGACACTTTCTTAAGCTAAGGACAATCTAGCTTGATATGTCCAAATTCTCTACAGTCATAACACATGGGAGGATCATCTTTTTGCTTCCTTCTACTTGACTCTCCCTTTTTTGTTTTTGAGCCCTTGAATTTTCTGGCGTATTTATTGTTCTTTCTCATGAACTCTCCAAATTTCTTAATGATAATTGTCATGTTTTCATTTGATTCTGAATCACTTTCCACATTGGAGCAGTGAGATGACCCCTTAAGTGTTGTAACTTTCTTTGCTTTAATTTGCTCATTCTTCCTCTCATTTATTGCAAACTCATAGGTGATGAGCGATCCAATTGGCTCATCAACAAAAATCTCCTTCAGATTTCTCCCTTCTACTATTGCAGTGGCTTTAGCTTCCCAAAATGGAGGTAGTCCCCTAAGTATTTTCTAGGGTAAGATTTACCAAAAACATTTAAAGAATTCATGATGCGTGTGAATCTAGTGTACATGGATTAAATAGATTCATCAGCAGTCATTTTAAATGTCTCATATTCACTAGTGAGCATGTCTATCCTTCTATCTTTTACTTCCTTAGTGCCTTCATATGTAACTTCTAATTTTTCTCAAATCTCTTTAGCAGTATTACAAGCCATCACCCTATTAAACTTATTTACATCTAGTGCACAGAATAGCACAGTAGCATTTATTTGCACAAATTTTCAATCTTCTTCAGTATACTCATCTTCAATTTTGGGTACATTTACCTTATCAACTACTTTCATAGGGACATGGATTCCCTTGGAAACAATTTTCCACACTTTCCAGTTCACATTTAAAAGATATATACTCATTCTTCTTTTCCAGTAGGTGTAATTTACACCGCAGAAAATAGGTGGTCTAGTGGACGAGGGTCCCTCACCGAATGGAGTTACATTGATGTGTGCCATGGGATCTTTCTACAAAATGAATAGTTAACTCTATGTTAATCCGCTTTAATACCAAATGTTAATTCAGGTGTAATCCCAAAAGGGGGGTGAATTGGGCATTTTAAAAATCTTTAATTTTATTTTACCACTTAATCTCTATTTCAATATTTAACAAATTAATTGCAGGGGCTTGAAATTAATTCAAATTATTATCTCAATAAATTCTATTTTACCCAATTAATTATCAAGTGTGTATAATATAAATCAACATACAAACATGCAAAAGCTGATAATGAAATGCAAAAGGAAATTAAAAAGATAAGGGAAAAGAGAAGGCAAACACGATTTTATGAGGTTCAGCCAACCCGACCTACATCCTCACCTTGAGCAACCCACTCAAGGATTCCACTAAATCCCTACTCCTTTAATTAGGATGGAGCTTCCCTTACAATCCGTTGCTTACAAGAGGCACAACTTCCTCCTCACTTAGTTCACAAACCGAATCGTGATTACAATATAGAATTAGAATTCTGCAAAAAAACTCAATATTGCTTCTAACAAAGCTAGTGAGTACAATGGAAAACCAAACACATATTCATATAATAAACCTTGAAGCTCAGTATGTATGTAACGATGTAATCGCTACATGAATGATATGCTTCACAAAATTTCCCTTTGATCAAATCTCCCAAAATAATTATATAAGTAGATGCTTTAGAGAACTTAGGGTTTTAGTTCAATTTACTAGATGCAAGAATACCGAATGTGATCTTATTAAAAAATTTGTCTTGAATATTATAAAGATCTAAGTTTTTGCTATCAAATAATTCATAAGATCAAACCTTTGAATAAATGTATGACTTTGAGTATTTCAAAGATTTAACAAACAAGATTTTTCAAATACATTTTGCACCAATAAGATAGATCTCTTTGAATAAAATTATAACTTTGAATGTCACAATGAATAAAACTTTAGAATACTAATCCCAAAATATTTTTCAAATAAAAAACTATGGGAAAAATAAGTTTCTTGCTCCTAAAAAGGTTTTTTACTAAATGAATAATGAAGAAGATTATCGATTAATAAAAATTGAAAGCTCAATAAAATAATTTCCAAACCTCAAGATCAAACCTAGATTTAGCAGTCGTTGCACATGTATTTGCTCAGATCTTGAATATGTGAATGCCCAAGTAAATGTATGGTCTTTGTAGTGCAGGCAATGATTCTTAGCAATAGTATTCAAAAATCTCAAGAGACGTACAAGAATGTTCAAGGCTCCTTAATCATATGCAAAAAGTCAGGCATTAGGGTTTAGAGGTTGATATTATAAGTGTTCTCAACCCTAGGTTAAGTCTTGACCATTTGATCAACTTGATTAATTAAATGACTCGCATGTTCTCTCACTAAAAACCAGATTTTTAAAGTTTCCATAAGTTCAGACAACTAAGCTTTCGGGTTCAGATGACTGAAGTTCCTTAAAGCTTTAAAAGTCATAGTCTCGATGTAGGGTCAGACGACTGAACTTGACAATTCAGACGTCTGAAGGTGTTCTACCTGTTTTGTGTTTCATAATTAATTCTTCAGTCCTCTGAGGAAATTCTCCAGACGTCTGAAGTAAAATTTCAGTCGTTTGAAGTGGCATCTTTAGACTTCTAAGGGTAATCCTCAGTCAACTGGCCAGTTCAACTTCAATTTTTTTTTTTTATTTTGTTTTCAAAAACCATTTTTGTAATCTTGCTTCTTCATAAAACATTTTTTGAAGTTTTAAATAGAGTCTCCAAGTTAATGAATAACTCCTAAAAGATTTTCATGAGATGCATAAGTCCTAAGGTCATTCTAGGGTATATTTTGAGCTTCGAATTAAATCATATGAAATATGTAAATACATTCAGTTCTAAATACCCATTCCTATGACGATCTTGAACTTGACGCTTGCATCTTCATTCTTCTACTCTTTTAGTTCCATGGATTGTGTCAAGTTGTATATATATATACTTCTTCCATGACTTCATCACCTTTCATGCATGCTAAGTAATGTTCCTACTCACATTCTCAATGCACATATCAAAAACCATGTGATTTGTCATTATTAAAACAGGATTGAACTCATAGAGTCAACATTATCTGTCCTAGATGCCAGAAGAGGCATTAGGCTGAGTGTAGGGCTGGAACAACTGGTTGTTATCGGTGTGGTAGGGCAGGACATCAAGCACACGACTATCATGTGATAGTGAATTACGCACCTCCACAACATCATTATAGGAGAGGTAACCAGGCACCCCAAGGTGATCATTAGAGGGGCACCACCCAGGCGCGGGTATATTTTATGACTCCGGGTGACGCCGAGCACACAAGAGATGTAGTTACAAGTCACATTTATGTGCTTTCAAATAAAGTTGTTGTGCTCTTTAATTCAGGTGCGACCCACTCATTTGTATCTCGGGGGTTTGTTAAAGTGTGCGGATTACAGAGACTCAGTCATTAGAGGTTGAGCTAGGTGTGGTCACGCCGACAAGGTCGATGGTTGTATGCAGCGAGGTGGTTAGAAACTATCTAGTGGAGATTTAGGGGAGGAGGCTACCTACTAGTCTAATTATCTTTGATATGCATGGAATTAACATTATTCTAAGGATGGATTGACTAGCATCTAGTTATGCGAGTATAGACTGTAATAGAAAAGAGGTAGAGTTCAAACCACTAGGGGAGTAGGAGTTCAAAAATTGTTGGATCATGTGTGCGCTCTGCACCATAGATTCTTTCAGCAATTCAGGGGAAGAAGTTGCTTCGAGATAGCTACTAGAGGTATTTTGCATTTGTTAAAGAAACACCGAAGGAGGAACTTAAGTTGAAAAATATTTCGGTGATAAGGGATTTCTCATATGTGTTTCCTGAGGACTTACTGGGATAGCCTCCGAATCGTGAAGTGGATTTCGCCATTAAGATAACTCCAGGGATGGCGCCAATTTCTAAGGCTCCATACTGAATGACTTCGGCTGAATTAAAGGAGCTAAAGGAGTAGCTACATGAACTTTATGACAAGGGGTTCATCAGACCGAGCGTATCACCCTATGGAGCACTGGTGTTGTTCGTAAAGAAGAAGAATCAGTCGATGAGGATGTGCATCGACTACAGGGAGATTAAGAAAGTGACAGTGAAAAATAAATATTAGTCACCATGTATAGACGATCTGTTTGACCAGATGAAGGGCACTCAGGTTTTATAGCGACTATGAGTCGAGTTTTATATCATGGTCGCGAGGGCTGAGATTTGATATAGCGGTTATGAGCTAAGTTTTATATGATAGTCGCGAGAGCCAGATTATATAATATGACAGATTTTGTATGAAATGAGTTGAAATACAATTTTATTACTTAAATTGCATGATATGCTTTAGGAATTGAAATACAGTTTTATTACTTAAATTGCTTAATATGCTTTAGGAACCCTAGGGACTAGTTATGTTATGAGCATGGTACTGTTACTAGAGAATCAGTATTTGGCCATGTGTGCTCATGTCATTCTAGATGAAAGTGTAGGGTGGTCTCAGCTAATTAGCCTCAGTAAAGGATGCACCTTCCTTGGAAGCCCGGACTTTCAGGATGTGGTAGGGCAATCGAAACCCCGCAAGCAAGTTGCAAATGCCTACATAGTCGGAGTTAGATGCAGACGAATGATATGACTTTGTCTAGGTTGGTCACCCCAGGCTTAGTCTAGCCTTCGAGCCGCACAACCCGTGCCATCGGGCAAGTAAATGGCGTTGGTCATAGGGAATTGTCTTATATGCATATCTGTAGATTTATGTAAATGATACTAGTTATTTACTGAACTGTTTATACCATGGAATCGAAATAAATATTTTCAGTAGTATAAAGTGAGTACAATGCATAAATTCTATTTTCAGTTAAATAAAGGATGAATGTTTTTTTGTAAACACCTAATGCATGCTGACCACACACTGATGTTAACTTAATTTGCCTTACTAAGAAGTGTTTCACCCCAGTATACAAATTATCTTTTCAGGACCGTCTCGATGGCAAGTTCAGCAAACTGCGAGGTGGGGTGATAGTCAGTTAGTTTTTGTGAGTGTCAGTAAGAACTCTACTGTAGATAAGTTGGGTTCGAAGCCCTGAGTATGTAATATGGGTTTATGGAATGAGTTGTTTTTGTTGTACTATTTTAATGGGATGTAATATGGATAATTGGAAACTATTGTGTATAAAGGTACTTTAGAACTCTAGTAATGGAATATGGAGGATATTTTATTTATTTTCACTACATTATATTATTGATTATGGTATCAAGTACATAGACATCACTAAAGTTGCACCCTAGGCCCACTTGGCGGGTCGAGGTGTTACAACTGATGTTGAACTAAGGAAACTTTGAAAACGTATTTAATATTATGTTGTTAGCAAAATATGTTTTCCCATACCAAATAATTTATTATGGAGTAGTACTCACTTGTGTGTGGCATGAGTATAAATTTTACTATAAATAATGGTATGTAAGAATATTTTATGAATTCAAAGTACAAGCATGATTTGGCGACAGTTTTTAGAAATATTATAAACAGTATAGAAAATTATATTTTCACTATGTTATGATATTCAACCGGAACAGATGTCGTGATTATTCAATTGGTGCAAATGTCGTGATTATTTAGCTGGCCCAGATGTCATGAACAGATTTATATATATAATAGTTTATTTAGAAATTATGATATGACAGATTTTATGTGGAAATATGAAATGAAATATGTTTCAGTTATATATTATATGAAATGTACTATATGACATTAGAATCTCTGATGGACTAAGTATGTTATGAGCACGGTACTGTAGCTAGCTAACTAGATCTGATAGTGTACCCCTATGTGCCGACCCAAGAAGTGTTGCAGAGAGTAGGATGGGCGTACCAGGTTGGTATTAGCCAACAATGCAACCACACTATTCAGAAAGTGTTGGGTCGGAGGTCGATTAGCCCCGAAGTGTTGCGGAGAGTAGGATACCCACTGTGTGCCAACTCGAGAAGTGTTGCAAAGAGTAGGATGGGCAAACCAGGTTGGGTGAGCAATCGTGCGTAGTTATATCATCTTTGACTTAAACCGATAGGCCAACCATGGTTAAGTTCAGACTTCGGGCCGCACAACTCGATCATGCGGGGTTAATTCATGATTCAGCCTTCCATCAAGGGTATAATTTCAATAATATACAGATAAAGTAGATGATTTATATGTATACAGAAATTTAGAATGATACAGCATGTTTTGTTGATTTACAATTTATTTAGATTTATACAAAACAGTTTTACCTAACTTGTCAAATGCAGTTAAACTATGTACAGATTTTCCCTACTTATCAAATACAATTTATCACGAACAGTATATGTTTATAACACAATAAAACTCATGTTGCCACACACTGATATTAGTATATCTCTCTTACTACGAGGTGTTTCACCCAAGAAATACAAACATTTCAAGAAACCCAGACCGATGAGCGGAGCGAGTTCCAAGATAGAGGAGGCTATTAGTGCTACCCTGGTTGAAGGGTAAGTAGTTGGGTTGAGTTCAGGATAGATTTTTAGGGTATGACGCTAGGATATTTATGGTCTTATTTTTTAGGATGTATATGTGTATTTTTTTATTATGGTAAGACTTTGGTATTGTATATAAAGTTAAGTACATCATGGTTTCCACTGCATAGTTGGTATATATGTATGGTCAGGTTTATCCCCGGTACCCCTTTGGGTCTGGGTTGACTCAGATTATGTTTTATAGTATCAAATGCAGTTACCTGACTTGTCAAATGCAGTTAAACTATGTACAATTTTCCTTACTTATACGAACAGTATATGTTTATAACATAATAAAACTCATGTTACCACACACTAATATTAGTCTATCTCTCTTACTGCGAGTTTTCTCACTCCAGAAAAACAAGCATTTCAGGAAACCCATACCGACAAGCGAAGCGAGTTCCAAGATGGAGAAGGCTGTTAGTGCTACCCTGGCTAAAGGGTAAGTAGTTGGGTTGAGTTCAGGATGGATTTTTGGGATATAACCCTAGGATATTTATGGTCTTTTTTTTTAGGATGTATATGTGTATTTTTTTTATCATGGTAAGACTTTGGTATTGTATGTAAAGTTAAGTACATCACGGTTTCCACTACATAGTTGGTCTGTATGTATGGACAGGTTTATCCCTGGTACCCCTTTGGGTCTGGGTTGACTCAAATTATGTTTTATAGTATCAGAGTATAATTATTATTATTATGAAAAAAAAAATATAGCAAAATTTTTGGGGCATTGTACATATCACAAAGAGACGAGAGAGAAAATGGAGGTGGGAAAAAGGGAGGCGAGAGGCAGAGTAGCCATGTGCTTCTTCCTCATTCACAATTTTATTTGAAAAAATAAAATTATTTTTCACTATTTTTTATATCAAATATTATTTAAAATAAAAAATTATTCTAATACGATTACAAAAATTTTTAAAAATCAAATATTAAGGATATGTAAAATTAAATTTTATTTATTTACTTAATATTTTTTTAGTTTACTTGATCACTAAATTTATAAAAGTAAAAACTGAGGTACATGTTTCTCGATACCGGATATGGTTTGATATGTAGTTCACTCTTCCTGATACCGGGTACAATTTTATTATTTAAAATAAAAAATTATTCTAATATGATTAAAATTTTTTAAAAAAAATCATATATTAAGGATATGTAAAATTAAATTTTCATTTATTTATTTAATATTTTTTTATTTTACTTATTAAATACATTTTTCATAAAATAAAATGAATGAGTTACTTTTTTGTATCAGGAAGCGCGAACCGCTCATCGAACCGTACCCGGTATCAAGAAACATGCACCTCAATTTTTATTTTTAAAAATTTAGTGATCAAGTAAAATAAAAAAATATTAAGTAAATAAATAAAATTCTAATTAAACATATCCTTAGTATTTGATTATTTTTTTTTAAATTTAATAACATTAGAATAATTTTTTATTTTAAATAATATTTAATATAAAAAATAGTGAAAAATAAATTTATTTTTTCAAATAAAATTTTGAATGTGGGGGAAGCACATGGTTGCTTTGCCTCTCACCTCTCTTGTTCCCACCTTCATTTTGTCTCTCAACTCGTTGTGATCTCTTCCCCCCCCCCCCCCGGCGCGGCCGCCGCCTACTTTTTTAAGCCTGATAACCCAAATTTAATGCATCTGGCACCATGTAGTTTCGCCAGGAGGGAAAGTTGTCATGCGTCACACATGCAGAGTTTTTAAACAATTAAAACGAGATTACGTAGGCGTCATTTTAGAAATATTTTTTTTCGAATAGGGTATTATTTAATATATTATGATAAAATAATAATAAAATGGAAAAAAAAAAAAAAAAAAAACACTCAAGGGTGTTAGGGTTATAAAGAAGGCTTGAAGGGGTTATAGATGGTGGAAAAACAAGAACTGCCCTGTTATCGCGGATGACGACCAACCAAGCAGGGCAACACATTTTAGTCTGTTTTAAGAAAAAATTGTGGCCTCCATGGTGATCAAAGACATCCCAACAATTGAACAACAGTGACAGTGATAGTTTTATAGTGTCAAAGAGGCAATGACAATGGTGTTGACCTAATAGGTCACGCCCGATTTTGATAAATGACAAATACTCCTGTATTTAATAAATATTTAGTTCATGTGCAGGTTCATATTAGCATATCATCAATGGCATGTGAAAGGTCAAAGATTGAAGACAAATTCATGCTCTTAATTGTAATAACTTTTAGTGGAATTTGTCTGTAATAGTAAATTAGGTTATTTGGTTTGTAATAAGCACACACAACATATACATGGTTTAATTTGTAAGCTCAAACCAGATACAAACCAAAACTAACCTTAGAAAGACCTTAGGGTATTCGGTCGACCAACACCAGACTTTTTTGGTATCTTTATTTTTGACCCAAGTGACCCGTAGGACATACACATATACACATATGATTGTTAGGCACTTAAACAGGGCTTGATTGTGTCAAGACGGGACCGAAATACACACTTGGTGCACTTTCGATCGAGCCAAATCAGTTCATTTTTGGCCTGGTCGACCGAACCATACCTGGGTCAACCGTTGACCAAGGTCTCGGTCGACCGATACTTACAATTCATTTCACCCCGATCTACCGAATCACCTGGGAGTCAACACTTTGACCTCTCGGTCAACCAAACCAAGTAGTTCAAAAGGCCCTAGTCGACCGAAACTACTTAGGGTCAAAAGTTTGACCACCTAGTCAACCGACCACTTTTGTACTGCAACTACCTGGTCGACCGGAGGGTTCTCGGGAGAATTCCCAGTGCTCTGGTCGACCGAACCAGGCAGTTCAAAATGCCGTGGTCGACCAAAACTCGAAAAATTAGGAAATCGCACTCTCCTGGTCGACTGAGTCCTTAGTTCAATATTTCCTAGTCGATCGAAACATTTTTTGGTTGACCGGACCTCTCAGGTTGCCATCATTTTTACCGCGGGTTAAATATTTTTAAACAGGGTTAAATTGATTTAAATGTCATTAATCTTTTCTAATAATCCCTAATAGGTCCCCAACGGTCAAAATTTTTGGTATGTCTATATATACTCTTTCATTTGGTGGATTAAGCATTGATTAGCAAAAAGATTAAGAAAATCTCTCTCAAGCAAAAATACTTTCTTTTGATTCTCATTTGCTCATACTCTTCCAAATACACTCTAGCTTACATTCAATACTCGTAAAATCATTTGTAAGTATTCTTAAGTGCTTAGATAGGAAGGTTTACTCTCTCTTCGTTGTGAGATTGATATAATTTTATTGAGAGCTAAACCAAAAGGATTGTTTGGGTACTTAGCCAATAAGTTCATCCTAAGAAGACTTTACTAGGTCTTCTGAGATTGCATATTTGTTGCAATATCTTAAGAAGCCCATTTTTGCTTTTGGTTGCGAAACATTTTCAAAATCATTTACAAATATCTATTGCTCTTTATTTTGAAAACCATTCGAGGAGATATTTGTGTTTAAGGTGAAACATCTTTGTTGCAATATTTATTCACTCAAATATTTTTGCTAAAAACAAAGATCCTATATATTTTGAAATCCAAGCATATACATACTTCCATGATTGAGATATTCTATTGATTGATATTCTTGAGGTTTATCTGATATTCTGTGTGAACACATTTGATTGAAATACCTTGAGATACACATATTGCTTGTTTGACACTCTCATGTACTTACTACACTGATAGAAAACATAGTTGAGAGTTGAAATATTTAGACCACACAGATCTTACATTTTAAATCATCTGTGGTGTTTGTGTTTGTGCGCATTTGTGGTACAAATATGCTTTATGTGAAAGCACCCATATATTGTACCATTTGATTGTATATCTGAGAGATTCCAGGCATGGCCTAAGGGGGCGGTAATCCAGCCCGGTAAGGATTGGTATAAAGGTTGAGGTCGGCCCAGAGGTAATTTGACCTGGTTTGTATAGGTGACACTCCACCTGTTTAAGTGAGCATTTTATTGTGATAATTCTTGTGCTGGTTAGCCAAGGCGAGGACGTAGGCAGTTGGCCGAACCTCGATAACATATCTGCGTGTCACCCTTCATTTACTACTTTCTGGTGCTTGTGCGATTAATTAAACTGCTTCATTTAATTTCTGATATATTTACATTATTCGCATTAGATTGACCATAGGATTGTGAAAATACTGCTGTTAGGAGGAACACCTAGGGGTTAAATTCTAAAAATACCAATTCACTCCCCCCTCTTGGGATCACGGTAAAGCTAATAGATGGCTTTATGGGGCTATGGTAAGCTCAGGTTTCAATGAGGACGCTAAGGGTTCCAAAGACAATGACCATAAAGGGGGTTGTTGCATGTTTCGTGCACTCATGTGTGCATCACATGAGTCACTTAGGCGATATGAAGCGGTCAATCAATCCATTTAGATCAATCTCACTAATTTTCCTTTTATTATTTTAATTTATTTAATTTTATTTTGAACTTTAAAAAATAATTTAAAATAGTTTTCTTTTGCAATAAATATCCAATAAATATGAAAAATTAAGAAAAAAAATTATTTTTTATTTAGGATAACTTACATAGGGTTTTCTTTATATTTTCCCTTATTTTATTTTTAATCTTTTTCTGATTCCTTTAATTAAAAAATAATTTTTCTTAAATAAAATTATTTTCTTTTAAATAAAAAAAATAGTTGTTTTGAGTAAGTCTTTGTATTTTTTTTAAAATTTTTTATTTAATTAAATTTATTTATAGTATTGTGGATTATTTTTATTTTTATAACTTAATGAAAAATCCAAAAATATTGCAAAAAAGGTAAATAAAATTCTAAAATTTCTTAGTTATTTTCTAGCCCTTTTTTCTTGAAATTTAGAAGCGTTTCATCATATATTTGATTTTTTTCAAAATGTTAAAAAAAAAAAAGGAAATGTTTAAAAATCGAATAGAGGTATCCTCTTTTATACAAAGTTGTGTTTAGGTTCTTCTTAGTGTGTTGAATGAATCCTATTGCCTATACAAAGTGAGTTTTATTTTAAATTTTTATTTTGTTTGTTTTGAAAACTGAATATGGTTTGCAATTCATAAAGCAGAAGAAGGTTTACTAATGAAATAGTATATTGTGGGCACATTAAAGTGGTTATCGGAGCTGAGTAGAAATCATGTGAACTTTGTCTGTGCATATTTGAATATTGTTTCTCACATGTTTCCCTTCTATTTTATTTTCCTTTTTTATTATTAGTGCACTGTAGTTTTAAAATTTAGAGCGATGACCAATTTGGAAAAGTAGTCACTATATATATATATATATATATATATATATATGTAATTAAATATATAATTATATATTTATAAAAGCAATGATAATTATACATGTTTTATATTAGTTATTAAAAAATAAATAAGCAATAAAAAAACTAATCACTAAAACATTTTCCAAAAAAAAATTAAAAGTATGAATTTCAAAATATGAATTTATATTTGTGTTTATTTGGGGGAAGCTTAACCTAATTTTATAATATTGAAGATTTAAATTTCATATTATCGAACGGAAGATTAGTACTTTCATAAAAATATTTCAAAACAATATAACATTCCATGTTGTGAACTTGTCCTAATTATGAATTTTACAAGATGTGCCACACAAAATCATAGGGCATTATGAGAATGTACCGAAGAAGAATAAAAAACAAGGAGGGAAAACCAACGGGGAGAAAGCAAAGAGAACAAGTTAAGCAAAGCAATGTTCACGAATGAAGGTTAATGATGGATGATGTAACATCTGCGTTTGAAAATTAATTCCTGCGGGTGAAGACAAACGGAGGAAAGGGTCACGGCGATCTTGACGCGGTATAAGGTCCACCGCCGGAAAGGGACTATTGGACTTTTGGGGTGTGAATCACGCGTGGATAAACTTTATTTATTTATTTATTGTGCTTATCTTTTTTGTGACGTATTGTCGCCTTCTGAAACAGACTTTATAATGAAATCAACGCGTCAAGGTCTTGCGTGGAAATGGCGCAGGACACCCGGCGGAAGGGGGAATTTTCTCACGTTTTCGAAGACTGGGTGGTTTGCACGGGGTTTGTTTTAAGTTTTTACCTTTTTTGATTTGATTTTATATTAAATTATTTAATAAAGGTTCAATGAGAAGTTTATTTCCCAATTTAATGCGAAGAAAAAAATCATCAGACCATTCGACGAGTTTTGCCTAGGAAACTCAATCGTCGATTGAATCACTATTAAAAATCGAGAGACCATCTACCGAGTTTTACTTAGAAAACCTAACCGCTGTTTGACGAGTGGCAACAATCGCTAGATCATTCAGTGAGTTTTGATCGGGTTTTTGAAGTCTTCCTCTATTTTCTTTGCGAAATTGCAGAGTCAGAGTACAGAGCAAAGCAACAGCAGGTGGCTAGATGATTGGACTAGATGCTATGCAGGTGACCGTTGCAGGGATGAGTTGAACTTTGTGAAGAGGAGCCGAATGTTGTGAAGGATGAGTTGAATGTTGGGAAGGAAGGCATATAAATGGGAGATGAGTATGCCTATTTTGCTTAAGTTTAAATTTTACATTATTTCATTCAAATTCATTAGTTTGATTCAAAAATTGTTACTGCAAAAATTAAGATTATTAGTGAAGGATCAAAATCGTCATTAATAATCACAAAACCACCACTATTACTATTAGTGACAGTTTTGAATTAGTCATTATAAATGTGGTTACTAATACTTATTAGTGACGAATCCTAAAAGCGTCACTAATAACCGAGTATTAGTGACGAATCCTAAAAGCGTCACTAAAATCCTAATACCGACACTATAAATTCTACATTGACTCGCCTCAAAATCATCACTGATAATAAAATATTAGTGACAAATTTCAAAATTGTCACTAATAGTGGAGTATTAATAACAAATTTCAAAGCCATCACTAATATTAGTACTATCAATGATTTGATAGCAAAATAATCGTACATTCGAACACTAATGCAAAAGAAAAAACTAGAAAAAAAAATCAAGAAAAGTATAATAATTTAAGTGTGGTTATGGGAAACGTATATCGGAGGAATTACTGATGAGTTTGCAAAAAGATTTAATCATTCGGTGCATTATGGATAGTAATTGCAATGGTGTTCACATAAAGGATGAAATTTAATATTTGTTTAACTTTCACCTATCATTTCAAAAATATTTTAACATTCATTTTATCATAATTATCTTTGTACATGATTTTATTTTGAGAAAATTTTAACGAAATTTCGGTAGCATGTCATCTGTAAATTGGATATTTTCTTATAAAACCTATACCTGAAAGCTGATTTTTTTCAACAAATAAATCATTTTAAGCATGCAACAACCTAAATCCACTACCTGCAGGCAATTCATAATATACTGCATCAGCCATGCAGTTGGCGTTCAACATAAGCATATATTCAAATAATTCAATCTACAATTCATGTAACATAATATCATCCATAAAAAAGACTTAGTCATTCGGTGCATTATGGATAGTAATTTGTAATGCTATTCACATAAATGATGAAGTTTAATATTCATTTAACTTTAACTCATCATTTCAAAAATATTTTAACATTCATTTTATCATAATTATCTTTGTAGATGGTTTTATTTTAGGAAAATTTTAATGAAATTTCAGCAGCATGTCATTTGTAAATTGGACATTTTCCCATAAAACCTGTACCTGAAACCTGGTTGTTTTCAGCAAATAAATCATTTCAAGCATGCATCAACCTAAATCCACTACCAGCATGCAATTCACAATATACTGCATCAGTCATGCAGTTGGTGTTCAACACAAACATGTATTCCACTAGTTCAATCTACAATTCATATAACATAATACCATTAATAAAAAAGATTTAGTTATTCGGTACATTATGGATAGTAACCTGCAATGTTGTTCACATAAAGGCATATGCCAAGTTAGATTGCAATATTTTCCCCTTTCTCTTACTATTTGAGAAATGAAACATTTCATGTGCGATGAACAGCTTATCCATAATTAATCTCCATTAAAAAAAAATACTTTACTACCCTGAAAAGAGATCATTATGATTTAATCTAACTAGCCTAAATCCTTGAATCAACACTAGTCTAATACTTAAAGCAATTCAGGGTTAGGTAAGTGAAGTTCAAAGATTTGAATGAAAAACCATTAAAAAGAAAGTGCAGGCACTAGAATAGTAATGTTATCTCCATTCACATACTTTGAGCACATAATAAGGAATAGACAAGAAATAATTATACCCAAATTTCATCACGAAGATGTATATTCTTTTCTTATTACCGTTGAATGAAATAATTCAAAATATATAAAGAATAATTATTATCTTGATTCCCAAAATTTAAACTCTATTGTACCTTATTCCAAGAAATAACTATTTTTCATAGCATAATGTTTAACTTGAATACTTCCTTAAAAGAGTTCTACGCCTTCCATAAACAAACCAAATGAAGAATGTTTTGACCACACAAATAGTAAAAAAAAATTTACCCAAGCTAAAGGAATTTCCTTACCCATTGATGATTCCTAAATACACCATTTGATCATTCTTTTCTAGCATTTAAAGGTGGAGAAGAAAAATTAAAAAAAAAAAAAATTGATCTAAACCATAAAACCGAATCAAACCAAACCAAACCAAAAAATTAGTTCACCACCATGCACTTGTAATAAAGAAACTAAATCTCAATTCTCAACAACATACATACATCTTTCATTTATAACCATAGGTATATCATCCATTGGCCAGCAATAATGAAACTGAGTCTCAATTCTCAACAACATAGACACACCTTTCATTTATAACCATAGATATCATCCATTGGCCCCTCTTATTTGGATTACCTTTTCAATATAAGATGTCAGTTGTCAAGTGGGTTGCCTCAATACATGTTCTCTCTTTTTTTTTTTTCTTTTTTCCTTTTAAGGAAAAAAATTGAGATTCCATTGGATATTTGTTGACTTTGGTGTAATCCCAAGAGGGGGGGGGGTGAATTGAAAATTTAAAAATTCTTCCTAGGTTTAGCTAAGCCAGCAACAGTAATACACAACCTATGACATGTCTAAGTTTTTCCCAATATCACAAAAAAACTACTGAGTAAATATTTAAACAAAGAAACCAATCTCAGTATTTCCCAACTATTCAAACCATGTATGTAAAATAATCAAGACAATAAATAATAGCATATATGGACGGAAATTGAAGTGCAAAAAATAAGGGAACACACAATATGATATCAGGGTTCAGCCAATACTGCCTACGTCCCCCCCCCCCCTCTAGCTTACAAGTCCAAGGATTCTACTAAAGCTTGATTAACGGGTGGAGCGGCACTGAATACTACACCAAGTCAAACTACCAGGGCTGACCTCGACCTTTACAACCAATCCTTAAGAGCTGGATTAACACCCCCCTAGGCCACGCCTAGAATACAACAAACAATCAGCACAATTTCGTGTACAATTTCAATGCTTCTAGCACAAGCAGATTTGTACAATATTACAATCTAGAATACATGCACTCACAAATGATAAGATCTAATGCTCAAGTGAGATTTGCTAAAACACTATTTCTGTCTCGACCTGCTATTTAACTTGGGGTTTTTTTTTTTTTTATATACTATAACATTTTCAATGCTTTGATACCAAATTAGATTAAACCCAACCATCAATCTAAGCAGTGAGAAGCGAAAATCAAATAAACATAACCATATATAATTATATATAATACCAAAGGGCTAAAAATGTTTCCCAAAATATACGTATATGACTGTTTCCCCAAAATACCCTCAACTGGCTAAGGCTATATAAAAATACTCCCAAAAATACTCACTCTACTGTCAAGACAATATTGAGGCCCCTCTATCTGCGAGCCTGGTCTGCTCGCCTACCTGGATCACCTAAAAAATGTTAAAGTAATGGGATGAGTCAATGCTCAGTAAGACGAAATATGTTATTGCTAATGTGTGTCAAATAAGTTACAATATTATGAAAATCTGTTTTTATATAATCATGTATAACTAGATCTATAAATACAGTACAAGTAATAGAACCCACCACCATTTTCATGTTGCTTAACATATCAGTATTTTAGGTTACTATTCAAAATACTTCTAATGTACATAAGTATATTCTCTATCTCTGTAAATCTGTATATACATAATAATAACTAAGAACTTCCCTATGGATAACTGTGCGTCATGATTTAACCCCTCATGACAGGGTTGTGCGGCCCGTAGGTGGGATCTACCCTAGCTGGTCGACCAGGTCAAACCACTATACTCCCTCAGTCAGATCGGCCACTCCTCAACCCATATCTGATGGGGAGCCTGTCCACGTCTGGGCACGATCAACCTACTACCACGTATTATCTGAATAGGTGGTTGCACTCTAAACTGAATATCTCTAGCTACGGTACCATGCTCTGTAAGCTGTACGATCCAATAGGATATGATACTATATAATACATCTCTATATATAACTATCTGTTTTACCATGATTCTGTAATAACTATATAAACCATGACATTAAAATAAATAGTAACTGTATCAACTGTATTTCTAAACTGAACTGTAATTTGTAAGTCATGGTATCGAAAACTGTATAATCATGGTATTCTTTAATTACTATAAAACATATTCTCTGGTTGTATATTCTGTAAAACATACCCTGAAAATAATGTAAAATATGCTTCTGTACTATATTTATATTCTCAAGCCACATAGTAATTTAATTCATAATATTCATAATTAATAAACTGTATAAAGTCCTACTGTGAATAATGATCTGGTAAAAATATACATTTCATACTGAAAATCATTTTAGAACTACCTAACATAGCATATTTCACTTACCTGATTTCTGCTAAAATCCTCCTATTGTAACGGGTCCTACACCCGTAGGGTTCTCCACTCAACACCCTGAAAACCATATATCCCAATACAAAACATCACTATTTCTACGTCTACAACATTTCCTACAACTGCTGGAAAGTCAAATTCCAAATAAGAGTCCTTACCCTAGATTTGGGATGAATTCCAACTTAGTCCCACCGACGATCCGCTCCGGCAAACTTGCAGAGAACTTCGCCCGAAGCGTCGTGGTGGCCTTAGATCATCGATCCAGCGAATGACAAGGTTGAAATAGAAAAGAGAAGAGGGAGAGGCCGTAGGAGAGAGAAGAAAGAGAGTATGCGCTGAAATTCTACGTAAAAACTGAATTTAAACACTATTTATACTGCGGGATTCGTCGACGAGCCACGTCACCTCGTCAACGAGTTTTGTAGAAAGTTCATCGATGAACTTGTATCCTCATCGACGAATTTCAGACTTTTCAAAAATCCTCTCTCGGTGTCTTCTCGTCAACGAGATAGGACCTTGTCGACGAGATCCTGAAGAACACTCGTCGATGAAACCTCTGTGCTCGTCGATGAGTCCTGGGAAATTTCTTGGAAATTTTCACCTCCAAAATGCAATGTCATCGATGAAGTCGGTTGCCTCCTTCTGTTACTGTTTCCATTTTCCCTTCCTCTTCATTATTTAAATATCATTATTGTTCGGGTCATTACAATTTCAGCTCTTAATAACAATGTATGTATGTGTGTATACATGAGAGTGAATGCCTTGGATTCAAGACAAATAAGATCAGTAATTATCAAAGGAACTTTATATCTCAAAGAGAAAATCTCAACACAATATTTTTCAAGTATAAGCACAAACGAGATTAAGGTTCAAGCTTGCTCAAAATTATTTTATCGAAAATGCAAGTAAGCTTTCGAATCTAAAAATGTTGCCAAGACTCAGAAGCTAACAAAAGTTCTTCTCAAAAAGATATTTATCAATCAAATATATTGAGAAAGAACCCTAACTTTACTCTCGAAGAAAAATATCAATCAATACACAAAAAATGAAAGTAAGCTTCAAGAACAAATCCGTGTAGGCACACACCAAGTGAAAATCAAACTCTTTCTAACTTGCAATTAGTTTGCAAGAAAGGAGTAAGCAAAAATCACTCTTTGGTTTTGAAAAGATTTTTCAAGAAAAAATATATGAGAGTATAAAATATGGGCTTGAAGATATGAAAAATATGCAATGTAGGATGAGGAAAAATCAAAGAGAATTTATGTCTAATTATGTTGCTAATAATGTGCTAATCTGGACAAATGAGGGGTGTATATAGAATTCTCTTAATTTTATACCGTTGGGTATACGGAGGGAATTTCTGAAAAGTTTAATTAACAATTAACCCTTGATTAAAGCCAATTACTGTAGTTAAAAATATGGTAACCTGATAGATTCGGTTGCTCGGCCCTTAGTGTCGGTCACCCGAGTAGACACAGTAAGAAAAGTTTACTTTCTAACTTCGGGTGTCCAAGTGAAGGCTCAGGTGGCTAGGTGGGCCAAGGCGATTTTCCAAACGCTTGAGATTTGGTCGCCTGGAGGTCAGTTCGGTCTACCAAACTTCATACTTCAGTCGCCTGGTGTATTATTGAACTTAGAGTTCGGGTGCCCAGAGAAGGTAAAAAGTGACACCCTTTATATTCGATCGACCGTGATCAGTATGTTCATTTGAGTACGGTCGCGTGAGGCTTTGGTCAACTGTTGACCCTTACCTATTCGATTGACTGAGACGTTTTCAACATTATAAGTTCAGTCGCCTAAAGCCTATTCAAAAATAAGGACATATACTTAAAACTCTTGAGTTATATGGGATTTTTCATGAGGTGCTTGGAGACCAAAAGTCAGTCTACAGCCTAGGCTTTTAAAGTAAGCCCAAAAATTCGGCATCGGTCAAACAAAGTGAGGTTTGGTTCCCTACGATCAGTCAATGGCCTTTTGAGCATTAAATACAAATCATGCATGTTGAGCATTATTACGGACCAATAATAATTACAGGATCAAAACTTAAATGCATTACAATACAACACAAAAAAATTTTCCATCTTTTTGCCTCGTGATAAGCCATCATGAAGTATGATCTTTGTCTGGTAGCAACGTGAATGCTGGGGCTGCTGTGCATGCTCTGCTAGTACCCTGTGTACAAAGAAAAGAGTAAGAGAATGGAGAGATGAGGATGGGAAGAGTGTGTATGGCAGTGAAGGTTCCCTTGTGGCTAAAAATTCGTATGGCTGCTAAGCCTCTCGTTTGTTGGAGGTGTTGCTATCACAGCGTGTTAGGTAAAGAGATGGCGAAGCGACGAGCTGCAGCGGTGGTGGCC
The DNA here is from genome assembly GCF_029873635.1 of Malania oleifera. Taxonomy (NCBI): domain Eukaryota; kingdom Viridiplantae; phylum Streptophyta; class Magnoliopsida; order Santalales; family Ximeniaceae; genus Malania; species Malania oleifera. Next base: position 51,184,458 of record NC_080418.1, read on the forward strand.
GGATGGGTTGCTGAGTTTTCTGAGTGGCCATGAGGAGTTGGAGAGAGGCAGAGAGGGAGAGGGAGTAAGATAGAGGAGGGAGAGGTGGAGATGGTGAGAGAGATAATAGGTGTGTGGCTATGCATGGAAAAGAGAGAATGAGAGGGAGCTTAGGAGTTTTTTTTTTTTTTTTTTTCTGTTTGGCCTCCACCCCCAAATTAGTCATGAAAGAGAGGTGCTGCCCCCTCCCTTTTTATAAAACTTTAAAACCCTAATTAATCTTAATGTGTTGCCCTATTCTCCTATTGGCCACATGGCCTTCACCCAGCCCACACACATATGCTCCCCTTTTATGTGTTGCTAGCCTCGTTGTTGACTTTACTATAATCCCAAGACCAGGGATGAATTGGTATTTTAAAATTTTCTCCCCTAGATCAATTATCCAGCAGCAATATTGCACAACTCAGGGTCAATCTAAAGCAAATAATGAAATGAATACGCAATTGAAATTTTAATTGTGCAAGTAAAATATTCAAGCATGCACATCAAAGCAAGTGAAAAGAGATAACACCATATATGTTATCGAGGTTCAGAAAATGTTCCTACATCCCCCCTTAGCTTACAAGTACAAGGATTCCACTGCGACTCACATAACAGGTGGAGCGGCACCTAATATAACCAGGTCAAATTTAAGCAAGGCTGACCTCAACCTTTACAACCAATCATTCCGGCCTAGATTAATGCCCCCTCAGGCCACGCCTGAAATACAACCAATTCAGAATACAAAGTGTGTACAAAATGATGTTTCTCCAACAAGAAGACTTGTACCAATATCAATCAATACACTACAAGATGATAGGATATGATAAGCTTAGTGTAGTTTAAATGTATACTCTCAAAATAATGCAAGTATAGCAATTAGAGTGTGAGAGTGTATGTGTTAGGATCTTTGAATCAATATAACAATATCAATCACAATTTGAAGTATCAAAGATCTTAAGCACAAAGAAAATATCTCAAAAATATTGTTTTTCTCAAAAATCAAGTACAAGAGATATTTGAAATTAGTTTGTACAAATATTTCACAAAACAAACACAATACGAGCTCTTGAGTTTTACAACAATACTGCAAAACTCACAAGATCTAGAGAGATTTCCCAAAGATAACTTATGAACGAAATCATACAAGAAAAACTCAAAGCTTACTCTCTAATAAAATCAATCTCAATCAAATACAAGCAATGAGAGTGTAAGCTTTATAATATGATCTCTAAAACACTCTTACTAAATGATTTTTGCAAGGAGGATGATTACGAATGGAAGTAGTAGGCTTGTAGGTGAAAAATGAGTATTTGAAAATTTAGAGAGAATATTTCTAATGATGTTTTCTAATTAGTTACCAATCAAACCAAATGAGGGAGTATTTATAGACACTCCAAAAAATATAACTGTTCGAGTAACGACCTACTTAATTTACCAATTTTTTTTTTCTTTTCATAATAATATCAAATATAATAATTCTAACAAATCATAGTCAACCTGATAAAACATGACCCACCTGGACACATGGGTACCAGGGATATACCTGTCGTACAATATTGATACCTAAACAGCGGGAAACATAAAATCATATACATATCAAATTATCCATCCAACACAATACTAGAGTTTACTACAACCATCATTTGAATACACACATCCCAAAATATCAAAAAAGTGTCCTAGGGTCGCCACCCAAAAATCCGTCTGACCCTAGCAAATTGGCTTACCCTTTAGATAGGGTTGAACAATCGAACTCTAGCGCTATAAAGCTTTATCCACTCTCCTATCTGCGGCTCCTAAAAATGTTTATATAATTGGGGTGAGATACCTCTCAGTAAGGAAAATAAACTAATACCAGTGTGTGGCAATATGAGTACTTTCGTATTATACATATAAACAGTACAAAAATCATATTTGATAAAACTATCTATATCATGTCTAGAAAAACATATTTTATCATAACATTGTATAACGTACAGAATTTCTATACATATCAATCATTTCATATAATTGTACATGGAAAACACCCTGGATGGATTGCTAGCTGGTGTCATGTCTTATCCCCACATGACTGGGTTGTGCGGCCCGAAGGCAGAAGCTAGAAATGGTTGGTCGACCATGCTATATCAACATAAGTCTGTGAGTATAATGAGTCTGCCCCTCCTGGTCCGGACACCGGAGGGACGCCTGCATTACAATAAACCACATCGGCTACCGATCTCCCACTGCCCCTTACAGTAAGCGGTAGCACTAACATAAACATGATCGTGATCATATAATTACGGTACCGTACTTCGTGAAAGCCTAAACCAAGCCAACTAAGTTCTGATAACATATAATATATTTCCAAATAATGATACATGGCTATTTCCTAATAATATTTGTCATGTTAATATCTTCATAAAACTTTGCATAACATATCATATAAAATTTGCGGCCCCTACACCGGTATTTTGAATTTTGTAAATCATGATCTTTACGCCGGTATTGCATATCATAAAAACCTTCGGCCCTTACGCCGGCATATCATATAAAATCCTTGGCCCTTATGCCGGCATATCATATAAGTTCCTTAGTTTGAAAAATCCCTGTATCATTTTAACATTTTCCTGAAAGCAGTAATAATATACTTATTTTGTAAACATAATATTTCATAATCATAATTTCCATGATAAATATTACTCATGCCACAGAAAAGAGATAATAATCTTATTTATGATATTATGCATGAAATCCATATTTCTAGTCAACAACATTATTTCCAAAATAATACTACAATATACATTTTATTTGAAATTAAATGCTATAAAATAATAAATATATTTTCATGAAATCCTGACTTAGTTTATCCTCTTACCTGACTTCTGAAAAGCCTCTAAAATGACTAGTCCTACACCCGCAGGGTTTCCCGTTCAACACCCTAAAAACAACATTGCCTCGAACAAAACTTTAGTATTTCTTCGAGTACTACATTTTCTACAACTATAGGAAAGCCAAATATTAAATAAAAATCCTTACCCTGAATTTGGGATGGAGACCAAGTTAACCCCACCAACAATCCACTCCAGTAGACTTGAAGAGAAACTTCCTAGGAGTGTCATGGCAACCTCAGATCCTCGAACTAGCAAGAGACCAGCCCAAAATCTTAGAGAGAATGGAGAGGGGACGAACTAGAGAGAGAGAAAACCTGTTTTGGCTGAAAAATCTGCGCTGAATCTGTGTTTAGGGCTAGTTATACTCCTTCCTTCGTCAACGAAGTTCGTTGACGAGCCACGTAACTTCGTTGACGAGCCCATGAAGGTAGTTCATCAACGAATGCTTATTCCTCATCGACGAAATTTAAAACTGAAAATTGTCTCTCGGTATCTTCTCATCAACGAGACACGTATCCCTGTCGAAAATAGCATCAAGCATGTTTGTCAACAAACGTGTTGTATTCGTCAACGAGACCTTGTTTGAATTTCAAATTACAATTTACCTTTCTCTCTCCTTTCCCTTTTATTTAATTATTATAATTTCTTTGGGTGTCTGTATTCTCCCCTCCTTATAAAATTTTGTCCTCGAAATTAACTATCCATATGATTCACCATCCCTTAAAGATAAACAGTCTACTTATTTTATTATTTACCCTCACTTATGGTGGAGGAATACCATGGTTACATTCAAAGTTTTGGGAGATTACATATATATATATATATATATATATATATATATATATAATAAAATTCTCCCAAAACTAAAATACTACTTACTAATTAAACTATTACATATACTAACTAACCTGCCAAAGAAATATCTCACAACCACTTACATCTTCTTAATTATAACGGAATCCCACTTAATAAATGTGGATATTTCTACCTTATCTATTCCTTGAGCTCCCAAGAAGCTTATTCTATTGCGTGATTTCTCCACAAGACTTTCATTAGAGTAATCTTCTTATTACGTAATTCTTGTTCTTTCCTGTCCAGAATCTGTACTAGTACCTCCTCATAAACTAGTAAATCACTGAGCTCTAATTCACCATAAATGATTACATAAGAAGGGTTTGGGATGTATTTCCTCAACATGGAGACATGGAATACGTCGTATATCCTGGACAACATAGGTGGTAAAGCTAATCTTTAGGCAACCAGCCCCACTTTCTCTAGAATCTCGAACAGGCCAATGAACCTAGGGCTAAGTTTACCTTTCTTCCTAAATCTCATAACCCCTTTTAAAGAAACTATTTTCAAAAACACATGAATGCCGATTTTGTCTATGATGAGTCGAACTTTATCATATGCCTGATGTACTAGCTCTGGCCCCATAACTCGTCACTCACCCATCTCATCCCAATATAAAGGAGAACAATATCTTCTACCATAGAGCGCCTCAAACAGTGCCATGCCAATGCTGATCTGATGACTGTTATTGTACGCAAACTCCACCAGCAGTATAAACTGGGTCCAACTACCCCCAAAGTCCAACACGCATGCTCGAAGCATATCTTCTAATATCTGAATTGTTCACTCAGTCTGCCTATATGACTGAGGATGAAATGTCGTGCTAAAAGATAACTGAGACCTTAGAACTTCCTGCATGTTCCTCCAAAATTGTGACGTGAAATGGGGGTCTCGATCTGACACTATAGACATAAACACACCGTGAGAATGGACTATCTCCTGAATATAAATCTCAACCATTCTGTTAATGGAGTAACTGATCTTGATGGGAAGGAAATGGCTGGTCTTAGTCAAACGATCTATAATCACCCAGATTGCATTCTGGCCATGCAATGCCGATGGCAGCTTTGAAACAAAATCCATAGATATCTGATCTCATTTCCACTCTGAGATAAAAAGTGGCTACAACTGGCCTGTCGGCCTCTGGTGCTCAGCTTTTACCTATTGGCACGTCAAACATTGTGCAATATACTCAACAATCTCCTTCTTCATACCATTCCACCAATAAAACTCCCGTAGATCCCTATACATTTTCGTGCTGTCAGGATGAACTATGCATAAAGGTCTATGGGCCTCTTCTAAGATGGTATTTTTGATATCAACATCAACAAAAACATATAATCTAGAACGGAACCGTAAAGCTCCGTCATCTGTAATATAAAATTCCTCTCCCTAACTACTTTATACTCTGACCATTACCTCTGCTAATTCTGAATCCTCCTCCTGAGTAGCTTTAATCATTTCTTGTAGAGTAGGCTGCACCACTAAACTGGCAATACATGCCTGAGGATCACTCTTAACCAACTCTATGTCCAGTCTCTCTAGATCCATCATGATCGGATACTAAATCTCCATAGCTACCAGCGCTGGTCCCACAGACTTCCTACTTAGCGTATCAGCTACCACGTTTTCTTTTCCTGGGTGGTAATTGGTAGTACAATCAAAATCTTTAATAAGCTCCAATCACCTTCTCTGCCTCATGTTTAGTTTCTTATGAGTGAAAAAGTACTTTAAACTCCTTTGGTCGGAGAAGATTTCGCATCGTTCACCATATAGGTAATGCCTCCAAATCTTTAATGTATGTACTACTACAGCCAATTCAAGATCATGGGTAGGATAGTTCTTTTCATACTCTTTCAACTACCTACAAGCATACACTACCATCCTACCATGCTGCATCAATACACAGCCAAGTCCCTTCAAGGACGCATCACTGTAAATAACATAACCCTCACCTCCTGACGGGATAATCAACACTGGTGTTGTGACAAGCCTTTGCTTCAATTCTTGGAAGCTTTGCTCACAGCTACCATCCCATTCAAACCTCACGTTCTTCCTAGTCAGTCGCATTAGAGGCCCTAATAACATTGAGAATCCCTTAACAAAATGATGGTAATTGTAAGAACTCGAACCATGATATATGGGTTAAATAAATAAGAGAGTGGCAAATTGGGAATTTAGTAGATTTCGTTGACGAAGCCAGGATTCGTCGACGAAGTCCATGTAAGTCTTGTTGACAAAGTTCAAAGGCAAATCGATGAGGAGAAGTTGAGAGGTTTCGGGAAATCGATGATATCAGGATTCGTCAACGAATCCATCATCTCGTTGATGAGGTGTCTATATGACCTCGTCGACGAGGACACCATTTCGTCGATGAGGACGGCCGAGTCAAAGGATTATAAATATCTTTTCTCTTTACTTCCAAGCTAAGAAAACTAGATTCTCTCTCTCTATCTCTCTAGAACTCTCCCTACTCTCCATCTTTCTAGATTTCTTCGTCGTTCGTGGAAGGATTCACTACAAAACCTACGGATTGGAATCCCGTTTCAAAGATTTTCGGGTTTCGACTTTAAAATCTAGGTAAGGCTCGATTTTCTTTTCTGATATGGTAGTTTGCTAGAGGATGGGGTTATGAGTATCTTTTGTACTGTTGATTGTAGGTTTTGGAACTCGATTCGTAGTTTAGGGGCCTTAGAGTTTGGGATTTGCTATTTAAGGAAAAGGTAAGGGGAATTATGTTTATATCAATTATTTTTGAAATCAGACTCAGTGGAACTGTGGTTCACGGTCCTGTGTATATTTTGGCTACTCATTTGGGGGGATCTAATGGGGAAAACTATGATTTTTTCATGATTACAGTTTTGGGTAAAAGGGGGCGACGGGCTATATCCTTGGTTTTGTTGAGAACCAAATGTATATGTTGATTTATAATGTGTTATAGGGATGGCCATGCCTTGACTTGTTTTAAACTGTATGTGTTTTAAAAACCATGATTTTAGATTACCAAATGGGTGTGGTTTGTTTAGTTATATGAGCATGCATGTGTGGTTGATTGGTTGAAATGCTAGTAAGAACGTGGTTTCGAATTGTTCCAGGTACTGAGAGTATCCAGCTCTATATCTGAGGGTGTGTGAAATCATTGGCCATAGATTTGCAGAGCATCCGGCTCTATATCCGAGGGCGTGAGCCTATTTCGGCAGATCAAGCCAAAGGTTGTGGATCCACCAGCTTAGCGCCGGTATGATGCCATGGGAGTTAGGGACTAGCCATGTGCCGGTGGTGCTGAGTTACATAGGTTGGCTACGGGCCAACATCGTTTGTCGCGGGTCAACTTTGGGCCAATGGGTGTGACGACACCGGGATTTCTGATCATGTGTGTGTGTGCGTGTATGCACTGCTATGAAATTAGTACAGGAACTGCATTTAACTGCGTGTATGTTGTATCATGGTAACACTCAAATGCCACACACCGATATAACATGTATTCTTCCTTACTAAGAGGTGTCTCACCCCTACTGTACGTACATATTTTTCAGGTCCTTCGAGTAACCAGAACTAGCGTCCTTGGGTTAGGAGCGTAGTGGGCGGTGTACTGTGGGTAGCACTTGGGTAAGTTCTAGGACTTTTGTTTTATGGGTTGACATTTTGAGATGTGTGGGCACACGTTTGTACGTTTTTTATGGAACCTTGTTTTTGCTCTTCTATGGACTCTGGTATGGTACAATGTTTGTATAGAAAGACCGTTTTTCCGCTACATATATTCTGTTATGTTTGAATGTGTATAGGGTGCCTTGGAACCCTACGGGGTCGGACCGTCATCCCTTGTACTGTATCATTAAATGTTTCATTGGATACAAGGATAGGTTAGGTTACATTCTCACCTCTGGGTCCCATTTCTGGGGTAGGGGCATGACAGTAATACCCAACCAGCCCCAAAAAACTCCTGATCTCCTGGACATTCCTTGGTTTAACGCAATTCACTACTGCATCAATTTTACTAGGATCCACAGAAATTTCATCCCCTGAGATGACATGCCCCAAAAACATAACCTTCTTGAGTTAGAATTCACATTTGCTGAACTTGGCATACAACTTATTTTCTCTGAGCATCTGTAAACTTGCCTCAAATGCGTCCCATGCTCCTCATAGTTCCTCGAATAGAGTAGTACATCATCAATAAAAATTACAACAAATTAGTCTAAATATTGGTGAAATATTCTATTCATCAAATCCACGAATATTGCAGGAGCATTAGTCAGACCAAACGGCATAACGAGGAATTCATAATGCCCGAATCTGGTCCTGAAAGCTACCTTCGAGATGTCTTTTTCTTTCACTTTCACCTGAGGGTAGCCTGATCTGAGGTCAATCTTGGAATACACTCGTGTACCCTGGACCTAGTCAAATAAATCATCTATACGAGGTAGAGGATACTTGTTCTTGATTGCCACCTTATTAATTTCCCTATAATCTATACACATCCTCATGGACCTGTTCTTCTTCTTCACAAATATCACTGAAGCTCTCCACGGAGATACACTGGGCCATATAAAACCCTTATCAAGCAAATCTTGCAACTAATTCTTTAATTCTGCCAACTCTACTAGCGCCATTCAGTAAGGTGCTTTAGATATTGGCGCTATACTTAGAAGAGGATCAATAGGAAAATCTACATCACGATCAGGTGGCAAGCCTAGTAACTCATCTACAAAAGCATCTATAAACTCCTTTACTACTGGCGTACTAGTGAGCTTCAATTCATTTCCTAACATTTCCTTCACGAAGGCCATAAATCCCTGACAACCACTCTGGAGCAGTCTCTAGCCTGAATAGTTAAAACTAATTGAGGCGGGGATTGCACTCATAACCCTATAAACCTAAATTCTGATCTTCCCGGAGGTCTGATTGTTACTTCTTTCAAATCACAGTCAATGCTGGCGTAATTGGTTGCCAACCAGTCCATACCAAAAATTACATCGAACCCATGCATATCCAATACTATCAAATTAACTGGCAATACTTTCCTTTGAATATCAATTGGACAGCCTTGGAGCACTTTGCTACACCTTATTACAGACCCTGTCGGTGTAGTGACTAACAGTTAGTGTCTAACAACTGTGTTTTCAGCCCACATAATCTAATACACTCCATAGACACGAATGAATGTGTGGCTCCTGAATCAAATGATACAATAACTTTAAATGAAAACATGTTAATCATACCTATCACCACATCGTCGACTGTCTCAGCAACCCCAGGCGTCAAAGCATAGATCCTCACTGGAGTTACATTCCTCTGCTAGCCTCCATGAAGCACCTGATAGCCTCCCTGGTACGATCTGAGAGCAGGAGCGGTATCTGGTGGTCTAGGGTAGTCTCACACCAGATGTCCTTGTCTACCACAGTGATAGAAGACAACTTTCCCTACTCGACACTCTCTCAAGTGTCTCTTCCCACAAGTCTGCCAGACAGGAAAATTATGCACCAACGGAACCTCACGACCTCTAGTCTCCTACCTCTGTCCTCTGCCATAGTTTCCTCCCCTTCACCGACCCTACCTAAATCCCTACTGGAAGCCTGAGGGCGCAGATCTCTTCTTCTGTCCCTACTCCTCTGCATCTATACGCTCACTAACCTTGGCCAAGGCTGCTCTGTCGACTAACTCAACAAAGTCTTATATCTTCACCACTACCACCTGCTTGTATATGCCTCACTTCAAACCTCTTTCAAACTATCTTGCCTTCTTTACTTCATCGGGAATAATATATGAAGCGAAGCGGGAAAGCTCTATAAACCGCACCGCATACTGCTAGATTGATTGCTGTCCCTACTTCAGATTCCAGAACTCTTCCACTTTAGCTTCCCTGATAGTGGCTAGGAAATATCTGTCAAAGAATAATTCTTTAAATTGGTCACATGTCATAACCTATCGGCGTTGTCCTCTGCTGCTCCAAAACTTTCACCATAGTCCACCACCTCTCAGCCTCCCCTTTCAGTTTATAGGTGGCAAAGAGAACCCTTTGCTCCTCCGTACATTGTAATACCACCAAAACTTTCTCGATCTCCTGCATCCAATTCTTGGCAGTTGTAGGATCAACTCCTCCTGAAAATGTCGGAGGATTCATCTTGACAAATTTCTTTATCGTGCACCCATGGCCTGTAAACGGGCCTCCCTACTCTCTGGAGCTCCTAGCAATCTCAACAATAACCTGTTGAGCCATACTACGTAATACCGCATCAGAATCAGCCCCGCCTACACTTGAGGGCCTTGCTCCATCACCAACGCTTGCATAGGCACTATCTCCTCCCGGGTCCATCCTGAAAAAAAATAAACGTGATTTAAAGACCCTATCCTTGTAATTTACGTGCCTAACATAGTTCCCCATCTTGACATCCTCATCTTATTTCTAGATCCAGTCCTACATTCTAGGAACACAACCCAAAAATAGTTTACAATGGTTTTCGTGAAATCATCACCCCATAAAAAACATAGAAACCACCATGGATGTCCTGCCTCTAAATTATAGAACAAAACCTTAAATCCTTCTCCTATACTCTGGTATCATTTCTGCTGCACTTTAAAGTCTACAAAACCTAGCAACCTAGGCTTTGATACCAAACTGTAACGACCTGCTTATTTTACCAATTTTTTTTTCTTTTCATAATAATATCCAATATAATAATTCTAACAAATTATAATTAACCTAATAAAACATGACCCACCTACACCTATGGGTACCATGGGTATACCTGAAGTACAATACTCATACCTAAACAACGGGAAATGTAAAATCATATACATATAAAATTATCCATCCAACACAATACTAGAGTTTACTACAACCATCATATGAATACACACATCCCAAAATATCCAAAAAGTGTCCTAGGGTTGCCACCCAAAAATCCGTCTGACCCTAGCAAAGTGACTTAGCCTCCAGATAGGGTAGAACAATCGAACTCTAGCATTGTGGAGCTTTATCCACTCTCCTATCTAGGGCTCCTAAAATGTTTATATAACTAGGGTGAGACACCTCTCAGTAAGGGAAATAAACTAATACCAATGTGTGGCAGTATGAGTATTTTCGTGTTATACATATAAATAGTACAAAAATCATATTTGATAAAACTATCTGTATCATATCTGGAAAAACATATTTTATCTTAACATGGTGTAACATACTGAATTTCTATACATATAAATCATCTCATATAATTGTACATGGAAAACACCCTAGATAGATAGTTGGCTGGTGTCATGTCTTACCCCCACAAAACTGCGTTGTAAGGCCTAAAGGCGGGACCTAGCAATGGCTGGCCGACACGCTAGATCAACATGAGTCTGTAAGTATGATGGGTCTGCCCCTCCTAGTCTGGACACCAGAGGGACGTTTGCGTTACGATAAGCCACATCGACTGCCGATCTCCCACTGCCCCTTACGGCAAGCGGTAGCACTAGTATAAACATGATCTTGATCATATAGCTACGGTACCGTGCTTCATGAAAGCCTAAATCAAGCAAACCAGGTTTTGATAACATATAATATTTTTCCAAATAATGATACATGGCTATTTCATAATAATATCTGCCATGTTAATATCTTCATAAAACTTTGCATAACATAACATATAAAATTTACGGCCCTTATACCGGCATTTTGTATTTTGTAAATCATGGCCCTTACGCAAGTATTGCATATTACAAAAACCTTCAGCCCTTACGCCGGTATTTCATATAAATTCTCGGCTCTTACACCGACATATCATATAAAATCCTAGGCCCTTACGCCAACATATCATATAAATTCCTTAGTTTGAAAAATCCCTGTATCATTTTAACATTTTCCTGAAAGCAATAATAACATACTTATTTTGTAAACATAATATTTGATGGTAAATATTATTCATGCCACACAAAAGAGATAATAATCTTATTTCTCATATTATATATGAAATCCATATTTGTGATCAACAACATTATTTCCAACATAATTCTACAATATGCATATTTATTTGAAATTAAATCCTGTAAAATAATAAATACATTTTCATGAAATCCTGACTTAGTTTATCCCATTACCTGACTTCTGGAAAGCCCCTAAAATGACTAGTCCTATACCTGTAGGGTTCCTCAGTCAACACCCTGAAAACAACATTGCCTCAAACAAAACTTCAGTATTTTTTCGAGTACTACATTTTATACAACTGTAGGAAAACCAAATACTAAATAAAAAGTCTTACCTTGTATTTGGGATGGAGTCCAAGTTAGCCCCGCCAACAATCTACTCTAGTAGACTTGAAAAGAAACTTCCTAAGAGTGTCATGGCAGCCTCGGATCGTCGAACCGAGAAGAGACCAGCCCAAAATCTTATAGAGAAAGGAGAGGGGACTAGCACGAGAGAGAGAAAACCTGTTTCGGCTAAACAATCTGCGTTGAATATGAATTTAGGGCTAGTTATACTCTCGCCTTTGTCGACGAGCAATGTCACTTCATCGACGAGGGCAAAAAGGGAGTTCATCGACGAATTCTTATTCCTAGTCAACAAAATTCAGAACCAAAAATTGTTTCTTAGTATCTTTTAGTCGATGAGAGACGTGTCCCCGTCGACGATCCCATCAAGCATGTTCGTCGACGAACGTGCTGTGTTTGTCGACGAGACCCTGTTTGAATTCCAAATAACAATTTTCCTTTTTCTCTCCTTTCCCTTTTATTTAATTATTATAATTTCTTCCGGTCTCTATAGTTTGTCACTTATTCGGTATTTTTGGAAAAGTTTAAGTATGATTAATTAAAAATAACCTCGATTTTACCTTGGTAAAAATTGGACAATCCGAGAGTTTTGGTTGACCATAATAATGATTCGATTGACCACTTTATGAGCTTCAGTCGACCGTGGCATTTTTCAACAAAGAATATGGTCGATTGTATTTGAGCGATTTTGAACCGTTCGCGGTTTGGTCGACCAACAAAGAGTTCTATCGGCCAGTCATACAATTCGGTCGGCCAAGGTCAAATAGAATTGAAAATTTGGTCGACTGAAGAGTTGGGGTGTTAGACACATGGTAGTTTGGTCGACTGAGGACATTGTGTTCAAAAACAGATGGTCGACTGTACTTCAGTCAAACTATTGACTTTATTTGGTTCAGTTGACCGAATTAATTACATTGCAAAGGTTCAGCCCACTGAAGCCCTGTTAATGTTCATTTAAGGTCCTGATTTTTATTAGAAGTCACCTCTGTTCATATGGATATAACTTTTAAGTTATGGGGGATTTTTCATATGATGTTTAGGGACCTAAAGTCAGTCTATGGTCATTGAGCTTATTTGTCCTATCATGCATGCAATGCATTAATTATTACAAACCATGACTTAAATAAATAGTACATACCCAAATTGAATGAAATATAAATTACAACAAATAAATATGTTGGGTCTTCATTTTCTTCAAGTCACCACTTGCTTTCATATAACTTTACCAATATGATCCTGCACACAAACTCGACAAACATTAAATACCAATGTATTTGTCATAATCAAAATGGGATATGACCCATAAGGTCAGCAATCTCCCTCTTTTTTTTATGATGACAAATATTTTATGCAAAAGTGGGTACAGCCAAGAAGGGCTTCCCCTGAAACTATGCATAAAGGAAATGTAAAGGTTAAGCATTTTCCCAATTACCCAGTTTTGCCCTACTTCTCCCCCTTTTGGCAACAGCAAAAAGGGCCAAGACATTGAAACAAACAAGCAAGCAAAGGGTAATAGTCATTTAGAGATAAGATTTAGTTTGGGAAGATTTTTAGAAATTCGTACAGCATGCCGTTTAAAAATGGAGCATTTCCCAACAAAATTTGTATAGAAATGACCTTATTGAGTTCAAATTTACAATTTATGCATAACAATTACCTCAAATAGTATAGTATGAATCAAAATGAGAAGCAGGAGTATGATTATCAACATGCAAAAGATATGATAGTCATGCATTGCAAAACACAAAAAAACTCACAATGTATAAAGCAAAAATTGATGTAAATTTTCAGAGCCATGGATTTTTAGAACAAGTAGCTCCCCTTAAGTTTGTGCACTCAACCATGTTTCTATGTGGCCTCTCTACTATACATTAGACCTAACTCGCGTCAAATATGTATAAACCTATCTTCCTGAAGAGGTTTGGTGAAAATATCAGCCTACTCTTCATTAGTACACACAAACTCAAGAGCCATATCCCTTTTATGCACATGATCACGAATGAAATGATGTCTAATTTCAATATGTTTAGTTCGTGAGTGCGAGATTGGATTTTTAGATATTATAATTGCACTAGTATTATCACATTTAATTGGAACCATATCATAGTGCAACCCAAAATCCATAAGTAGCTTCATATAAAGCATTTGAGTGCAACAACTTCCAGCCACAATATATTCAGCTTCGGCTATGGATAAGACAACTAAATTCTGTTTCTTGGAAAACCAAGAAACTAGAGATTGTCCTAAATAATAACAAGTTCCACTAATACTCTTCCTATCTACTTTACTACCGGCAAAGTCAGCATCTGTGTGACTAACAATCTCAAATGATGTGTACTTAGGGTACTACAAACCTAATTCAGTAGTCCCAACTAGGTACCTAAGTATTCTTTTAACCGCTAACAAATGAGACTCCTTAGGAGAGGCCTGAAACCTAGCACACATACACACACTAAACCTGATATCAGGTCGACTAGCTATAAGATATAGGAGACTACCAATCATGCCACGATAGAGTTTCACATCAACAGGGATGCCTTGCTAATCTTTGTCAAGTTTTGTGGAAGAGCTCATAGGAGTTCCCAAAATTTTTCCATCTTTCATATTAAATTTCTTGAGTAAGTCCTTAACATATTTAGATTGACATATAAAAGTTCCATGTTTAGCTTGTTTAATTTGAAGTCCTAGGAAGAAACTCAGTTCGCCCGTCATGCTTATTTCAAATTCACTTTGCATGCATTTGGCAAACTCATTACACAGTTCATCATTAGTTACTCCAAAGATAATATCATCCACATATATCTGAACAAGGAGCATATGATCATTTTTAGATTTGATGAAAAATGTAGTGTCAATTTTTCCCCTGGTAAAACCATCATCTAGGAGAAAACCACTAAGCCTCTCATACCAAGCTCTAAGAGCTTGTTTCAATCCGTATAAGGCTTTGGACAACCAGTATACATGATCAGGATATTTATGATTTTCTAAACCAAGAGGTTGTTCTACATAGAATTCTTCATTTATATAGCCATTTAGAAAGGCGCTTTTAACATCCATTTGATACAATTTAAACTCTCCAAAGCGGTATAAGCAAGCAACATTCGTATGACTTCCATTCTAGCTACGGAAGCATAGGTTTCATCCTTGCCCTTTTTCTTGATTATATCCCTAGGCAACTAGTCTAACCTTGTTTCTAGTTACTACCCCATTTTCATCCTTTTTATTCCTATAAACCCATTAAGTTCCAATAACAGCATGATCATTGGGCCTAGGACTGGTCCACGCTTTACTTCTCTCAAATTGGTTTAGCTCCTCTTGCATAAACATTACCCAAGATTCATCCTCTATGGATTCCTTAATATTTTTGTGTTCTTCTTGTGATAAGAAAGCAAAATGACTAACTAAATTTCTTAAGGAAGATTGAGTGGCTACACCACGTGAAGGTTCACCTATAATGTGATCTAAAGGGTGGTTCCTAATGAATTTCCAATCCTTAGGCAGCTCTTGAGCCTCACTTTTAACTTTATTTTCTTCAATTGATTTATCATTAATTTTTGAATTTTTGTCCACATTATTTTCAAGAGATAGCTTATCTAATCCTTTTCTAATATCAATATTATCTTCATCATATTTTTTTTAAAAAAAATAGATTCATCAAACACGACATGAATAGATTCAATAAAAATTAATGTTCTTTTATTAAAAACTATGTATGCTTTACTGTTAAGTGAATAACCTAGGAAAATACCTTCATTAGATTTAGAGTCAAATTTTCCTAGGTGCTCATTACCTTATGTACAAAACATTTGTAACAAAGACATGAAAATAAGAAATATTTGGTCTATAGCCATTCCATAATTCATAGGGTGTCTTATTAAGAGAGGGTCTGCTTAATACTCTGTTCATTACATAACAAGCAATATTCACTGCTTCAGCCTATAAATATTTAGGTAATTTATATTCATTAAGCATAGTTCTACCCATTTCTTCCAAGGAACTATTCTTTCTTTCTACAACATCGTTTTGATGTGGGGTCCTAGGTGTAGAAAAGTTATGTAATATGTCCTCTAAGTAACAATAGTTCTCTATGCCATCATTTTTGAATTCAGTTCTCCTATCACTTCTAATGTGTGTTATTTTTTTAGCCCTTTTCATTTTGAATTCTTTTACACAATTTAGTAAATTGATCACATGATTCATCTTTATGTGTGAGAAATAGCACTCATGTGAATCTAGAATAATCATCCACAATAACAAAAGCATACAATTTTCTTCCTAGACTTTGAACTTGATTAGGACCAAACAAATATAAGTGTAGCATTTCAAGTGGTCTAGTGGTGGATATGATTTTTTTTTTCTTAAAACTTGATCTAGTTTGCTTACCCATTTGACATGCATCACAAGTTTTATCTTTCACAAAATGTTTTTTTGGTAAGCCCTTAACTAAATCCTTTTTCACTGGTTTTGATAAAAGATCCATACTAGAATGTCCTAGACGTGTATGCCACAACCAACTAACTTCATTTATAGTGGAAAAACAAGTTACATGCCATGAAGCTAAATTATCTAAACTAGTGGTGTGCACGTTTTCATGATGTTCAGCAGTAAAAAGTGCTTTGTTATCAAATTCACTCTCAACAATGCATTTATCATTTTCAAAAAGTACTATAACATTTATTAGTAAAAAGTACTTTTTTTTTTTTTTCAAATTTACTCTCAACAATGCATTTATCATTTTCAAAAGATACTTTATAACCTTTGACACATAGTTGGCTAATATTTAACAGATTATGTTTCAAGCCATCAACAAATAATACACTATCAATAATGAGAGAAGGTTGCTTACCAACCTTAGCTACACCAATGATTCTCCCCTTTGTGTTGTCTGCGAATGTAATGAACCCTCCTTCATTGGGAGTAATCGACGCGAACTTGGCCTTATCACTAGTCATATGACGTGAGCACCCATTGTCCATATACCACTTGTCCTTGGAAGAGGACGACCTCAAGCATACCTACAAAAATATTTAGGTAACTGATGCTGGTCCCCAAATTTTATTGGGTCCAAAGGGGTTAGTTCCCGATTCACCTTTGACTCTCCACACCTTTTTTCTTTTTACATGCTTATTTCTAAAAGGATAGTCAAACTGAATATGACCTATCTATTTGCATTTATAACATGTTGTTTGTCTGATAGATTCTTTAGGTGGAATGTAGGATTTTGATTTACGACTAAAATATCTCATATAAAGATCATTTCGCCTAACATTCTCAATTCCATTAAATCCTAAACCTTCTTTACTAAGTGAGTTTCTTTGGGTCCCAAGAAGTTTTTCAAAATTCTTTTGGCCCAATAAATTTGTAGATAATCATGGAGCTATCCTCCAATTTTATTTCAAGTTCAGCCATTTTCAAATTCTTTTCTTCTTGTCAAGCAAAATGAACAGTTTTTCCCATTTCAACAAACTTTGACCAATTCTCACATTTCTTTTTCAAAACATCATTTTTCTTGGTTTTTTTTTGTTTAACAATTTAGATACACAAATATATTCATATTACAATTCTTTATATGTAGGCATGCTATCAGAATCATAATCATCATTAGAATAATATGAAGATAAGGAAGAAGAAGAAGAAGATAATACCTCATCGTCTCGTGCCATCAGACATGAGTTAGCAACCTCAGAATCACAACTATTCTGTTTATCCCACAAGGTGTCTGCTTTCATAGCTTTCTTCTTTTTCCTAGACTCCTTTTTAAGCAACGGGCAATCAGGTTTGATATGCCCAACCTTATTACAATTGTAGCACATGGGAGAGTTTGATTTTTCTTTTCTTTTACTAGGCTCTCCCTTCTCAGATACCGAATCTCTAAACTTTCTATATGGACAATTGTTCTTTCTAAAGAACCTGCTGAATTTTCTGGTAAGCATAGTCATGTCATCTCTAGATTCAGGTTCACTGCACTCACTAGAAGTATTAGTTGATTTTTCAAAGTAGTCACCTTGTTTATTCTATTTTTCTCATTTACTCTCTCATTAATGGCCAACTCGTATGTGATGAGTGACCTTATCAGTTCATCTAAGAACATAGCTTTTAAGTTTCTACCCTCAGCAATGGTAGTAGCCTTAGCTTCCCACACTGGTGGCAAACCCCTAAGAATATTCCTAATCATCTCATACGTGGGATATGTCTTGCCTAATGCATATAGAGAGTTAATTATATGAGTGAATTGTGTGTACATGCTCTGAATAGACTCACTAGTGTGCATTCTAAATACTTCATATTCACTAGTCAACATATCAATCATACTATCTTTGACATCTCTAGTACCTTCATAAGTGACCTCTAACTTATCCAAGATTTTCTTGGCAGTAGAACATGCCATAACCCTGTTAAATTCATTTACATCGAGTCCATAGTATAAAATATTCATTGTAGTTGCATTTATACTTACAACTTTCATATTATCATCAATATATTCTTCCTCTGTCTTAGGGACTCTAACTTCATTTTCAGTTTCCATGGGAACAAAATTTCCTTTAAATACAACTCTCCACACCTTCTAGTCAACAGTTTGAAGGTATATGCGCATCCTTTGTTTCCAGAAGGTGTAATTCACACCGATGAAAATAGGAGGATGTACGGAAGAGGGTCCCTCAGGAAAAGGGGTTACAGTATGATGAGCCATCTAGATCTCTATGCAAATTAACAATTAAGTCTAAGCAACTAAGCTCTGATACCAATTGTTGACTTTATTAATTTGAACTCCATCCCAAATTCAAGGTAAGGTTTTTTTATTTAGTATTTGGCTTTTCCACAGTTGTAGAAAATGTAGTACTCAAAGAAATACTGAAGTTTTTTTTAGGGAAATATTGTTGTCAAGGTGTTAAATAGGGAACTCTGTGGGTGTAGGACTAGACACTGTAGGGGCTTTTCAGTAGTCATGTAAGGGAGTAAACTAAAGTAGTAATTTTTCATGAAAATTATTATTACTATTTACTAGTAGATTTATGTTCAGAAAGTATGTATTATATATGAGCATATTTGTAGAAATGTATATTTGGGAAAATACTGCTGTTACATAGGAATATGTATTTTTAGTATGAAATGTCAGGAAATATGATTTCAGAACAGAATTCATGATTTTATTCAGCATTGTGTGGCATGAATATTATTTTATGCATGTTGTATTATGTTAAGTTAATTTTACAGAAAAAGCATGTTTCAGCTATTTTCAGGAATAACATGTTAATACAGTAAACTTTGATTTCAGAATATATATGATAAATAGTACATTTATTCAAAGCAATATGTATGAAATGTTTGGCGCAAGGCCGTGATTGATAGCTGGCGCAAGGCTATGGATTATGCATGTTTCCGACGCAAGGCCACAGTTATGAATGTAATCAGCGCAAGGCCGTAATTATTTATGTTATTACAGAAATTAGAAAATGTTATCAATCTATTTATGTTCAAAGAGTATATTATCATGTATTATATGTTATCAGAACCCGAATGATAGTTCAGATCAGTTACTAGGAGCACGGTACCGTAGCCATATAGTTCAATTCAGTTTAGATTTTACTAACTGCCCCTGCTAGTAAATAGGATAGGAGATGGATAGTCGATGTGGCTTTCAGTGTAGAGTTGTAGACATCCACCTAATAGTTCGGACCAGGGTGTGGTAGGCCCATCGTACTTACAGAAATTTTTGACTTGGCAGTGGTCGGCCGGCCATTGTTGAGTCCCGCCTTCGGGCTACACAACCCATCATAGGGGGCAATACATTACATCAGCTAGCTATTCATCTTGGGTAAATTTCATAATTTCTAGTTACATCAAATGATTTTACGAATAGTTAGATACAATATGATTTAGTAAATTATGAAATTATACGCTTACTCGGTTATGATATTATCAGTCTTTTCAAGCATGTGACATATACTGTATATTTATTATAGCACGCAAATATTCATGTTGTCACACAACTGTATTTAGTTTATTTCCCTTACTGAGAGGTGTCTCACCCCAACTTAAGCCATTTTAGGGAACCCAAGAAGACAGGTGGACCGAGCTGCCATTGAGACAGCCTATATTACCCCACTAGGTAGGTGATTTTTTGAGCTAGGATCAGTAGGTTTTTTGTTGTAAGATGTTAGATGTATCTTTTGATGTTTTGGGGATTGTACACATACAGTATTATGGTGGAATGTAGGTAACTTTTATATAATGTACTTTGTGGTTTGGTGAATGAAATTTATATTTACTGCTGCTTAGGTTTCTGTTGCATACAACAGGTGTGTCCCTGTTACCCATGGGTTCAGGTTGACTTTATTATGTTTTAAACTAATGATAATTAATATGGTTGATATGTGGTAAATTAAGCAGGTCGTTACAGAAATGTCCAAGTATGGCATGTTCGATCGACCGAACTCAGTTACATTGAGATCTTCGGTCAACTGAACCCCCACGGGTCAACAAGTTGACCGCTCGGTCGACCGACCAGAAGTATATATTCAAGCCCTGGTCGACTAAACCTCCCTAGGTCAACAAGTTGACCGCTCGGTCGACCGACCAGAATTATATGGGCAACGCCTTAGTCAACCGAACCCCAACATGGGAATTTCCAACCGCCCGGTCGACTGAACCTCGTAGTTCAAAAAGACTCGGTCGACCAAACCACGCGGATTTAGAAAATTGCCTTTGAAACCTGCAAGTTCGGTCGACCATCCTTCTAATTCAAATTTCCCACAGTTGACCGAACCCAACCACTCGGTCAACTGAACATAAAGTTAGGTTGACTAGTGCTCTCGGGTTGGCGAGAATGACCAAGGTTAAAAGACAATTAAAATTTAGTAACCTCACTTAAACTTTTTCAAAAATGTCTAATATGTCCTGAACGGTTATAATTTTGGGGAATTCTTTATATACCCCCTCATTTGCAAAAATTAGCATGAGATTAGCAATTATAATTAGCAAATATCCTCTGATTTTTAAAAAGCCAAAATCTCATATTCGGGCTATATACTACTCCTTTTACTCATTCATATTGCAAATACTTCTTTGTAAGAGTTTTCTTGTATTTATCTCCCCAAGTTTAAATTCTCTCTTGCTTGTTATGATTGAGTTTTATTTTTCATAGAGAGTAAGCTTCAAGTTCTCCTAGGGGTCTTCGTAAATAAATCTTCTGTAGGAAAACTTCCTTAAGCTTCTGAGTTTTGCATATTCATTGCAATACTCATGGAGTTCACACTGGATTTTGATTGCTAAAAATATTTTACAAATCATTTTCAAAATATCTCTTGTGCTTATCTTTGAGAAATATATTTTGAGATATTTACTTGAGTTCCAAAGATCTTTGTTGCTATACGAGATTATCATTTTAATATAAAAATCAAATAAAGTTTTACAAATCATTTTTTGAATATCACTTGTGGTTTATTTTGAGAAAAACATTCGTTCAGATATTTGAAGTATACTTCTAATCTTTGTTGCTGCATTGTGATTGAGAATATTATTTTGCTAGAATGATCCTATCACTTACACTCTCAAGTACTAATTGCATTATTGGCATTAATCTTGAGAGTTGAGAGTAAGGCTACACTGAGCTTATCTTATCATATTATTCAGTAGTGTATTGAATTCTTTGGTATATAATCAGCTTAGTTGAGAAGCATATTAATTGTACTCAAATTTTATTGTGAAATCTGTTTTATTCTAGGCATGGCTTGAGGGGGCGGTAATCCAACCCGGTAAGGATTGGTTGTAAAAGGTTGAGGTCAACCCTGTGTTAATTTGACCTGGTTGTAAAGGTTGAGGTTAGCCCTATGCTAATTGAACTGGTTGTTTAGGTACCGCTCCACTTGTTAAATGAGCTTATAGTGGTAATCCTTGTACTTGTTAGCCAAGGTGGGGACGTAGATTGTTGGCCAAACCCTGATAACATATCTTGTGTCATTCTCTTAACTTACATTATTTAATTTTCCGTAGTTATTTGTTTATATTTCAAATTTAGTGAATGCTTGGGAAATACTGAGATTGTGTTAATTTTTTAAATATTTGCTCAGTTATTTATCTGCTTTATTAAGGAATGCTTAGACAACCCTAGGTTGAGATATACTGTTGTTAGATTAGATAATCCTAGGAAGAATTTTTTAAATCTCCAATTCACCCTCCTCTTAGGATTGCACCAAAGCTAACAATCTCAATTTTAAACTTTAAAGAACTCAATTTTTTTAAAAATTAACAGACTCAATTTAAAATTAAAAATCAAAATAACCTAAACTTAAATATGGGTGAAGCCCATTTTTTTTAAAACATTCGGGACTCAAAGTTAAGTAAAACTGGGACTAAATTTTTGAAATAAAATAACTCAATTTTGAAATAAAATGGGACTCAATCGGATCCTCCCATTCCCGGGATTCAAGTCAATTTTTATTACGAAGGGTCTCCTCAAAAAGGCCTGGTTAAAATTAGGGTGTCTACAAAAACTACTCAGGAACAGGAAAAAAAAAATTCAATGAAAGGTGCAACATGAACCTTCAAAAGCACAACAACAACCATGAAAAGTGTATATGGAAAAAGCAGACTCAGGCAAAGGCATATGCAGAACAAGGGGGCCAAATTTTCCAGTCAAACAAGAAAATTTGGGCAAAGCCAATTAGTAGGAATAAAAAAATTTAGTGAAAAAGGAAAACAAAATGCTAATAAATGCCACAAATAACAGCCAACCAGAACCCCATAAAAATCAAAGAAAATGAGAAATTTTTCAAGAAAAAAAAACTTGCATAAGCATTAAAATCATATAAACAAAGCTCAAAATCAAGTTACCCACCTCCACGATAAACAAATAAACTAATAAATGTCAAACGACCCTATATTTTCCAATTTACTGCTCTGATTTTTGGTTTTTGAAGCACTTTTTTCCTTCTTTCAAGTTTCTTCAATAACGAAGAGAGAAAAAGTGAAGAAGCGAAAGATGGGTAGGAGGGAAATGGTTCCTCGCAAAGCCCATCTTGCACTCACAGCTCGACAGTCTCACTAAAACCATACGAGAGCTGGTGGGTGATTGCAGACTGCAGAGTCTCTACTTTTCCTCTTTATATTTATACACAATAGAGATGACCCAGAAGAGTGATAAGGCGGGAGAGGGTGAAGGAAGGGAGAGGGTGTGTGTGCTGTGGAGCAGAGTAGAGCAGAGGAGAGAGTAGAGTAGGGGATATGAAAAGTTCCAACCCCAAGGAGTATGCTATCAACACCCGGAAGAAGAAATGAGGGAGGAGGGAAAGGAGGGGATCGTTGTGGAGAGGGAAAGGAGGGAAAAAGGAAGATTAGGAAAGGGGGGAGCAGATTGGGGAAATCGTTTGCACGGAGAGGTCTTTTTGCTTATGTTAAAGTATCAGTGACGTCTTTAAAACTCTCACTAATACTAGACTATTAGTGATGAATCCTTGAACCGTCACTAATACCCTATTATTAGTGACGAATTTACCAAATCGTCACTAATATTCTTAACTAAATTAATTTTATATTTTTAAATGAAAATACTTTTAGTGATGAATCCTCGAACCGTCACTAATACTTTATTATTAGTGACGAATTTACCAAACCGTCACTAATATTCTCAACTAAATTATTTTTATATTTTTTAAATAAAAATAATTTTAGTGGAGAATCCTTAAACTGTCTCTAATATCCTATTATTAGTGACGAATTTGCCAAACCATTACTAATATTCTTAACTAAATTATTTTTATATTTTTTTTAAAAAAATAAAAACACTTTTAATGGCGAATCCTTGAATCGTCACTAATACCCTATTATTAGTGATGAATTTTCCAAACCATCACTAATATTCTAAACTAAATTATTTTTATAGACCGGCCTTAGGAACCAAAAACCTTTCATGGAAAACCCTTCACTTAAAATCTCATACTCACACATATAGGGTTGAAAAGTTTTAAGGTCAAAACAAGGCTAAAATTGCATTTTTAAGTGACCCCAGTCGACCGGCCCTTTCATGTTATAAACACCCCAGCCGATTGACCATGACTAAAGGGTAAAAATGATATTTTAACACAAACCGGCCAACCGACCATTTTTATACTTGGCAAAGCCCAACCGACTGGCCTTCAAACTCGGCCAATTTGCATACCCTAGCCGACCGACCATTTTTGGCACAAAACAGCCGCAGCTGACTGGTTGTTGAAGACCCAGCCAACTGGACCTTGGCCCAACAGACCATTTCTCAATCTTTTGGAAATCGCCAAGGCCAAGCCAACTGGCGTTGTACCTAGCCAACCGACCCTCTTAGAAATTTAAAATTTTAACAAAGTCCAGCTGACCGGGACCTTGCCCAATCGACTAGACCTCTCGGTTTGGCAATCTTTTTAGAGCTAAAACAGGATTAATTTTTAATTAAATAATCTTAAAAATTCCTACTGTGTCCTTTACGGTCAGATTTTTTGGGGATTCTATATATAGCACATTCTAAAGCTTAATTAGCAACTGGATTTGCATTAAAATTCTCTCAAATATTTTGGACAATTATTTTCCTACTCACATATACAAGCATATATTTTTCATTCTCTTTCTCATACTCATTTGCTAAATCATCAAAGAAAGAGAGCATTGATTCATCCTCCTCATTTGCAAATTTATTGCAACTTGAAGGTGGTTGAATATTCATTATTATGGCCATTATACATTTCATTTAAAAGCATTTACTCTCACTCATTCATTAGATTTTGAAAATCCTTATTAAGAGTAAGCTTTGATTTTTTCCCATATTATTTTTGTTGCAGCAAAATATTGAACGACTTTCATAATCCCTGATCACGACCACCTGAAAATAGATAAATAAGCAAGGCTTGGAGGACACGGGGTGTACTCTGGGGATCTCTCCAATGCCTAAGTCAGGGATTGGCTTGAGAGGTTTTTTATACAATAGTAAAGTAGAGTTTAGAATGAGATACCTTAGCTTCTTCTCTAAATCTCCATTTATAGCGATGGAGTTTGACCCAAGGGTGATATGCCATTTATTGGAAAATTATGGTGCAAGCGTGAATTGCTCCGGTTATTACAGCGTTGGCGTAGATTACTCTATTCATCATGACACTGGTGTCAATTGCTCTAACTAAGTAGTGGACTTGGGTGGTAACTGCCCTCATCAATGTTGGGCTCTAGTTTCCTTTAAACTTATGGTAGGTGATATATTTGGGGTATATCAGTTGTCCCCCCTTCAGTTTTAAATTTTTGAAGCTTGTTTCCAAAGTTCGAAAGTTGTTGTTGTTGCTATTGTTTTTTTTTTTTTTTTCGTTAAACATCTCTTCTCGAGGCATTTTGGGCTGCTTGTGGCTTAATGAGTCATGCTCTTCTTTATTTCTCTTTTTGGCCTCATGAGTTGTGCTCATATTTTGGGCCATTTCTGGGCCTCACGAGCGTTGCTTATCAGTTGGTCCGATTTTTCTTTGCCTAATGAGCTATGCTCATTTTTTGGGCAGTCTTCTGGCCTCACAAGCATTGCTCATCAGTTGGGCCAATTCTTATTTTCCTAATGAGCTGTGCTAATTTTTTTGGCAGTCGTCTGGCCTCACGAACATCGCTCATCAATTGGGCCAAGTCTTCCTTGCCCAATGAACTATGCCCATTTTTTTGGGCAGTATTCTGGCCTCACGAGCGTTACTCGTCAGTTGGGCCGATTCTTCTTTGCCTAATGAGTTGTGCTCATTTTTTGGGTAGCCTTATTGCCTCGCGAACATTGCTCATTAGTTGGGTCGACTCTTCTTTGCCTAATGAGCTATGCTCATTTTTTGGGCAGTCTTCTGGCCTCACGAGTGTTGCTCGTCAATTGGGCCGATTCTTCTTTGCCTAATGAGTTATGCTCATTTTTTGGGCAATCTTCTGGCCTCACGAGCATTGCTCGTCAGTTGGGCCGATTCTTCTTTTTTTAATGAGTTGTGTTCATTTTTGGGGCTATATCTTCAATAACATTTTGGTAATTTATGATGCCGAGATGGTTGTTCAATTCGACAGGATCTTGCAGTTTTGATTTCATTGGGGTTAAAGATATGAGTTCTGGTATTTTCAATATCAGTTAGGACTCGAAATTGGTTCGGGATGGATTTGTTTCAAAGGGTTTGGATGTGTATGCACCAAGTGTTTTATCATTTGTGGCAAAGAGAACTGCAGGTGAGCATGCAGTGTTATAGATTTCACAGACTATTTTCATGTCATCTATGTCATCTTTGGGGTCTATAAACTCAAATTGTTCGATTGTATCCCAGTTGATCCGTGAGTCCCATGTTGGATTTTTTGGACATGGGGTTATGAATGTAGTGGCAGATTGAAGTTTGAGATTAAGATCTGCGAGATGTCCACCATTGATGATAGTGATTTTGTTACTATTTCTTTTGATTATGGTGTGGATTGTTCAACTGATTGGGCTGCAGGTGCTTGACAAAATGTCACTAAGGAGCTCAATTTTGCTGTTTGGGGTTTTGTCGATTGCAGTTGCTACAATTATGCAATTTCAGTGTGCGTTGCAATTTCAACTCAAA
The DNA here is from genome assembly GCF_029873635.1 of Malania oleifera. Classification (NCBI taxonomy): domain Eukaryota; kingdom Viridiplantae; phylum Streptophyta; class Magnoliopsida; order Santalales; family Ximeniaceae; genus Malania; species Malania oleifera. The sequence goes on from NC_080418.1 coordinate 51,211,015, forward strand.
TTTCCAATTGCAATTTCAAATTCACTGTTCAGAACACTATTTAGTGCACATGAATATGCAAGAGTCATTATTGCTGAGCCCATGGTGCATTTGGCCAACCCATTGGAATTTCAAAGCTTAGCTTTGTTTATTTGGCTAGCAGTGCAGTTATCATGACCCCATTTTGAATTTGGTGCATAGGTCATTGTTCAATCAATTTAATAACTAGAACATCCTATTAATTATTATTAACCATTAAGGCGGAGCTCTTTAAGCATTGAAACAGTGGCATCTATTTCTTTTTTTTTTTATTTTAGAATTATTATTATATGATGGAGAAATAATCATACCTTGAGAATAGGCATGTTGGCTACATAAATCTTGCACATAGAAACATTAATTATAGTTAGATTCACATTAAATCTGAAATTTCCCATTATCATAAGTTAGGTCCCGGTTATTCATCCGTCAATTTTCTTACTTAGCTTCTTCAATGTGAGCAAAGCGCCATTAACGTGCTTGAGCGTAATAAACTCATACCCTTTACTTTTCCCAGTGACCTTGCCAAGGATCACAATGGCTTCTTTGAGGTCACCATAGGTGGAGAAGATATTGCGGAGGTTCTTGATGGTAGTGTCCCATCCAAGGCCGCGAATGAAGAGTTTACGTTGGGTAGGGTATTGATCGGCGATGGATCAGACGGCATTGAGTACATCTAGGTGTCAGACAAAGGCATTTCAAACGATCTCAATCAAGCCAATGCATCGACCTTCAATTATTTGATGTAGTCATGATCAAAGATTAAAAAAGAAAACCTCTGACGAAGTTTCTACAGACGGTGCCCACTGTTGCAGCCAAAAAGTGAATGACTTTCAAGATCCTTGATCATGACCACCTGAAAAGAGATAAATAAGCAAGGCTTGGAGGACCCGAGGTGTACTCCAGGGGATCTCTTCGATGCCTAAGTCAGTGCTTGGCTTAAGAGGGAAATTACCACCCAAGTCAACTACTCGGTCAGAGTAATTGATGCCAGTGCCATGATTACCAGAGTAATCTACGCTAATGCTATGATAACAGAAGCAATTCACGCTCGCTCCATAATTCGCCAATAAATGGCATATCACCCTTGGGTCAAACTCCATCGCTATAAATGAGGATTCAGAGAAGAGGCTAAGGTATCTCATTCTAAACTCTACTTTACTGTTGCATAAAAAACCTCTCAAGCCAATCCTTGACTTAGGCATTGGAGAGATCCCTTGGAGTACACCTCGGGGTCTCCAAGCCTTACTTATTTATCTCTTTTCAGGTGGTCCTGATCAAAGATCATGAAAGTCGTTCAATTTTTTACTACAACAGTTGGTGCCATCTGTGGGAACTTCTTAAGAGGTTTTCTCTTTTAATCCTTGATTATGACTACGTCAAATAATTAAAGGTCGATGCATTGGCTCGATTGAGATTGTTCGAAATGCCGCCATCTAACACCTAGATGTACTCGATGCCGTCCGATCCATCGCCGACCGAGACCCTACCGAGCACAAACTCTTCACTCGCGGCCTTGGATGGGACACTACCATCAAGAACCTCCATAATCTCTTCTCCACCTATGGTAACCTCGAAGAAGCCGTCGTGATCCTTGGCAAGGTCACCGGGAAAAGTAAAGGGTACGAGTTCATTACGTTCAAGCACATCAATAGCGCTCTGCTCACATTGAAGAAGCCAAGTAAGAAAATTGATGGGCGAATAACTGGGACCTAGCTTATGATAATGGGAAATTCCAGATCTAATGCGAATCCGACTATAATTAATGTTTCTATGTGCAAGATTTATGTAGCCAACATGCCTATTCTCAAGGTATAATTTTTTCTCCATCATACAATAATAATTATAAAAAAAAAAGTAGATGCCATAGTTTCACCGTTTGAAGAGCTCTGCCTTAATGGCTAATAATAATTAATAGTATGTTTAGGTTATTTAATTGATTGAACAATGACCTATGCACCAAATGCATAGTGGGGTCATGATAGCTGCACTGCCAACCAAATAAACAAAACTAAGCTTTGAAATTCCAATGGGTTAGCCGAATGCACCATGGGGTCGGCAATAATGAATCTTGCACATTCATGTGCACTAAACAGTGCTCTGAACAGTGAACTTGAAATTGCAAATGGAAATTTGAGTTGAAATTGCAACGCACACTTAAATTGCACAATTATAGCAACTACAATCGGAAAAACCCCAAACAGAAAAATCGAGCTCCTTAGTGACATTCTGTCGAGCTCCTGTAACCCAATCAGCTGAACAATCCACACCATAATCAAAACAAAAAGTAACAAAATCACCGTTGTCAATGGTAGACATCTCGTAGATCTCAATCTCAAACTTCAATCTGCCACTACACTCATAACCCCATGTCCAAAAAATCCAACGTGGGACTCACGGATCAACTAGGATACAATCGAACAATCTGAGTTCATAGACCCCAAAGATGACACAGAGGACATGAAAATAGCCTGTGAAATCTATAACATTGCATGCTCACCTGCAGTTCCCTTTTCCACAAATGATCGAACACTTGGTGTATACACATCCAAACCCTTTGAAAAAAATTCATCCTGAATTGATTTTGAATCTTAACTAATATTGAAAATACCAAAACTCACATATTTAACCTTAATGAAATCAAAACTACAAGAACTTGTCGAATTGAACAACCATCCCGGCATCATAAATTACCAAAATGTTGCTCAAGATATAGCCCAAAAAATGAGAACAACTCATTAGGCAAGGAAGAATCGGCACAACTGATGAGCAACACTCGTGAGGCCCGAAGACTATCCAAAAAATAAGCACAACTCATCAGGCAAGGAAGAATCGACCCAACTGACGAGCAACACTCGTAAGGCTAGAAGGCTGCCCAAAAAATGAGCATATCTCATTAGGCAAGGAAGAATCGATCCAACTAACGAGCAATGCTCGTGAGGCTAGAAGACTGTCCAAAAAATGAGCACAACTCATTAGGCAACGAAGAATCGGCCCAACTGACGAGCAACACTTGTGGGGCCAGAAGATTGCCTAAAAAAATGAGCACAACTCATAGAATCGATCCAACTAACGACCAATGCTCGTGAGGCCAAAAGACTGCCCAAAAAATAAGCACACCTCATTAAGGAAAGAAAAATTAGCCCAACTGACGAGCAACACTTTTGAGGCCAGAAGACTGCCCAAAAAATGAGCATGACTCATTAGGCAAAGAAGAATCGACCCAACTGACGAGCAACGTTCTTGAGGCCCAGAAATGGCCCAAAATATGAGCACAAATTATTAGACTAGAAACAGAAAAAAAAAAAAAAAAAAAAGAGTATGACTCATTAAGCCACAAGCAACCCATAATGCCTCGAGATGAGCTGCTCAACCAAAAAAAAAAAACAACAACAACTTTTGAACTTTGGAAACATGCTTCAAAAATTTGAAATTAGAAGGGGGGACAACTGATATACCCCAAATATATCACTTACCATAAGTTCAAAGGAGATTAGAGCCCAACATTGATGAGGGCAATTACCATCTAAGTCAGTTGCTCGGCCAGAGTAATTGACGCCAGCGCCATGATGACCAGATTAATATACACCAACAATGTAATAATCGGAGCGATTCACACTCGCACCATAATTCACCAATAAATGGCACATCACCCTTGGGTCAAACTCCACCGCTATAAATGGGGATTAAGAGAAGAAGTTAAGGTATCTCATTCTAAACTCTACTTTACTGTTACATAAAAAACGTCTCAAGTTAATCCTTGACTTAGTCATCGGAGAGATCTCCGGAGTACACCCTGCGTCCTCCAAGTCTTGCTTATTTATCTCTTTTCAGGTGGTCGTAATCAGGGATCGTGAAAGTCGTTCAATTTTTCGCTACAACAATTTTCATTGATAAATACTTTTGGGAAAACTTCTTATAGCTAGTGAACCTTTTTGCATATTCATTGCAAGGTTCAAATGCTCATTTTGTGTTTATTGAAAAATATATTTGTGAGCATATTTCAAACATCTCCTACACTTCATTTTTGAAAAACATATTTGGAGATATTGGTTGAGTCTTTAGATCTTTGAAATACACTTAGTGAATACTTCATATTTAATTCAAAGATCACTTTCATAATCATCTCTCACACTATTTCATAAATACATTTTAGAGAGATAAATTTCACATACTCTATTGAGCATTAACTCCCATCATACAACAGTGCATTGAGCTTAAAACTTGTACACATTTGCTTGTTATAGAAGCACCTCATTCGTACACAAAATTATCTTTGTATCGGTTTGGCTCCACCTGTAGGTGAGCTAGGAAGTGCTCTGTCTTTTAAGGAGCGGTTTGTAAACGGTTTGACTTCACTCGGTTAGTGAGTTAGGAAGAATTTGCCCTATAAGGAAGACTTGTAAACGGCATCGCTCAACTCGGTTAAGTGAGCATTTAGTGAATCCTCAAGTGGGTTGGCTTGAGGCGAGGACGTAGCCTGGATTGGCCGAACCTCGATAAAAATCCTTGTGTCTTACTTTCCTTATACTCTTTACATTTATGTATTTTCTTGTTTATCTTTATCTGTTGAGATTACTACAATTGCATCTAAATACTGATTGTGAGTGTCTGGGAAATACTGGAATTAACTGTTATACTTATTAGATTCATTGCACACTCTTATATCAACTGGAATTGTGATTAATTAGAAAAAAAAAAAAAAAAAAAACCCTAGGTTGTGTTATACTGATTGTAGATATAAAAATAGGACACTAGACCTAGAAATTTTTAAAATAACCAAATTCACCCCCCCCCCCCCCCCCCCCCCCCCCCCCCCCCCCCCCCCTCCTTGGATTACACCAAAAATCACATAAGTCACAAGTGTTGCTTTTTAAAGAAATCAAGTTTTTTTTTGGATAGATGTTATTTTCAAATATTCCTACGATTGATATTAGCATGTGACAATATTAAAAACTAAGAATTCAAGTGAGCTTTGTCGAAATGAGAATGCTTAAGATGGATGAGTGGTATAACATAGAAAGATAAATTAAGGAATGACCATATTCACGGTAAGTTTCCTATAGATGGTGTGGACATTTGCAACATAGGCCACATAGTGTGTCAGTGAAGAAGAGTGAGTCATAGTGTGCTAATGAGGAAGAGTGAGTTACTGTGGGAGGCCGTAGAAGGGGTAGGGGTAGACTTAAAATAATTTGGAAAAAGATAGTGAGTAAGGATTTAATATTCCTGAATATGTTAAAAGAAATGGTCCATGATCGTATAAATTAGCGAAAAATGATTCATATAACCGAGCCCACCAAGTGGGACTTAAGGTTTGGTTTCGTTGTTGTTGTTGTTTTTGTATAATGTGCACCTAAATAAACAGGGAATAATAAGAATATTACACAGAATTAATAGGTTAATAAGTGGATGAAATTAAATATCCTCACGTGAAATAATAAAATGCTTCTAACTCCCCAATAAAAGCCAAATGAAATCAATATAAATTTTATGTAACTTTTGATGAAAAAACCATAAATTATCTTATAATTCCTCCATAATTAGACATTAGTGAAGGAAAGAGCTAAGACATCTCATGAACAACGAATTCTTATATTTTTTTTCATTCTATACTTATTATAATTTTTCTCAAATTAATTATTAGAGTGATCTCCCGATCTATACCACCAGTCCGTCAAAATTTTTTTATATCTTTTTTAAGGTAACCAAAGTCGTAACAGAACGAATAAATTTAAATTCAAATTTAGCAACACTATCTTATTTATATTTAGTTATAATAGTTTGTACTGAATTGTCAACACAAATTGATAAAGATTAAAAACAGTTAAAATGGTTCTTAATGTCCCAACAACATCTCCCGCATGTGGATGAGGTTCAATGAAATACGTGGCTGTTGAATTTGCGTTAATGCAGTCTGAAACGAAGTAGACAGGTGGTTACAATTAAAGATACCATAAGAGGAAGGTTTAGGACATACCTGAGCACATCACCGCTGTCTTTGTACGTACCGGTCAAAGTCGTCTTCTTCTTCTAGGACATAGAAAAATTAAAAAAAATTAAAAGCTGGGCCTCCGATTTTGTGCAGGTGGATCAAAATTAAAATTGAAAGCAGCCTTTCAGTGTGAACATTTATACTACACTCAATTCATGCATTATGAAATGAGGATGACCAAAAGTTGACGTCATTTGTTTGCGTCTGTGGTGCGTTCATTTTGCCTTTGGGAACATGCATCACGAGGGAAATCTCATAAAGGAAGGCCTTTTAATTTATTATACAATTAAAATATCAGTGCTTTATTTTTTATTTTAGTTTTTCAACGGCCAAAAATTGAACCTTTAAACTCATTTTTATCTTGGTGTCAAATTCAAAGTAAAAAAATATTACTTTTACGAGATATCAGATTTAGATTCAAATGAATTTAGATAAATTTTAAATATAATTTTATATTACATCTTACTCAAATTCAATATAAATTTAAATAGATGGGGTTCCCCAAACGTAAGGTGAGAGTAACTACGAAAAATTTATTTATAAGAGAAAAGAGTTAGCTTCTTAATGTGTACATCATTTCTATTTTGAACATGTCATACAAAATTCATATTCGCAATTCAATCTATTAAGGAATAGCTCTCAACTATATTACTATTACATTTTGTTTGCTAATTATGAATTGAGAGGTGAGAGTGATCCCCCAACAATAAATTAAAAACTCGTAATAAATTAGGAATTCTTACAAGTATTCTTTCATTAACAGATATTTTAAACAAAATGACAAGAGCTACTAAATAGCTGAAAAGAACCTATTTTTCTCCTAAAAATAATCTATTGATGAAGATTTTGGTGAAAACATAGCTTGACTTTAGGACTTGTTGACCTTTTGAGTCCGATTCCTGGTTTTAATAATGACAAACCACAAGTTTCTTATGTGTGTATGAAGTGTTTAAGTAGGCTTGATATGTTAGTACACACATAAGGAAACTAAAAATAGAAACCAGAAGAAACTTGAAAGACATGTACATCAGCTAACATATTCCAAGGAAGTTATAAGAGCAAAGAAGATTGAAGACGTCTAAATTTTACTTGTATTGCATTTAGTTTTTTTATTTAATCTGTAATATTTGCATCTGCATGCATGATATGAATAAAACTCAACATGACCATAGACTGATCATAAGAAGCCACACGACCTTAGGGATCACCCTTCGGTCGACTGAAAGTCGATCGATGCCGGATTTTTTTGGTGTCCTCAAAAAGACCTAGACTGACCTTAGGTCCCCCATGTAATGCATAAAAGAGTGCCATATTAAAATTAAGTTGATCATCATATGAATAGGGAAAACATTTTAAAAAGAAAAGGACCGAAAATGCTGAAATTGACATGTTTCGTCGACCGAACTCAGTTACACTGAGATCCTCGGTCGACCAAACTCCCACAGAGTCAACAGGTTGCCCTCTCGGTCGACTGACTAAAAGTATATAGAAATGCCTTGGTCGACTGAACCTCCCTGGGTCAATAAGTTAACCACTCGGTTGACTGACCAAGATTATATAGGCAACGCCCTGGTTGATCGAACCCCCACGTGGGAAATGCCAACCTCTCGGTCGATCGAACCTTGTAGTTCAAACTGACCCAGTCAACTGAATTATGCAGATTTGAAAAATTGTCTTTGAACCCTTCAAGTCAGGTCGACCATCCTTCAAATTCAAATTTCTCCTGGTCGACCGAACCCAACCACTTGGTCAACTGAACCTTAAGTTCAGTCGACCGGGGCTCTCAGGTTGGCGAATTTTACCAAGGTTAAAAATGTTTTTATTTTTACTAACCTCACTTAAACCTTTTCTAAAAATGACTAATATGTCCCTAACAGTCAGATTTTCTAAAGAGTCTATATAGACCCCCTCATAACTCAAAATTAGTAAGATGATTATTTAGAAAATCGTCTCAAATTTTTATATCATTTTTTCATCTTTCTAAGCTTGTTTTTCATCCTCTCTCTGTTATATAATCAAAAAATCATTTTTATGAGAGTAATCTTTATCTTGGGCATTTTATTTTTACAAATCATATTACTTATACTCTCATATTCCATTATTTTCAAAATCATTATCTTGAGAGTTAATCCTAAGTTTTCTCTATATATTTTCATTGATAAATATCTTGGGAGAAAAACTTGTTTATTTCTTGTAAATCTTGCACACATATTGCAAGACTTCAAAGGCTCATTTATTCTTCATTGTAAAATTATTTTTGAGCAACAATCCTAGTTCCCTTAAGCTTTATTTGAAAAACTAGTTTTTGGGAAAACTTCTAACATATTAAAAAGAGTACCTTGAGCATATTCTTATTTTAATATCTCTGCTTGGAAGGTCTCTTACTCTTGTTAGTAAGAAAATCATTTTTCACACTTAGTCTTTATTGAGAAATAATTTTTTAGTTAAAAATGTACGTTCTCACATTGATTCTCACATTGAGCATTAATTCATATCATATGTGAGTGCATTATTTGGTTGAGCATATTGGTACACATCTGCTTAGTTTAAGAAGCATATTTGGTTGTACACAAAAAATTTGTATTTCATTATTATATTATAGGCAAGGGCCTAAAGAGGGAGACTAGCCCTAGTAAATAGTCCCAGATTGGCTTAGACCCAGTTAGGAAAGTTAGGTGCACCATTCTAGTAAGGTGTAGGTTGAGGTCAGCCCCACTAATTGACCTAGTTGCAACTAGTGCCGCTCAACTCATTAAGTGAGCATTAGTGGAATTCTCTGTCTTGCAAGCTAGAAGTGGGGACGTAGGCAGTATTGGTCGAACCCCGATAACATATTGTGCGTGTTCTTTATATTTCCGCACTTTTATTTTTAGCACATGTATGTTGAATGGTTGATTCATTATATGTAGTACATGTGTTGATTGAGTTTATAATTGCATAGATAGACCTTAGGTTGCGTAATACTGTTGATTTGAATAAACCTAGGCAGAACAAAATTTTAAATACCCAATTCACTCCCCTATTGGGATTACACCAAAGCTAATAATTGGTATGAGAGACTCGTGGCATTGACTTAAACCTTTTTGCTAAAAAATCGAGATGACTCTTATTCGTGTATCCTCATTCGGAGAGGGACAGTCACCTTCTAGGCCTCTTGTATTTTGAAGTGTTGATTATGTTGACTCTACAAGTCTGATCCCGTTTTGATTATGACAAAACCAATATTTCTCACCTATGCACTGAGCTTCTTGAACATGTCTTTCCTTAGCATGCACTGTTGGTAGGAACTTTAGCAAGCCATATGGACTATAAAGATCATGCTTCATTTATGGCGTCTCAAGAATCAAAAGAATGAAGACCTATTCTTTATTATATATGCATTCCTTTTTAATTGGTCCGTAATAATTTCTATGGTCCATAATAATGCATATGCATGCATGATAAGATTTAATGCTCAGCAAGACCATAGGGACCGAATGACCTTAGGGCACCTTTCGGTCGATCGATGCCAAGTTTTTGGGCATACTTGAAAAGACCTTAGGTCCCAACACATATGCACTAATATGTCCCCATATCACTTACATAATCAGGGGAATTAATTGAAGTAAAATTTGGCAAAATGGCATAATATGAGAGAGGTCAGGCGACCGAACCCTAAGAGTTCAAAACTCCTTGGGTGCCCGAACTGCTGGAAAGTCAGAAGTTTAACCAGGCTTCGGGCGACCAAACTTGTATTGACCCTATTGCCCTCGGGCGACCAAACATATGTCGGGACACCTTTTCACCAACTCGAGTGACCGAATTGGCAAGTTTGGGCTACCGAACTTTGCATCGGGCACTTGAATCGCGCGACAAATGCTACTACCTTTGTGCAGCCGACTGACTGTTTCTTTAGGCACCTAAACCTTTAAAAAGTGATTTTTCAAGTGTGTCTATTTGGGCACCCGAATCTCGTGGGGTAAATTATTTTTTACTAAAAATTAAAAGGAGTAAACTGATGTAATTTTTCTAAATATGTTTTAAACTTTTCTAATAATGCCCATTTAGTCCCTAGCGGTCATAATTTTTCCCTTGCCTATATATATCTTCTCATTTTCAAAATTAAGGATGGATTAGCAAGATCATTAAGCAAAAACTCTCTCAAACTTTCAAAATCCCATTTAGCCCATACTACTTCCATACACTTTGTCGCGACGTCCCGGGAGCGCGTGTGCCCCGGGCGGCGAAATAAAAATCAATTTGAATTTTCTATTAAAAACATGGAATATCGGAGTCGCCACTAACCTTTAGTGCGGTTAGAACACATGATTACTACCCCGTTAGGGGTAGAATCGGTCTACGTTACCAGAAATGGGCTCGGGAGTTCGGTTACGCGAGGGGAAGGTACTAGCACCCCCTACGCGCCCGTTCTCACGAACGGTACCTAATTAATTTGAAATTATCCCTAAGTTAATCTAATAATTCTTTAAATTATTCCTTTTTATGAATTTATAAATATATGTAAAAAATAAATAAATAAATAAATAAATATATACATATATATATATTCCCTCAGAGCTTAAGGTACGTAAAGCCCAAAGGCTAATACCCCCCGCAATTAAATCATAGGGATTAAAATCGAAAATAGTTAATAATAAAAATATCATAATAATAAAACACGTTAATATAAATACGAAACACTAAAAATAACACAATTAAGTATACATATAATTCAAAATAGAATAATAATAATAATATAATAATAATGATAATAATAAATAATAATAATAATAATAATAATAATAGTAATAGTAATAATAATATATTAATAATAATAAATACAATAATAATACTAATAATAGGAATATTAATAGTAGTAATAATAAATAATAATAGTAATAACAATATTAATAATGGTAAGGATGATACTTACATAGAATATTATGGACATGCAATAATTCAAATATGGAAATAATTAAACCTAATAATTGGCATACAATATATCAACATGGAAACAAGATTACGGAAGCAACTCAAACTACAAATATATTACGCAAGTATATACAAGTATGATATGGAAACATGGAAAAACCTAAAATTGAAACACAATAATAATATGAAAATATGTAAGCTAATATACAATAAAATGTGCATGAATATGCAAATAATTATATAAAGCAATCACAATAATAATACAAATATACAAACTATACAAAGAATGTACATTCAAAATAACATAAATATACAAATATATAAGGCAATAATAATAATCACGTAAATATAAAAATATATAATAAAATAAATATGCAACATAATAATATGAAAAATAAATATACAACAAGATAAGCACACAATACAATAATATGTTAAATATGCAAGATAAATATACAATAAAATAAACATGCATCGCAACAATATAACTATGCAAAATAAATACACAATAAAACAAGCATGATAATATTAACATGGCAACGATATTAAAGTATACAATAATAACAATAGATACCATTATCAATAGAATTTAAATATGAACAAAAAAAAAAAAAATCCTGCAATAAGAAGAATTAGTATTTTCCACGCGTAAACAAAAATAATTAAACTTTAAATGTAAACAAAAATCCTGCCATAAGAAGAATAAAATTGAATAGTATTTACCATTTAAAAATTAAAACAATATTACTATATTAATTATCTAACAAGTATAGTTTTAACAAATAAAACAAAATAAACACATAATAAGAAAACTTAAATAAATAAAAGTATACACAGCATGTAAAAAAAAAAAAAAAAGACTTAAACTTTATATCATAAAATGCAAACTGACCCCATATTTATATATATATATATATATATATATATATATATATATATATATATATATCCATGTGTGTGTGTGTGTATCTATGTGCAGCATGCATAAATAAAATAAAAACTTAAACTTTATAAAATGCAAACTAAACCCATATGTATGTATGTATATATTCGTGTGTGTGTGTGCTGTGGCCGGCATGCAGAAATAGGAGACAGGGGGCTCACCGGGGACTTACCTATGTGTGTGAGGATGTGGGCATGATGGAGGGACGCCGGAGACAATGGCTGGAATAGAGAAAGACACCGCGAGTGGAAGTGCCGGCAGATGGTGTCTCGGATTCTGCTCTGCTGGAGTTGTCAAAGCTGTTCAAGGAACTTGCTGCTGCTGGTGGGCTTTTTCTGGTATTGTGGAGGGGCTGTGCTAGCCGAGAACAGGGCCTGGAGTGGTGTTGTCGGGACTGGAGAAGTTGGCCGGCGAGGGACAGAAGGCAGCGGCTGTGCGGTCACGACTGCTATGACAGGGGGCTGGAGGACTGCCGCAGTGGAGCCTCTGTGGAGCCGGAGGGAGCTGCTGTCTGCAGCGGTGAGAGTGTTGGGAGAGGGCTGTAAGAGATGGAGAGAGTTGGGGAGCTGTGTGCGTAGGGGAGAATAAGAGATTGAGGGGCGGAAGGGAGAATGGAGATGGGTGGAGGATGAAGAAGAAGACGGGCTTGGCGGCGTCGGAAGAAGAAGAAGAAGTAGAATTTTTCTTTTTTTTGTTTTCTGTGTGTCTCCGTGTGCGCTGTGCGCTGCGCCCCCCTCTTGGCCTCTCTCACCAAGCCTTTTTAAAGGCTCTCCCCCAAAAAACCCTAATAACTTTCCTTTTTATCTTTTGTTTTTTTTATTTTTTTATAATGATAATAATAGGTATAATAAGAATAATAATAAGAGAATAAAAATAATAATAATAATAATAATAATAATAATAATAATAGTGATAATAATAATAATAGTAAGCACTAATAATAATAATAATAATAATAATAAAGTATAAATAATAATATAGGAAAACAATAATAATAATAATAATAATAATAACAATATTAAATAATAATAATAATAAACAAATAATAATAATAATAATAATAATAATTGTAGCAAACTAATAATAATAATAGTAATACTAAAATAATAATAATAATAATAATAATAATAATAGTAACAAAAATAAATATTAATATTAATAATAATGGAGATAACAATAATAGTAATAATAGTAAAATAAGAATAATAATAATAATAAAAATAGTAATAATAACAATAACAGAAATAAATAATAATAATAGTACTAATAAAGGTAAAAATACTAATAATAATAAAAGTTAAAAATAATATTAATGATAATAAATAATAATAATAATGATAATAATTAATACTACATAAAAATAAAAAAAAAAAGTAATAATAATAATACTAATGACAAATAATAATAATAATAATAAATAAAATAATAATAATAGTAATAATAATAAGACTAATGAAAATTAATAATAATAATAGTAAGAATAAATAAACTAATAAAAATACTAATAAATAATAAAAAGGGCACCCCTTGTTCTATTTGGCTTAGGCAAAAATAGGGTGTCTACAGCTGCCCCTCTTTGTAGGCTTAGTTGCTTCAATGTAACGGTAGGAACTCTCCTACGTTTTTTGTAGTAACAAGCCTACAAAGATAAAAGACACCTATTTTAGCTAGGCCACGTAACTGTCTGGGTTTTTCAATCAGGGATTGTTTACTTTTGCCAATCAGAGACAATCTGTATCGAATGTAAGAATCCAAACGTCAAAGTATGTGAGAATGACTTGCACTGGGTTTGAGAACCCGAGCGCCAAAGCACAGGAGAATGACTTGCACTGGGTTTGAGAACCCGAGCGCCAAAGCACATAAGAATGACTTGCACTGGGTTTGAGGACCCGAGCGCCAAAGCACATGAGAATGACTTGCACTGGGTTTGAGAACCCGAGCGCCAAAGCACAATGAGAATGACTTGCACTGGGTTTGAGAACCCGAGCGCCAAAGCACATGAGAATGACTTGCACTGGGTTTGAGAACCCGAGCGCCAAAGCACATGAGAATGACTTGCACTGGGTTTGAGAACCCGAGCGCCAAAGCACAGGAGAATGACTTGCACTGGGTTTGAGAACCCGAGCGCCAAAGCACATAAGAATGACTTGCACTGGGTTTGAGGACCCGAGCGCCAAAGCACATGAGAATGACTTGCACTGGGTTTGAAAACCCGAGCGCCAAAGCACAATGAGAATGACTTGCACTGGGTTTGAGAACCCGAGCGCCAAAGCACATGAGAATGACTTGCACTGGGTTTGAGGACCCGAGCGCCAAAGCACATGAGAATGACTTGCACTGGGCTTGAGAACCCGAGCGCCAAAGCACAATGAGAATGACTTGCACTGGGTTTGAGAACCCAAGCACCAAAGCACATGAGAATGACTTGCACTGGGTTTGAGAACCTGAGCGCCAAAGCACATGAGAATGACTTGCACTGGGTTTGAGAACCCGAGCGCCAAAGTACATGAGAATGACTTGCACTGGGTTTGAGAACCCGAGCGCCAAAGTACAATGATGGCTTGCTTCGAATGTAAGAATCCGAGCCGTAGGGACACGATGATCCAGCCATGGGACACAATGATGGCTTGCTTCGAATGTAAGAATCCGAGCCGTAGGGACACGATGATCCAGCCATGGGACACAATGATGGCTTGCTTCGAATGTAAGAATCCGAGCCGTAGGGACACGATGATCCAGCCATGGGACACAATGATGGCTTGCTTCGAATGTAAGAATCCGAGCCGTAGGGACACGATGATCCAGCCATCTCAACCAGTAACAAGGTGTGAATGCAAAGTCGGGAAAGTTGTTACTCTATTTGGAAAATGCACTTGGGGTAAAAATCCGAATGTCAGCAAATGAAACCCCTATCTTTGGGAATTGTTACCCCAGTTCAAAGTAAATCAACGTGTGTCTGGGGTCAACTTGCCCTAGTTTTCCAAGTAAATCAATGTGTGCTTGGAGTCAGTTACTCCAATACAACTGAAATCTCTCCATCAAGGATGTCAAATAATCATTTGAAAGCTCAAGACAAGTGTGAAGGGTGCTCTATTGCTGCTTGTGATGCTAGAATGCAATGATATGCTGCTATATGTATGCATGTTGCTAACTTGTGATTATATGTATGCATTTTTATTTTTTATTTTTGTGATGCTAAAATATGAAATGCACAAGATGTATGGTAATGCGTGAAATGCATGACAATGCATGAGATGCATGGTAATACATGAAATGCATAGCCATGCATGAGATGTGTGGTAATGTGTGAAACATAGGGTAATGCATGACATGCAAGGCGATGCATAAGGTGTATGGTAATGCATAAGATGTATGGCAATGTGTGAAATGCATGGAAATGCATAAGATGTATGGTAATACATGAAATGCATGCAATGCATGACGATGCATAAGATGTATGGTAATACATGAAATGTAGGTACTGCATGCAATGGATGATCATGCATGAAATGTAGATAATGGATGAAATGCATGACAATGCATGAGATGAATGGAAATGCATGGAGTGCATGGCAATATGTGCAATCTAAGTAATGCATGAAATGTATGACAATGCATGAAATTTGGGGCAATGCATGATAATGCATGCACTCGTGATCAATGTCCTCATCTTTGGTCTCTTCATGAGATTCGCCACATTTGAATGGATTTGTAACCGATCTTAGCTTAATCTTATTTATTCATCCGGTCATGGAAGTGATTAACTCAGCTCAAATGAGAATCATAAAATCTGCCCCAGTTGAATGGACCTACAGATGATCTTGACTCTGATTTCCTATTCCAATCCGATAAGAAAGTACTTGAAGGGGACCTACTGAGACTCAACTCGGAATTTGCCCCAATTAAATTCATCTGTCACCGATCTTGAATCTATTGTTGGATTCCTTTTGAACTTGACATAACATTTGCCCCAGTTTGACTGCTTTTTCTCCACAAGGATCTTCTTTATAGAAATTTCTGGTGATTCTGAAACTCTTTGACTATCCATCCTCTTTTAATGCTCTAAAGAATAAGAAAGGGTTCCTCCTTTTTCTTTTCTTTTCCTTTTTTTTTTTTTTTTTTAAGGAACGAGGAATGATTATGCAACTATGACATCAACTTGTTAAATCAAAAGGCCATCTGCACAAAATAAATGTTTTACCATGTTTCAATGCTATCATAGGAAAAATTCATACCAGTATTCAAAAGTCGTATAACATTAATTTCCCAGCCTAGATGATTGTCCTTCTCTTCAACTGCCCCTGTTTCATCAACTCATGCTTTGATCTCAAGATGGTCTTTAAGACTTGGGACGAAACGTAGGCTTAGGGATGTAGGATTTCAGAATAAAAGGGAAACTAAGGCTCAAAAATACCACCCCAAATAATGTTTTATGCCCCTAGTTCGAGTTGAGGCGCTTTTGCAAGATGTTGACCGAACTTGTTATTTAAACAAGCTGCCTACGTACCCTTTCAGGATCAGGTCATTACGTAGTTCAGACTCAGTATTGAGTCTGACAAATTATTAGAGACAATAATGTATACCAATCTGATCAGGACTTTCATTTGGACCGTAATGTAGGCTAAGGGTATAGGTTAAAGAAGAAAGGAGTTACATAAGGCTCAAAATCATCAATTTCATCAAGGGTAATTTGGTCAAAGATCACATATGTAGTAAGTCTCTTATTTTCTTTCTTCCTCTTCTTCTTTCTCTTTCCATTTGCTTTTACTGCTCCCTTTTGTTTTTCTCTTTCATGAAGGGATTTTGTCATTTTTGTTTGGACTTCATTTGGGACTAATCCTTTAAACTTTCCCCAGTGTGGGGTGTGATCCTTTGACGGGTTAATCAATAAATAAATTTTTCAGGCTCAAAAAGGCTTACAAGAGATTTCTTCTTTGAATTTCTTTTGGATAGCAGAAAAATGGCCTGCCATCATTTTGGTAATGATTATTGTCTCAAATGATTTGCCAAACGCTAAGGGACCCAAACTCAGGTTAGCATTCTGGTGATCTGACTTTTAAGAAAAAGCTGGTTTAACATTCAGGTTCAATTTGGTTAACAAATGGTAAATCATTGTTTGGGTTCTTTTCAAGGATGACTGGTCGACCAAAGAGGGCCATCCATCATTTGATCAAAACATGAGTGATTAATTGATAGGAAATTATCGGAACAGCCCAGCCACTTCGTTGAATTCCTTAGAAAGTAAAAATAACGTCTGAATTCAGTGATTGTTTCATCCTTTATCATCTCTTTCTAGCTCATGAACACTGGCAATATTACTTTCCCTATTCGGCATGAAACATAAGCAAACAGAATTTGGCAATTGGACTTATGATGCAAGTGAGATAACAAAATGCATAATTCATTTTATTGAATATAGAAACTATTCCGAGACACAGGCGTCCACGGATTACGAAAAGCAAATAAAAATGAAAAACAAAAGAACATCAACTGAAAAGGATTAGATAGTTAAAAGTTCAGTACTCCATCACTTTAGCCTCGGCGGATAATGACTGAAACCATTGATTTGGGAACCTCCTGGATATGTTAACCACTTCCTTCCTCATGTTTGGGCAAAGGATTCCCTTGGACTCCTGGTTGCTTGTCATCAAAAGCTAACCATCCAGCATCTCTTAACAATTGCACCTTATGCTTGAAAGCCCAACAACGGTCAATAGTATGGCCAGGAGAGTTAGCATGGTACTCACAACGAACCCCAGGATCATACCACTGTGGAGGAGGGTTCGCAACGGGCGTCCCAGGGATTGCAGATACCATCCCCTTTTCCCGCAGCTGAGGAAATAATTCGGCATATGTCATGGGAATGGGGTCCACCCTTCGGAAGTTTCTAGTCACATTCCTATCTTGTGCTTGTTGATTCGGTGGACCAGAGTGAACAATCTGAGGCCTGGTGCCTGTATGCGCCGTTTGATTTACCATGGGCTCAAAATCAAAGTTTCTCTTGGGCCATTGGTTCCCACCTCTGGTATACTGATTCTTCCAATTAAATTGCCCCTGTATCATTTGTGCTTCTTCCTCCTTCTTCCTATTAGTCCACCTTTTTCCTAACCCAGTTTCCGAGCCATTATCCTTGACTAGGCCTGCCTTGATATCACCTTCAATTCTTCCTCCCGCAGCCACAATATCCATAAAATCGTGGGGAGTTGCTCCCCGAAGGTGCGTGCGGTAGGGGTCTTTTAATGTACTTACGAACAAGGAGATAGCCTCTCGGTCACTCACCGGGGGGTCCACTTGGATTGACATATCTCTCCACCTGTAAGCATATTCTCTAAATGTTTCGGTGGATTTCTTCTCCATTTCTTGTAGCATCATCCGATCAGACGCCATTTCTGTCACATGGCGGTAGTGAGTAACAAAGGCATTGGCCAAGTCCTTCCAAGTGCGGACCCGAGCCTTATCTTGCTGAATGTACCAACGGATAGCGGACCCAGTCAAACTGCTTTGAAAGCAATGCATCATTAGTTTTTCATTATCTGAGTACGCGGCCATTGCTTGGCAGTACATCACTAAATGTGTTCGAGGGCACCGGGTCCCGTCAAACTTTTCAAAGTCTGGCATTTTGAACTTTGGCGGTAGGGTGACTTTAGGCACCAAGCAAAGGTCATTTGGATTAACTGAATCGAAAGTATTAGAACCTTCCATTGCTTTTAAGCGCTCTTCTAATACGTCACAGCGACGCTCAGCCTCAGATTTACTGATCCCCATATCAGAAGGTACTAATGGAGGAGTTCCTACCACTGGGAACCCCTGTGCTGGCATAGCAGGGATGAAAGGAGGCATATTCGGCGGTGGACCCCCCATGACACCAGGTGGTGGAATTGATGTTTGTCCATGATCTGGGGTGAACCCTGGGGGATGAGCGGGGTCCACATCTACTTCGGGATCAATATGCACTGCCTTTCCCTTGTTCATCAGTAACTCCAGAACCTTACTTATCTTGTCATTCATCTCTTCTTGTCCTTGTTCTAGACCCAGGACTCTATTTTCCAATTGTTCACTCATTTCTCTCGCTCTTCGCCTGGTATTGTACTGATGCGTGGTGGTCTCAATTATTGCTTTATATTACTCAAACCACTTCTTTGAGTAGGAACTGAAAACCAAAAAATTTCCTTTTTTAGAACCATGAATGCACAATTATGTACTGAATATGTTTTGATGCATGATTAGGGTATGCAATAGGTGTTTATGCATGGATGCAAATAGTGCACTTACATATACAAACAAAGATATAAACATGCACGCCGCCTATCATGCATGACTATGTATGAAATGAAATGCATGAATATGATGTCCTAAATTACTACTTAACTAGAATTCTAGAAAAATCCCACTAATGAAACGGGTCAAGATTAACATGACCATTGATGGGCCACGATTTCAATTCAACCCTTACCCATTCATTTCCTTGATGATGGTCCATGTATCTCAGATTCTATAAAAGGTCAAATTATGTTCTGAGGTTGGGGTTGACCCAGGCTAGTCAACCCATTGGATTCATTCAATGTGGACTTGTGGACTTTAGTGTGCACTTGGGCCTCAAGTATTTTAAAATATGGGCTTCGAGTTGTTTCATGATGGGTTAAGGCCCTAGTTGAAAAGGAATTGGGCTTGGATTACTTGAAAAAATGTTGGCCCGAATTTTTAGGTGATAGGGCTGAAGCCCATTTTTGGAAATCTGGGTTTGACCCTATTTGGAAATCATGTCTAGGCCAAGTTTTTACTTAGGAAAATGTCGGGCCTAGGTTTGTTTTTAAAGAATTGGGCCCGAGTCATTTGAAAAGGGTTGGGTCGACCCATATTTCATGATGGGCTGAGGCCCTAGTTAAAAAGGAATTGGGTTTGGATTACTTGAAAAAATATTGGCCCGAAGTTTTAGGCAATGGGGTTGAAGCCCTCTTTTGAAATCTGGGTTTGACCCTTTTTGAAAATAAGGCATGGGCCGAGTTTTTGCTTAGGAAAAGGTCAGGCCCAAGAATTGGGCCCCAGTTTGTTTTTACAGAATTGGACCCAAGTTATTTGAAAAGGGTTGGGCCGACCCATATTTTAAAATGTTTGGGCCAAGTGCTTTGTTTTTTTTTTTTGAAAGGATGGGTCATGGTCTCATTATTGGGCTTTTTTAGAATACTGGCTAAGTAGTATGTAAGTCTAAAATGGATGTCGCATGCATGGTATAATACAAGCTATCTCACAACATATATACAATAGACGGTATGGGGATAAGGATGTCCCAACCCAGGGTAGGTATGTATATACAGGGTTCTTCATGGCTCTATCCTAGTTAGGGAAGACTATAGACAAGTATGTGTGGGTAGGCTTTAATCCCTATTGACAAAAAGGTCCCCAATTTGAAATTTCATCCTCCCCCATAGGGGTCCGGACAAAACTCGCATTGAGCGGGGTGGTTCGCGGGTCCCATCAAGCTTAAGCTACGAAGGGACAAACGCTATTACACCCCTATCTAATCTTAGCAGGTAAAGCTCGGGTATAGAGCGTGAGAGTGTGTGAATTTAAATTTTAATTTAATCCCATTATCCCCACATTTATTCACATGCTATAAACAATATAGAAACAAGATATCTACCATTAATATATATATATATATTCAAAAGATAAGGAAACACAATATATGCAATTAATATGTTTATTCACAAAAAATTTGGAAACAAAAGAATAAGGAAACAAAATATTTACGATTTAATATACAAAATATCTATAATTAATATGCTTATTCACAATATCTACAATTAATATGCTTCTTCAGAATATTTGGAAAAATATCTACAATTAATGCTCACCAAATTAGGAAACAAAATATTTTTAATTAATTGAGGCTATTTAAAAGTTATGGAAGTAAAATATTTACAATTAAGTAAAGCTATTTACAAATTACTATATTTACGAAATAAGGAGTAATTAAAAGATTTATTAAATTTAAACTTGGGATAATTTTCAATTAATTAATGGCTCGACTCTCTACGTCCCCAGCGGAGTCGCCAAGCTGTCGCGACGTCCCGGGAGCGCGTGTGCCCCGGACGGCGAAATAAAAATCAATTTGAATTTTCTATTAAAAACATGGAATATTGGAGTCGCCACTAACCTTTAGTGCGGTTAGAACACATGATTACTACCCCGTTAGGGGTAGAATCGGTCTACGTTACCAGAAATGGGCTCGGGAGTTCGGTTACGCGAGGGGAAGGTACTAGCACCCCCTACGCGCCCGTTCTCACGAACGGTACCTAATTAATTTGAAATTATCCCTAAGTTAATCTAATAATTCTTTAAATTATTCCTTTTTATGAATTTATAAATATATGTAATAAATAAATAAATAAATAAATAAATATATACATATATATATATATTCCCTCAGAGCTTAAGGTACGTAAAGCCCAAAGGCTAATACCCCCCGCAATTAAATCATAGGGATTAAAATCGAAAATAGTTAATAATAAAAATATCATAATAATAAAACACGTTAATATAAATACGAAACACTAAAAATAACACAATTAAGTATACATATAATTCAAAATAGAATAATAATAATAATATAATAATAATGATAATAATAAATAATAATAATAATAATAATAATAATAGTAATAGTAATAATAATATATTAATAATAATAAATACAATAATAATACTAATAATAGGAATATTAATAGTAGTAATAATAAATAATAATAGTAATAACAATATTAATAATGGTAAGGATGATACTTACATAGAATATTATGGACATGCAATAATTCAAATATGGAAATAATTAAACCTAATAATTGGCATACAATATATCAACATGGAAACAAGATTACGGAAGCAACTCAAACTACAAATATATTACGCAAGTATATACAAGTATGATATGGAAACATGGAAAAACCTAAAATTGAAACACAATAATAATATGAAAATATGTAAGCTAATATACAATAAAATGTGCATGAATATGCAAATAATTATATAAAGCAATCACAATAATAATACAAATATACAAACTATACAAAGAATGTACATTCAAAATAACATAAATATACAAATATATAAGGCAATAATAATAATCACGTAAATATAAAAATATATAATAAAATAAATATGCAACATAATAATATGAAAAATAAATATACAACAAGATAAGCACACAATACAATAATATGTTAAATATGCAAGATAAATATACAATAAAATAAACATGCATCGCAACAATATAACTATGCAAAATAAATACACAATAAAACAAGCATGATAATATTAACATGGCAACGATATTAAAGTATACAATAATAACAATAGATACCATTATCAATAGAATTTAAATATGAACAAAAAAAAAAAAAATCCTGCAATAAGAAGAATTAGTATTTTCCACGCGTAAACAAAAATAATTAAACTTTAAATGTAAACAAAAATCCTGCCATAAGAAGAATAAAATTGAATAGTATTTACCATTTAAAAATTAAAACAATATTACTATATTAATTATCTAACAAGTATAGTTTTAACAAATAAAACAAAATAAACACATAATAAGAAAACTTAAATAAATAAAAGTATACACAGCATGTAAAAAAAAAAAAAGAAAAGACTTAAACTTTATATCATAAAATGCAAACTGACCCCATATTTATATATATATATATATATATATATATATATATATATATATATAGATGTGTGTGTGTGTGTATCTATGTGCAGCATGCATAAATAAAATAAAAACTTAAACTTTATAAAATGCAAACTAAACCCATATGTATGTATGTATATATTCGTGTGTGTGTGTGCTGTGGCCGGCATGCAGAAATAGGAGACAGGGGGCTCACCGGGGACTTACCTATGTGTGTGAGGATGTGGGCATGATGGAGGGACGCCGGAGACAATGGCTGGAATAGAGAAAGACACCGCGAGTGGAAGTGCCGGCAGATGGTGTCTCGGATTCTGCTCTGCTGGAGTTGTCAAAGCTGTTCAAGGAACTTGCTGCTGCTGGTGGGCTTTTTCTGGTATTGTGGAGGGGCTGTGCTAGCCGAGAACAGGGCCTGGAGTGGTGTTGTCGGGACTGGAGAAGTTGGCCGGCGAGGGACAGAAGGCAGCGGCTGTGCGGTCACGACTGCTATGACAGGGGGCTGGAGGACTGCCGCAGTGGAGCCTCTGTGGAGCCGGAGGGAGCTGCTGTCTGCAGCGGTGAGAGTGTTGGGAGAGGGCTGTAAGAGATGGAGAGAGTTGGGGAGCTGTGTGCGTAGGGGAGAATAAGAGATTGAGGGGCGGAAGGGAGAATGGAGATGGGTGGAGGATGAAGAAGAAGACGGGCTTGGCGGCGTCGGAAGAAGAAGAAGAAGTAGAATTTTTCTTTTTTTTGTTTTCTGTGTGTCTCCGTGTGCGCTGTGCGCTGCGCCCCCCTCTTGGCCTCTCTCACCAAGCCTTTTTAAAGGCTCTCCCCCAAAAAACCCTAATAACTTTCCTTTTTATCTTTTGTTTTTTTTATTTTTTTATAATGATAATAATAGGTATAATAAGAATAATAATAAGAGAATAAAAATAATAATAATAATAATAATAATAATAATAATAATAATAATAATAATAGTGATAATAATAATAATAGTAAGCACTAATAATAATAATAATAATAATAATAAAGTATAAATAATAATATAGGAAAACAATAATAATAATAATAATAATAATAACAATATTAAATAATAATAATAATAAACAAATAATAATAATAATAATAATAATAATTGTAGCAAACTAATAATAATAATAGTAATACTAAAATAATAATAATAATAATAATAATAATAATAGTAACAAAAATAAATATTAATATTAATAATAATGGAGATAACAATAATAGTAATAATAGTAAAATAAGAATAATAATAATAATAAAAATAGTAATAATAACAATAACAGAAATAAATAATAATAATAGTACTAATAAAGGTAAAAATACTAATAATAATAAAAGTTAAAAATAATATTAATGATAATAAATAATAATAATAATGATAATAATTAATACTACATAAAAAAAAAAAAAGTAATAATAATAATACTAATGACAAATAATAATAATAATAATAAAAAATAAAATAATAATAATAGTAATAATAATAAGACTAATGAAAATTAATAATAATAATAGTAAGAATAAATAAACTAATAAAAATACTAATAAATAATAAAAAGGGCACCCCTTGTTCTATTTGGCTTAGGCAAAAATAGGGTGTCTACACACTTTATTTTGCTATTCCCTTGATAGATCAAGTTCCCAAGAGTGTTATTGAGTGATCTACAATGCTAAAACTCTCCTTGCTTGTTGATTGATTAATTTTCATTCAGAGTTCTTAGCTAGGGTTTTCCCTCCAATTTAAAAAATAAATCTTTGAGTGAGAATACCCTTATAGCTAGTGAGTCTTTGCATCTTGATTGCAAGACTCATAAAGCTTGTGGATTTTAATTTACAAAAATATTATTTTACACAAGCTTGCATATTATCCTTGATATTGTTTTTGCTAGCTTCAATCCAAAATATCTATTGTGCTTTACATTTAGAATATCCTTGAGATATTTGATTTGGATTGTGTTAAACTTCTTTTGATCAATTGTGTGTTGAATATCTATTCTTGAATCCAAGGTTGAACTCTCACATATACATACACTCACACATCTTAGAGAGTTTACATATTGGATCTCATCTGAGCATTAAATCTAGATCATCTATAAGTGCATATTTGTTTATGCTGTATTTTGGTACATATCTACTTTACATGAAAGCATAATCACTGTACCAATTATATTGATAAAATACTATTTTGTTTTCTAGCGTGGCCTGAGGGGGCGGTAATCCAACCCGGTAAGGATTGTTTGTAAAGGTTGAGGTCATTCCTGTGCTAATTGACCTGGTTGTATAGGTGCCGCTCCACCTATTAAGTGAGCCTTAGTGTAATCTTTGCGCGGGTGTGCCAAGGCGGGGATGTAGGCACAGTTGGCTGAACCCCGATAACATATTTGGTGTTGATTTTATTTTACACAATTTACTTTCTGCACTTGTATGTTTACGTTTATCATTTGAATATTTGATTGGGATTGTGAATACGTAAAAAGACCCTAGGTTTATGTAATATTGCTTGCTAGATTAGTTGAACCTAGGGGATTAATTTTTAAATACTCAATTCAACCCCCTGAGGATTGCCCCAAATCTATCAAATTACACCACCTGGAAAATTAGAATTAGCGTATTTATAAAATCAATGAATTGTATGGCTTGGCGGGTGATTGTTAATGGACTTAGTATGCCCTTGGATGAAAATGATATTAGGTTAATGCATGTGAATTCATATGCCATGGACATGTTATATGTTGTATTAGATTCTAATATTTTTGTTGAGTATATGGAATGTCATAGTGTACAAGAAATCTGGGATGAACTCGAAAATAAATATACAAAATCCTAGGAAAAGGTGACTATCATTCCAGAGGTGTCATGTTCAGATGATCAGTGAGTGGTAAGTGACAGGGAAATGACATTAACAGAAGAAGAGGTATACGATTCTAACTCAAACTCAATTGATGATTCTTACATTAAATGTTGTGATATGTCAAATGTTGAATCATCTGTTGAACACCGTGATAATTCTATTGACAATGCATGTGATGATTCTTATGCTGAATATTGTGTTGTGTCATATGATGAATCATCTAATATTCCCTATGATAATACTGTTGACATTGCATGCAATGATTCATATAATAACTATGATATATCTTATGATGAATCATATGCTAAATTGATAAACGAAAGCATGCCTTCGTATGAAAAGTTAGATAAAGCTTTATTGAAAATGAATAAATTTCTAGCGAAGTTATCTAAGCAGAAATCCTATTTGAAAAAGGAAAATAAAAGCATGGCAAAGATATTAGGGGAAATAAAAGATTATTATGCCATCTTAGAAAAGAGAAAGATTAGAAAATCTTAAAAGTTATCTGCTTAGAAGAAGAAATGGATGATTATTCTAGAACTACACTCAAAGTTATAAATGAAAAGAATAATCATAGTAAATCCTTAGAGATCAAAAAGAAAAATCTTTTCAAAAAGGATTTAGGATTATCATATAATTCCCACTATCATGCCTCAATAAGTAATCATAAGAATTTTAAGCATAACCTTTCATGTATTTACAAAACTTGCTTACATTATAATAGAAATGGGCACAATCGATTCACTTTCTCATCCAGAAGTGCTAGAAGGTTAGAAAAAGAAATGATGTGGGTAATCATGAAAGCAAACCCCGTAGGACGTAAGGAAAAATGGATTTAAATTTAAATTATCAAACTAGTTAATTTTCTCCTTAGACCCTAGGATTAGATTTAGGGGTTGATAGTGTTGACTGTAGGCTTGGCAAGTGGTTGGTACTTAAAATAAAAATTCCTAGTAGATGTATTCACTATACACTATATTGAATACTAAGAATCCTAAAATTAAGCCAATATGAAAAGTCAAGTAAAATATCCAATCTAATCACTTAATGAAGATATATCATAATGATTGGATAAAATATGAAAACATTGGCTATAACATAATTGAATGAAATCCACTTCCAAATGGACAAAGCATTATTTACTTGGCGAATAATTCCAAATGCTTAACCCATACTTAAATATAAATCTTTAAGTTAAGCCACTATTGTCCATTGCACAAGATTGAGTGATAAGGATCCATCTTATATCATATATCACTAAATCCTAAACTCACTTTATTGTCATAAAAGCCTTGATCAAAATTCAGTCATCACTGTAGGTATAAGCATCAATGATAATAAATTCTATATCTGCTAGTGCTAATTAAAAAGACATCCTGCTCATGATCAAAATTAAAGGCATCCACTGAGGGAATAAAGTAAATGAAATTATTCCCTTTGAGCTTAAAATATAAAAATTCTCTAATCTTGGTTCATTATCTCCTCCATAGAAAATCTCTCCTATACCACGATCATATCCAGTAGAGATTTTGTCTATTCCTTGGTGCGTATCCTTGCTCTAAAAATTGTAATCATATTTAAAGGATACTTTCCATCATTCAAAGGGCATTGTTCATGAAATTTGTATACTCCTAAATGCTCTTTGGTAAGATGAGTTGGACATATTTACTAGCACGAAAACTTTCTCAAATTATGTTCTGCTTCTTCATGAATACTCTTATGAACTTAATAGGAATTTAACTGTTAAGAGTATTTATTCTTTACTTCTCTCACAAGCTCTCAAATTGTAAAGTCATGTCCTTTAGAGCTTCATATCCTTAGAGATGAGTTAAATGACTAAGTTGGTTGCACTAGGTCTTAATCTATATGAATGCATAAAATTCATAGAAACCTATGAATGATCAGTCAACTTAAAAGTCATTCTAACTTGTGTCTCTCACATTTTGAAGATCATGAGAAATGAGGCAGTTATTGGCTTTGTACATTGAAAGAATATTGATTGTGACCTTTTGGTCCGATAAGCCTAAAACATTTATGCCAAGCCTAAAACATTTATGCCAAGTCTAAATCCATTGAAAATCTTAGGAACCTTGGCTAAAATAATTGGAGATGAAAAAGGCATAAAATGAATAAGTGCATAACTCAAGGGGAGCATTTCTTTTCAAAATTTCATGACTGTTTTGAAAGCTCTCATTATTATATTTTCATATGCCTTTCTGAAAAGCAACGCAACACTAAACTCATAACTATCCACAATTGTTCATTATTCATATTATATCTTAATGGATAGTGATTTATGATTATCTAGTATTGTGAACTGTTATTGAATATACTTATTGATAATACTGGATTGCATGGAACGCCATCTGCAAGGCTGTTGCAAAAACTTATTTACTTGTATGCTTGTATGGAACACTAATTGCATGGCTGATGCAGTATGTTGTGTATTGCATGTTGGTAGTAGAAATAGTTCTCTCATGCTCAAACTGAATTATTTTGAATTGATTGCTTGAACCTAAAAATTTGAGAAATGTTCAATTTACAGCCGATATGCTGCCAAAATTTCGGTGGAATTTCCAAAAACAAATCCATGTACAAAGATGACTATGATGATAAAAATGTTAAAATATTTTTGAAAGGATGAGTGAAAACTTAAATAAAATTTCAAAATTTCATCCTAGCATAATCATCGAATAGTTAAAGGAGCTCAACTCCATCCCTCGAGAAAGAGTATAAAGAATTTATATGCATCATGTTTTACTTTTTGAATATTGAGGCTCTTCTAAGAACCCTGAACATCATATCCCGCTTCTAAAACTTTATGTTTTGATATGGATTGTTCTTGGTTAGGTGCTTTATCTCATGCCTTAATATATATTTTCCGACGCATGTGTGACCTATAGGATGATTATATTGGTCGAATGGTAAAATGAATAAATCTTAATCCAGTATATTCATTTTAAAAGACTTAAAAATAATTACTTACACTACTTGGCATACTTAATGAAATTAATCCTTATTAAGTATAATCAATTTACTTCATCTAAGCTTGGATTCAATTTGAAAGGGGGAGCATCTTAAACTAAACTCTTATCTTGCTATGCTCACCAGTATTTAAAGCTTAGATGTGTTTTGAAATTATTGTGGCATGTGTTTGATTGTTATGTTTATTGAATACCTTAAGTGAAAAATATAATACTTGCCACATAGTTTTTAATTTTGCCATATGATCTTGCATGTAATTGATAAATATTTAGAATCACTGTGGTTGTATTTTTTCTGGTTATACTTGGTGATTTGTGCTTAAATGATAAACCAGAAAAATAATGCTTGCTTGAGTTTTTAAATTAAAGTTTCTTTTTCAGCAAGCATAAGCCCCCAGTATTCATTGATAATCATAAGGGGAATATATATATATATATATATATATATATATATATATATTTATTTATTTATTTATATTTTTATGGCAAGAAATGATTTTAAATGATACATATATTTTTTTCTTGCTTTTTATGCCTAAATGCTATATCTTTAAAATTGTTTTATATGCCCAAATACTATATAATAAAAAGGGAAGAATGTTTTGTGCTTGAACATTAAAAAGGGGGCAAAGATTTTTCAAAAAGGGGGAGTTCTCTTTTTTTAAGTTTGTTTTAAATGACAAATCTTTATACTTGACCCTTTTTGCTGATGCCAAAAGGGAGAGAACTTGTTATATAAGCAAAATGTTTGACTAAATGGGAAAATTGTTTTAGGGACAATATTTTAAATCGGGTAAGTATCTGTGTTGCATGCATGTATGCATTTGTGCCTTACTGCTAAAAACTGAATGCATATAAGTTGAAATGTCTTCTTTGGTATTTATGCTTGAGCCATATTACTTAAATTTAATTTATGCATATTCTTAGGGGGAGTCTTTTTAGGTTAAACCCCATTTTGCTTTAGTGCGTTTGTCATCATAAAAAAGGGGGAGATTATTGACTTTTTTAGTCCGATCCCTGATTTTGATAATGACAAACCGTAAGTTTCTTATGTGTGTATCCAGTGTTTGAGCAGACTTGATATGTTAGCGCACACATAAGGAGACCGAAAATGGAAGCCAAAAGAAACTTGAAGGACATGTACATAAGTTGACGTATTCCAAGGAAGTCACAAGAGTAAAGAAGATTGAAGACATTTAAATTTCACTTGTATTGCATTTAGTTTTTTTATTTGGTTTATAATATTTGCATCTACATGCATGATAGGAATAAAACTCAACATGACCATAGACTAACCATAAGGAGCCACAGGACCTTAGGGATCACCCTTCGGTCGACTGACGCCAGATTTTTTCGGTGTCCTCAGAAAGACCTAGACTAACCTTAGGTCACCTATGCAATGAATATAAGAGTGCCCTATTAAAATTAAATTGATCATCATATGAATAGGGAAAATATTTTAAAAAGAAAAGGATTGAAATTGGCGAAATTGCCATGTTCGGTCGACCGAAGTCAGTTACACTAAGATCCTTGGTCGACCGAACTCCCACTAAGTCAACAAGTTGACCTTTTGGTCAACCGACCAAAAGTATATAGAAAAGCCTTGGTCGACTGAACTTCCTGGGTCAACAAGTTAACCACTCGGTGGACCGACCCAGATTAAATGGGCAACGCCTTTGTAGACCGAACCCTAACATGGGAAATGCCAACCGCCCGATCGACCAAACCTCATAGTTCAAATTGATTCAGTCGATCGAATTGTGCAGATTTAGAAAATCACCCTTGAACCCTTCAAGTCTGGTTGACCATCCTTCTAGTTCAAATTTCTCCCGGTCGACCGAACCCAACCACTTGGTCAACTGAACCTTAAGTTCGGTTGACTGATGCTTTTAGGTTGGTGAATTTTACCGAGGTTAAAAATTTTGTTATTTTTACTAACCTCACTTAAACCTTTTCTAAAAATGACTAATATGTCCTTAACGGTCAGATTTTCTAAAGAGTCTATATATACCCCCTCATAACTCAAAATTGGCAAGATGATTAGTTAGAAAATCGACTCAAAATTTTATATCATTTTTTCATCTTTCTAAGCTTGCTTTTCATCCTCTCTTTGTTATACATTCAAAAACTAATTTTTAAGAGAGTGATCTTTATCTTGGGCATTTTAATTTTACAAATCATATTACTTATACTCTCATATTTCATTATTTTCAAAATCATTATCTTGAGAGTAAATCCTAAGTTTTCTCCATATATTTTCATTGATAAATAACTTTGGAGAAAAACTTGTTTATTGCTTGTAAATCTTGTACACATATTGCAAGACTTCAAAGGCTCATATTGTAATGATCTGCTTAACTTATCATATAATAATATATATTTAATATTAAAGTCAACCCAAACCCATGGGTAATGAGGACACATTTGACACTCACAGCGGAAACCTAGGCAGTAGTAAATATAAATCACATTTTCATAACCATAAAATACAAATACCAGAGTCAACTACATTCCCAAATATCTGTGTTTATATACAATCTCCAAAAATACAAAATACATATATGCATATCTAAGAACCCACAACACAAATCTATTGTTCCTTGATCAAAACTTACCCTCCTAGCAGGGTAGTACCACACTATCTCAACGGCGGCCTCGATCCGCTGGTCTTTCTGGGTTTCTTGAAATTATATAAGTTTGGGGGGTGAGACACTTCTTAGTAAGGAAAAATAAACTAAATACAGCTGTGTGACAACATGAATATTTGATACTATAATACATATACAATACATTTCATATTCTAGAAAACTTTCATAATAACATATTTGAATAATCATAAACTTTCATAATTTCTAATAATTCGTACTGATCATGTAATATCTGATATAACTGATAATACTGAAATTTACCCAAGATATATAGCTAGCTGATGTCATTTATTATCCCCCATGACGGGTTGTGCAGCACGAAGGTGGGACCCGATAATGGCTAGTTGACCACTGTCGAGTCAAAAATGTCTGTAAGTACGATGGGCCCACCACACCCTGGTCCGAACTGCCAGGTGGACATCTACAACTCTACACTAAAAGCCACATCAACTATGCATCTCCCACCCCCTCTACTAGCAAGGGCGGTTAGCACAAGTCAGAATATAATAATCTGATCTGTATAGTTACGGTACCGTGCTCCTGTAACTGAAATGGACTATCATCTGGGTTCTGATAATATATAATACATGTTAATATATAGTTTAACATAAATAGATTGATGACATTTTCTGTAATAACATAATACATACGACCTTGCACTGATTACTTTCATATCTGTGACCTTGCGCTAAAATCATACATATACATACGACCTTGCACCGAAATCATACATCATGCATGGCCTTGTGCTGGCTAGCAATCACAGCCTTGCGCCAAACATTTCATAAATATCATTATGAATAAATAAATCATTTATCATGTATTTTGAAACCATAGTGTACTGCATTGTTTTATAATTTCTGAAAACATACTTTACTCGTAAAACTGCCATAACATAATACTTTCCTTGTCAAATAATATTCATGCCACACAAAGCTGAATAAAACTATACATTCTATTCTAAATCATATTTTCTGGCACTTCATATTAATATATACATTTCAACATAATAACAGTATTTCCCAAATATACATTTTCACCAATCTACTTATATATAATACATGCTTTCTGAAAATTAATTTGCTGATAAATAATAATAATTTGCATGGAAAATAACTGCTTTAGTTTATTCCTTGACCTAATTACTGGAAAGAAACCCCCTAAATACACCGGTCCTACACTCGCAGGGTTCCCTGTTCAACACCCTGAAAATGACAACTCTCAAAACTAAACTTCAATATTTTTCCATGAGTAACATTTTCTACAACTACAGGAAGATCAAATTTTGTATAAAAAACCTTACCTTAAACCAGTGATGAATTTCAACTCTGCTCCACCAACGATCTGCTTTGGTAGACTTGGAGAGAACTTCCTTAGGAGCGTCGTGGTGGCCTCAGATCGTCGATCCGGTGAACGTTAGAGCCGAAATCGAAGAGAGAGGAGAGAGACACCGTAGAGAGGAGAGAAAGCGAGAATTTTTCTGATTTTTTGCATAAAAATCCAAGGTTTGTGCTACTTATACTATGGGCTTCGTTGACGTGCCACGTCACCACGTCGGTGAGGTTAAGAGGAAATTCGTCAATGAACTCTCCCCTTCGTCGATGAAATTCAGAGTCACCTAAAACATCCTCTCGGTATCTTCTCGTCGATGAAGCACACCTTCGTCGATGAGCTTATACTACCATGTCATCGACGAAATCTGCTACTGCTCCCCTTTTTTACTGTTTTCTTTTTTCTCTCTTTATTATTTAAATATCATTATCTTCGGGTCATTACATTCTCCTTTCCTTATAAAATTTCGTCCTCAAAATTTACTATTTATCCAACTCATCATCCCTTAAAGGAAAAGTGGTCTACTTATTGTATTACTTACTCTCATTTATGGCGGAGGAATACTGTGGTTACATTTCAAGTCCCGAGAGATTACATATACAAAAGAAAATTTCCTCCAAAACTAAAATACTACTTACTAACTAAAGCATTACATGTACCTACAAAAGAAATACTATATATTTACTTACATTTCCTAGTTACATATGAACTTCGTGGAACAATTGTGGGTACTTCTGTCTTATCTGTTCCTCGAGTTCCCAAGATGCATCTTTTATCATGTGATTTCTCTATAGAACATTTACCAGAGGAATCTTCTCGTTACACAATTCCTATTCTCTTCTATCCAGTACCTGTATTGGTATCTCCTCATAAACTAGTGAATCACTGAGCTCTAACTCACCATAACTGATAATATGAGAAGGGTATGGGACGTATTTCCTTAACATAGAAATGTAGAATACGTCGTGCATCCTAGATAGCATTAGCGGTAAAGCTAACCTATAGGCAATTGGCCCTTCTTTCTCTAGAATCTCAAATGGACCGATAAACCTAGGTCTAATTTTACCCTTCCTTCAAAACCTCATAACCCCTTTTAACGAAGCTATGTTCAAAATACATGATTACCAACATCAAATTATATTTTTTTGCGAAAATTATCGATATAACTCTTCTGTCAGCTCTGAGCTGCACTAATTCTATCTCTGATGAGCCGAACCTTATCATATGCTTGCTGTACTAAATCTGGTCCCACAACTCGCAGCTCATCCATCTCGTCCCAATATAACGGAGATCGGCATCACCTACTGTACAGTGCCTCAAACACTGCCATGCCAATGCTGGCCTTATAATTGTTATGATACGCGAACTCTACTAGCAACATGAACTGAGTCTAACTACCCCCAAAATCTAGTACACATGCTCGAAGCATATCTTCTAGTATCTGTATCGACCTCTCAGTCTACATGTCTGATTGAGGATGGAATGCCATGCTAAAACATAGCTGAGACACTAAGGCTTCCTGCAAGCTTCTCTAGAACCGTGACGTGAAACGCGGGTCTCGATCTGACACTATGGATGCAGGCACTCCGTGAGAATGGACTATCTCCTGAATGTAAATCTCCACCAAATGGTTGAGGGAGTAGCTGATCTTGATAGGGAGAATATGGGCTGTTTTGGTCAACCAATCTACAATCACCCAAATCACATTCTGGCCATGCGATGTCGACGGCAACCCTAAGAAAAAATTCATAGATATATGATCCCACTTCCACTCTGGGATAAATAGCGGCTGCAACTAACCCACCGGCCTCTAGTGCTCAACTTTTACCTGCTGGTACGTCAAACATTTGGCTACATACTTGGCAATCTTTCTCTTCATATCACTCCACCAATAAAACTCTTGCAGATCCCTATACATTTTCGTACTGTTGGGATGAACTGTGTATAAAGATTTGTGAGCCTCCTCTAAGATAGCCTTCCTAATGTCAGCATCAACAGAAACACACAATCTGGAACAGAACCGTAAAGTTCCATCATCTGAAATACAAAATTCCTCTCCCTGACCAATCTGCACTCTCACCATGACCTTTGCTAATTCTGGATTTTCCTTCTTAGCGACTTTAATCCTTTCCTGCAGAGTAGGCAGTATGAATAAACTGGCAATACACACTAGAGGATTACTCTCTACCAACTCTATGCCAAGCCTCTCCAAATCCATTATGATAGGATACTGGATCTCCATAGTTGCTACTATTGTTCTCGTAGACTTCCTGCTCAACGCGTCAGCTACCATATTTGCTTTTCCTGAGTGATAACTGACGGTACAATCAAAATCTTTAATAAGCTCCAACCACCTTCTTTGTCTCATATTCAGTTCCTTCTAAGTGAAGAAATACTTCAAACTCTTATGGTAGGAAAAAATTTAGCATTGCTTGCCGTATAGGTAATGCCTCCAAATCTTCAATGCATGTACCACTGCAGCCAATTCAAGATCATGGGTAGAGTAGTTCTTCTCATATTCTTTCAATTGCCTAGAAGCATATACTACTACTCTACCATGCTGCATCTGTACACAACCAAGTCCCTTCAAGGACGCATCATTGTAGATAGTATAACCCTTACCCCCTGACGGGATGATCAGCACTAGTGTCGTGACAAGTCTCTGTTTTAATTCTTGAAAAATCTACTCACATCTGTCATCCCATGCAAATCTAACATTCTTCCTAGTCAGTCGTGTTAAAGGCCTTAATAATGCTGAGAACCCCTCAACAAAACGACAGTAATACCCAGTCAATCCTAAGAAACTCCTAATCTCCTAGACGTTCCTCGGTCTAGCCCAATTTACTACCACCTCAATCTTACTATGATCCATAGAAATTCCATCTCCTAAGATAACATGCCCCAAAAAACACAACTTTCTAGAGCCAGAATTCACATTTACTGAACTTGGCGTTCAACTTCTTTTCTCTAAGCATTTGCAAAACTTGCCTCAAATGCATCTTGTGCTCCTCATAACTCCTCGAATAGACCAGTACATCTTCAATAAAAACAACAACAAACTGATTTAAATATGGATGGAAAATCCTATTCATCAAATCCATAAATATCACAGGAGCATTTTTCAGATCGAATGACATAACAAGGAACTCGTAATGCCCATACCTAGTCCTGAAAGCTGTCTTCGATACATCTTTTGCTTTTACCTTTACTTGATGGTAGCCTGACCTGAGGTCGATCTTAGAATATACCTGTGTACCGTGGAGCTTATCAAACAAGTCATCGATACGAGGTAGAGGATACTTATTCTTGATTGTTACTTTATTAATTTCCTTGTAATCTATGCACATCCTCACAGACCCGTCCTTCTTCTTCGCCAATAGTACTGGAGCTCCCCACAGAGATACACTAAGTCGTATAAAACCCTTATCAAGGAAATCCTACAACTGGTATTTTAATTCTGCCAACTTTGCCGGCGCCATTCGATACTGTGCTTTAGAGATAGGCATTGTACTTGGAAGTAGATCAATAGGGAAATCTACCTCACGATTAGGTGGCGGACCTAGTAATTCATCTAGAAATACATCTATAAATTCTTTCACTACTGGCGTATTAGTAAGCTTCATTTCATTCTCTAACATTTCCTTCACAAAATCCACGAATCCCTGACAGCCACTCTGAAGTAGTTTCCTCGCCTAAATAGTTGTTACTAACTGAGGTAGAGATTGCACTCATGACCCTGTAAATTTAAATTTTGGTCTTCCTGGAGGTATGAATATCACTTCCCTCACACGACAGTCATTAATGGCAGAATTAGCTGCTAGCTAATCTATGCCAAAGATAATATCAAACCCATGCATATCTAGCACCACTAAGTCAGCAGATAAAATTCTCCCTTGAACATCAACTGGACAGCCACAGAGTACCCTATTACACCTCACTGTTGACCCTGTCGGTGTAGCCACTAGTAATTCAACATCTAGTGATTGTGTTTCAACCCCACACAATTTAACACACTCCACAGATGCAAACGAGTGCGTGGTCCCTGCGTCAAATAGTGCAATAACTTTAAATAAAAACATACTAACCATACCTGTCACCACGTTCCCGGCGATCTCAGCATCACCCGACGTTAGAGCAAAAACCCTAGCTGGAGCCATGTTCCTCTGCTAGCCTCCACGTGGCACCTAACAGCCTCCTTGAGCAGGTCTAGGAGCAGGAGTAGCACCAATCTGAGCCTGACAATTTCTTATCACATGTCCTGGTTCCCCACATCAGTAGCAGATACCTCGCCCGGCACGACACTTCCCCGGGTGTCTCTTGCCATAAGTCGGGCAAGCTGGAAATGGCTGCATACCCTGGAAACCACGATTCCCTACCTCCTACCTTTGGTCTCTTTAGTAGCCACCTCCCTTCCATGAACCATGACCGACTCTCTGCTGGGAACCAAAAGGTATGGACATCTTCTTTTATCTCTATTTCTCAACCTCTAACCGCTCTCCAATCTTTGCTATAATAGCCCTATCTACCAGCTCAGCAAAATTCTGCAACTTCAGTATTGACACCTGCTTATATATTTCTCTCCTCATACCTCTTTCAAACTTTCGTACCTTTTTCATCTCATCTGGAATAATGTACAGGGCAAAGGGAGTCAGTTTGATAAACCTCACCGCGTATTGCTGTACGATCTACTATCCTTGCTTCAGATTTAGGAATTCCACTATCTTAGCTGCCCTAGATGAGGATGGAAAATACCTGTCAAAGAATGTCTCCTTAAATCGCTCCCATGTCATCTCCACAGGTACTGTCCTCTACTACTCTAAGAGTTTCACCGCCGTCCACCATCTTTTGGCCTCTCCAGTCAATTTAAATGTAGCAAATAGTATCCTTTACTCCTTTAAACACTGTAGCACTGCAAATATTTTTTCAATCCCCTACACCCAGTTTTCAGTGACTACAGGGTTAGTTCTTCTTGAGAATGTTGGAGGATTCATCTTAATGAATTTCTCGATCAAGCTTCCATGGCCTGAAGACGAACCACCCAGCTCCTTGGAACTGGCAATTTTCGTCATAACTTGCTATGCCACGTTGCGTAAAACTACATCTGAATCACCATCTGCAACTCTTGAGGGCCCAGCTCCCTCATTCTCACTAGCATGGACACTACTGCCACTAGGGTCCATCCTGAAAAACAAATAACTTATCTTAGAATCCTATCACCATAACATATCATCCAACTTGTACAATATTTCCTTAATTAATTCATCATTTCTGATCTTAATTCAAGATTTAATCCTGCAACCTAGATACCCAACCCAACGATAGTTTACCATGACTTTCCTAAAATCGTCACCCCAGGAAAATCACACAAACCACCACGGAAGTCTTACATCTAGACTACAAAACCAAACCTCGAATTCCCTTATCCTATACTCTAGTATTTTTACTGCTACATTCTAGAGTCTACAAAACCTAGTATCCTAAGCTCTGATACCAAACTGTAATGACCTGCTTAACTTATCATACAATAATATATATTTAATATTAAAGTCAACCGAACCCATGGGTAATAGGGACACATCTGAATTTCACAGCGGAAACCTAAGCAACAATAAATATAAATAACATTTTCATAACCATAAAATACAAATACTAAAGTCAACTAAATTCCCAAATATCTGTATTTATATACAATCTCCAAAAATACAAAATACATATATGCATATCTAGGAACCCACAACATAAATCTATTGTTCCTAGATCAAAACTTACCCTCCTAGCAGGGTAGTACCACACTATCTCAACAGCGGCCTCGATCCTCCGGTCTTTCTGGGTTTCCTGAAAATTATATAAGTTTAGGGGGTGAGACACTTCTTAGTAAGGGAAAATAAACTAAATACAGTTGTGTGGCAACATGAATATTTGATACTATAATACATATATAGTACATTTTATATTTTGGAAAACTTTCATAATAACATATCTGAATAATCATAAACTTTCATAATTTCTAATAATTCATACTGATCATGTAATATCTGATATAACTAATAATTCTGAAATTTACCCAAGATGTATAGCTAGCTGATGTCATGTATTACACCCCATGACGGATTGTGCAGCCCAAAGGCAGGACCCAATAATGGATGGTCGACCACTGCCGAGTAAAAAATGTATGTAAGTACGATGGGCCCACCACACCCTAGTCCGAAGTACCAGGTGGACGTCTACAATTTTACACTGAAAGCCACACCGACTATCCATCTCCCACCCCCTCTACTAGTAGGGGTGGTTAGCACAAGTCTGAACATAATAATTTGATCTGTATAGCTACGATACCGTGCTCCTGTAACTAAATTGGACTATCATTCGGGTTCTGATAATATAAAATACATGTTAATATACAGTTTAACATAAATAGATTGATGACATTTTCTGTAATAACATAATATATACGACCTTGTGCCGATTACTTTCATATCTGTGGCCTTGTGCCAACATCATACATATACATATGACGTTGCGTCGAAATCATACATCATGCATGGCCTTGTGCCAACTAGCAATCACGACCTTACGCCTAACATTTCATAAATATCATTCTAAATAAATAAATCATTTGTCATGTATTCTGAAACCATAGTGTACTGCACTGTTTCATATTTTCTGAAAACATACTTTACTCGTAAAACTATCATAACATAATACTTTCCTTTTCAAATAATATTCATGCCACACATATTCTGCTGCTACCTCCTTTTTTACTGTTTTCATTTTCTTCTCTCTTTATTATTTAAATTTCATTATTCTTTGGGTCATTACACATATATTCTTCATTGCAAAATTATTTTTGGGAAATAACCCTAATTCCCTTAAGCTTTATTTGAAAAACTAGTTTTTGGGAAAACTCCTAACATATTGAAAAGAGTACCTTGAGCATATTCTTATTTTAATATCTCTGCTTAGAAGGTTTCTTACTCTTGTTAGTAAGAAAATCATTTTTCACACTTGGTCTTTATTGAGAAATAATTATTTAGTGAAAAGTACACATTCTCACATTGAGCTTTAATTCATATCATATGTGAGTGCATTATTTGGTTGGGCATATTGGTACACATTTGCTTAGTTTAAGAAGCATATTTGGTTGTACCAAAAATTTTTTTATTTCATTAATGTATTCCAAGCAAGGGCCTAATGAAGAGAGAGACTAGCCCTAGTAAATAGTTCCTGTTTGGCTTAAACCCGGTTAGGAAAGTTAGGTGCACCATCTTGGTAAGGTGTAGGTTGATGTCAGCCCCGTTAATTGACCTGGTTGTAATTGGTGCCACTCCACCCGTTAAGTGAGCATTAGTGGAATCCTCAGGCTTGTGAGCTAGAAGCAAGGATGTAAGCAGTATTGGCCGAACCCCAATAACATATCGTGAATGTTCTTTATATGTCCACAAATTTATTTTCCACACTTTTATTTTCAACACATGTATTTTGTATGCTTGATTCATTATATATAGTACATGTGTTGGTTGGGTTTATAATTGCATAGATAGACCCTACGTTGCGTAACACTGCTGATTTGGATAAACCTAGGTAGGACAAAATTTAAATACCTAATTCACCCCCCCCCCCCTCTTAAGATTACACCAAAACTAATAGGGCTTGTCACAGGTGTGTTGGATTTAGAGGGTTGGGATAGCAGCCACCTTTTGTGCTCCTATGGTCACTTTTAATATGAATGTATATAGCATTTTAGTTTATGGATCAATTGATTGACATGACATATAACATGATCATCTCAAGATAGAAGCCAAATATATATCCATCGAGAAAGGCCATAAAAGACACACAACATATATTCCAAATTTGCATGCAAGTGTTAAATCAATTTAATACAAGCGAAAGAGATCCAAGCAATAATTTATCCAATATTTGTCTAAATAACATATTATTACATGGGTGGAGGGATGGAACACAAATTTTATGCAAATATGGCCAACTATACAAGTAAACTACAATGAACAAATTAACTAAATTTTTAAAATTAAAGTCTATTGAAAAACTTTATACTATGTATACAATAATATATGCACCAATATTATATACATAGTCTCCTTGAACATACATATCATGATGTTGACCCCATGGGGCATACCCTGTTTTAATCATGACAAATACTCATGTATTTAATGTCTGCCGAGTTGATGTGCAGGTTTATCTTGGCAATATCATAATGATGGCACAAGGAATTGAAGCGGAAGACCCAATACATGTTGTCTTTATTTCAATATTATTTAAAGGATTTGTAATAGTAAATAGGGCTTTGATTGTAATAATTGCATGCATCACCTGTATGATACAATAAGTAAGCTCAAAATGAAAATGACCTTAGAAAGACCTTAGGGATTACCCTTCGGTCGACTGACGTTGGATTTTTTTGGTGTCTTCAAAAAGATGTAGAAATGACCCTAGGACACTCATTCACACACTTGTATGTGTTAGGAACTTGAATAGGGTGATTGTTGGATGAAATAGGACCGAATTGCACAAAATGTGCACCTTGGGTCAACCGACCATTTATGTTCATTTGGCCCCTAGTCGATCGACCGAACTTGTATTAAACTTCTGAGTATTGCGTATTCGTTGCAATATCTTAGGAAGTTTGTATTTGTTTTTGGATTGCAAAAACTTTTTCAAAACATTCTCAAATATCTTGGGTGATTTATCTTGACATACTTTTGAAAGGATATTTGTTTATGTGATATTAATCTTTGTTGCAATATTCATTGATTTACATATCATTTTCTAAATACAAAGATTAAACATCTTTTGCAAACCAAGCATATATATTATTTTATATTTACATGATTAAGATAATCTACTGATTGGAAAATTTGAGACTTGATTGATATCTTTGTTTGAGCACTTAGATAGAACAACTTGTGATATAAAGATCATATAGGTTTGCACTCTCACGCACTAATTACATTCATAGCAAATATATTTGAGAGTCGATATATATTAAAGCACATTGAGCTTACTTATTATATTTTATTGGTGGTGTATATGATTGCACGTAATTGGGTACATACCTGCTTTACACGAAAGCATAATCACTGTACCAATTTCATTAATTGTGAACTTCCTGTTGTATTTCCAGGCACGGGCTTGAAGAGGGAGACTAGCCCTTTGAAATAGTCCCAAATTGGCTTAGACCCGATTAGGAAAGCTAGGTGCATCATTTTGTTAAGGTGTAGGTTGAGGTTAGCCCCACTAATTGACCTAGTTGTAAAGGTTGAGGTCAGCCCCGTGCTAATTGACCTGGTTGTAATAGGTGCCACTCCACCCATTAAGTGAGCCTTTAATGGAATCCTTGGGCATGCGAGCTAAAGGCGGGGACGTAGGCACAGTTGGCCAAACCTCGATAACATATTTTGTGCCTTATTTATATTTTTGCACTTTGTATTTACTGCACATGTATGTTATGGTGTGAATGATGTGCTTGATTTAAATTTCCACACATTATATTATTGGTGCATTTTGAATTGCATAGAAAGGCCCTAGGTTGTATTATACGGGTACTTCATTTAACCTAGGAGATAAATTTTAAAATTCCAATTCACCCCGCCCCCCTCTTGGGAATACACCAATTCTAACACATGATTATTTCATTGAAAAGTTATGGAGCTTCTGCAAACATGGACCCATCCCATCTTGATTCCTTCTCTCTAAACCAAATTAGATAGTATAGTGACACCTATAATATATAGGGAACATTACATGTTAGCGCATTGCAAATAAGTGATAAAATTAAATAAGCATTTCCCACACATGAGAAGAAAAATATACAAAACCACTAATGTAACGTTAAAATTCATGATCCAAATCAAAATTTGCAAAGAACATCAATCAAGTTTGAATACTCTTTTAAGTAGAGAAGTCATTTTTAACCGTGCTAAGTTGAAATTCTAGAAGATAATGAAGATCGAGATAAACGCGGGCATGCATGTTTTTGCACAGATTACACATCTAAATTAATTAAATTGGTACTGATTTTATGTGTAAGTAAGAACACAAAGTAACCTAGAACTAGTCCGGGTGCAATGAAAAGAAGGGTAAATAATGGAGATAGAGAAAGAAGATGTATACATATATTTATGTGTGTGTGTGAGTGAGTGAGAGAGAGAGAGAGAGAGAGAGAGAGAGAGAGAGAGAGAGAGAGAGAGAGAGAGAGAGAGAGAGAGAGAGAGTGTGTGTGTGTGTGTGTGTGTGTGTGTATTTCTACAGTTAAATTAATGACCTATTGCTCACATTACCATGAAGGTTGATAATAAAATTTTCCTCATTAGGAGTGAACCTCTCTCTTCTAATATCATGTCTTAAGTAGTTGATCCATTTCAAATGGAAACTCTTCACACATCTTTGAAGCCCTATCTTAATATAAGAACCCCAAATAAACTAACATACAATTGTTTATATATTAGTAATTAATATGTTAAATAATTAGTAGGATGAGAGGGAGGGAGAGAGAGATAGACAAACTTCCTTTCCTTCACTCCAAAAATCATAGCCATAATGTCATTTTGAGTTAAAAAAATGAGTCATTTAAATCAAAAGAAAAATTGAAGAATAACTCAATAGTGCTATAGTTTTGGAAAAAAGAAAGGATATCCATAAGCCTAAAGGATGGATCCCAAAAAAAGATTTATGATGTATTTTATATGTTCCTATATTCCATTACCACTTGCATGTTGACTGCTGGACAACTATAAGAAATAGGGTATGACGTGCACATCTTACAATGTAGTGAAAGTTAAGGTGTAATCCCAAAAGGGGGATGAATTGGGTATTTTAAAATTTTGTGCATGGTAGTTTAATCAATTTTAAAACTTATTTTACATGTGCTTTAAATACTT
Source organism: Malania oleifera (assembly GCF_029873635.1). Lineage (NCBI taxonomy): Eukaryota > Viridiplantae > Streptophyta > Magnoliopsida > Santalales > Ximeniaceae > Malania > Malania oleifera. The sequence continues at coordinate 51,254,297 of NC_080418.1, forward strand.
TAATGACCACAAAGTATTTTCAGCAAATAACTATAACAATATCAATATTCCCAAGCATGAGATAACCTAAACTGAGATTTCAATATGTAATCAATTACACACCATTAGCAATACTTATAGTAGATTAATATTGATAGTTAAAGAATATAGTCAACCACACTAAATTTATACTAGAGCTTGAGTGAGTAATGAATCAATACAATACAATTCCAATAGATTAAATAAAACTTAAATTTGTAACTACAACAGAGTTTGATCAATATGGGGTTTCAAATTATTCACAACATTCCCAAATCAAAATAAAATGTTCACAACATACACAGGAGATATACTTCAATATAAATATGTTGAGAAATTAAAGGAGATAAGGAAAAGAGTGACACTGGTATTTTTTGACAAGGTTCGGCAACCGTGCCTACGTCCTTGCCTCATGCAACTTGCTATGAGGATTCTCGATCTCCATTCAATAGCTGGAGACACCTCTCTCCTTCAGTAGGTAGAGATGCCTCACTCCTTCAGTAGGTGCAAACACCTCTTAAGCAAGAACAATCCTCTTGCTTGTCAACGATTCATAACCAGAACCGTCAGTTTACAGCAAAATCAATAACTGATTTTGTACAATGAAAAACTCACTTAACAAAGTGGATTTATACACAAATAAACACTATAATACTCTCAAAAAGTATTTGCTACGAAGCTCAAGGAGATTGGCTCAATTTTTTGGGTTTAAAAGCTAAGAACTTTGAAGTATAATTCAGAAAAAATTATGTTTAGCAAAGGGAACGACACACAACAAATTTTCAACATAAAATCAATGTATGTTAATTTTGGTGTAATCTCAAGAGGGGGGGGGGGGTGAATTGGCTATTTAAAAAAAAATAATTTTTCTGTTAACCCCTAATTTAATTTTTGATAAAACAAGCACAAGTTTGGGAATGCTTAGATTTCAATTATTACACTACCTAATAGATTAATAAAATTAATATCTCAATAAATTCAATAACACCCAATTAATCTCAAGTGCACATAATATTTAAAACATACACACATATAAGATTAGCAATCAAAATCAAGCGGAAAAATAAAAAGAAATATGGGAAGAGAGATATAAACACCATATTTTTATGAGGTTTGGCTTACCCCGGCCTACGTCCTCGCCTTCAGCAAAACACCCAAGGATTCCACTAACTCAATCCTTTAACTGAGATGAAACTTCTCGTTATAGTCCGCTACTTAAAAGAGGCGTAGATTCCTCGTCACCCCGGTTCACAACTTGAACCATGAATACAATTTTTTGCACACTCAAATGCTCCTTAACAAGCTAGTGAGTACAATAAATTCCTAAAACACACTCACCAGATATAATATGAAGCTCAATAAGTGCATGAGATGTTTTCAATAATGTTTTTGAAATAACGAATGTTTGAACTTTGTGTGAAAGGAATATATGATAAGATTGCTCCAAATATATGATCTTCGTATACAAAAATCTATATGATAAGCTTGCTCCAATGATCTAAACTTTATTTAAAATAGTTTTTCCACAAAAATATATCAAGATTATGTATTTTGGAGATTTTAGGATTTTGCTCTCAAATAATTTTTGCAATGATCAAATACGATGAAATCTTTGAATAAAGTATAAACGTGTGAATGCTTTCAAAAATTTGACCTTTAGTAAAAACTTTTCCAAAATAAAATTTTCAAGTAATAGACAGACGAAGAACAAGAGTTTTTCTTCTCAATAAAATATGAGACATAAGAATATAAGAGATGAAAAACATTTGATATAAAGATTGAATACGTAGAGAAACTACTTATGTATCAAACCTCAATACCCAAGGATTGCTTACAAGATGTGTATATGAATGCTCTTTGAGCACTGATGTGAATGCTTTGGAATGCAGGTAAAAGTTTAACAATCAGTTCAAAGCTCTCAAGAAGTATGCAAAAAGTGATGACCTAGGGTTCAAAGTTTGCATTTATAAGTGTTCTCGCCATCTAGAAGATTTATGGCTATTGGATCATTTACAATAAGGAATTTCTGTCCCTGTTCGTGTTGGAGCATCATTCTGCGCAACGTACTTGTCGACGAGTGGATACATTCATTGATGAGTGTTCAAGACTCGTTTAGTGACGAAACCAGAGATTCGTCAATGGGTCTACTATCCAAAATTTTTGAGCCCTTTGTATTTTCTTGTTGACGAGAGCAGAGCGTTCGGTGACTAGTGGCCTTCATCATTTATCAACGAGACCAGGGGAATCATCGACGAGCTGCCTATTGTTCATCCCGATCCAACATAGGTTAATGCATATGAATATGTCATGAAAAACATGCATCCTAAGGTCAATCTATATGCCATTTTGAGCTTCCAACTATATCATACAATCAAACCTAATGCAGATTACAATTGAAAAACTGGATTGCCTTTATCCTTCTACTCTTCGACTTCTATGGGTTGAGCCAAGTAATATGTACTTCGTGTTCCTTGTGGGTTCCATAGCGTACTTACCCTCCGTGCATGCTATGTCAATAACCTGTTCAAAAACTCAATGCATAGGTAAAATACCAAGTGATTTGTCATTATCAAAACAAGGACTCATAGAGTCAACAATCTCCCCCTTTTTGATGGTGATAAATACACAAGCAAAAATAGGTTAAGCCAAAGAAGGCTCCCCCTAAGATAATGCATAATTGATAATATTGCAATGTGATCCAGATATGCTGTAGAATATGACATATGAAGTAGTTTACACAGTTTAGTCTCTCCCAAATTTTCTTACCAAAAAAAAAAATTTGCTCGATCTTACTTAAAATATGCTTGAATTTGCAATATGCCAAAAAATAAAAATGTGTTTTCCATTTCTCTCCCTATTGCTAAAAAAAAATAAAATTTTGCGCTAGAAAATATTTATCTCCCTTTTGACATCAATCAAAAAGATATACAAAGATAAAGACTTAGGTCTTACTTTCTTGTTGCCCTAACACGATTAGGGTTAGCTATAAATAGTTAGGTTTGAATACTAACCGTTTGTGCAACTTTTGGTAACATTTATTTCAAAATCAGAAAGATTTTAGGCCATTCGTGAAATTTATCACGCGATTCGGCCAACTGAACTGGTAGTTCAGTCACTCGAACCAATTTAAATTATGAATTTCAAACTACTAGTAGCCTTTCGGCCGAATGAACTCTATGTTTGGTTGCTCGAACATGTTCGGTTGACTAATTCTAAGTTCGGTTGTCCGAACATGTTCAGTTGACTAAACACGAGGTTCGGTTGCCTGAACCAACATTGTCTGAAACTTTAATAATGGCAGTAGCCATTCAAATGAATAGACCATTTATTTGGTCGCCCGAACTCTTTGATGCCAGATCACTTTGTTCAAAATCCTACATTCGGTCGACTGAGCATAAACCTCGGGTGCCTGAACACCTTGAAATTCAATATTCTTAATAATTTGATTCCAAAATTGATTTTTATCCTTTTCAAATGATATTTAGACTTTGTAAAATATTTTCCAAGTCTTTGAAAAGGTATCTAAGTCCACGTAATTATCCTAAGAGCTTCAAAACAAAGACTAATTGAGAAGTACTTACCACTATAAAAAATAAGGTTATTAGTAAAGGATCAAACTAATAGTGTCACGAATTTATAAGTATTAGTAATTGTTTTAAATTAGTTGCTATATCTGCTGTTACTATTAATTATTAGTGATGAATTTTGAAAGTCACTAATATTATAGTATTAGTGGTGGATTATAATCGTCACTAAAACCCAAATACTGTCACTATAAATTCTATATCGCCTCGGCACAAATTCATCACTAATAGTGGGGTATTAGTGAAAAATTTTAAAACTGTCACTAATAGTGTAGTATTAGTGAAGGATCAAAACTATCACTAATGCTTTACTATTAGTGATGAATCATGAAACCGTCACTAATACTTATTAGCCTTTGGTGAAGGATCATAATTCGTCACTAATAGTGTAGTATTAGTGACGATTTTAAATTCCTCACTAATAGTAGAGTATTAGTGAAGGTTCAAAACCGTTACTAATACTTATTAGTTTTTAGTGAAGGATTATAATTCGCCACTAATAGTGTAGTATTAGTGATGGTTTTAAATTCGTTACTAATAGTTGGTTTTTAGTGAACGATCAAACTCGTCACTAATACTTGGCTTTTAGTGAAGGATCAATATTCGTCATTAATAGTATAGTATTAGTGACGGCTTTGATCATTCACTAATATCTATAAAAACCGTCACTAATAATTTAAAATTAATATTTTTCTAAATCATTAATTCTTGTGAAAATCTATAATTACATTTTTGCATAGATAACACTATACCATAATTATTAAAAGGATTCATAAATTATTAAAAAATTCTAATTGAAAATCAAATAAAAATACATTATATAAATTTCGAATGTTTTATACATGAATCCCATATGTTCAAATAACAAAAACTTAAAATAAAAAAAAAATACCAAAAAAAAAAAAAACTCAAAAGCTACATCCTTCTGTAATGCATGGCATCGTGTTGATGGTGTGATAGTCGCAAACCCTATAAATTAAAAATTATGAAAAAAAATTAGTATACGATTTTTGACCATATATGTACTATAAGTATCAATGATTTGATAAAAAAATAATCAAACATTTAGACAAAGTTAAAAAAGAAAATGATACTATTTTAATAACTAAGTTTTATCAGTTTTGAGAAATTTTGGCACCATTTCCCCTGTAAATAGGACATTTTCCATAAAGATATGTTCGAAACCTGGGTGTTTACACTAAACAGTTCACAATAATCCAACTAGTAATTAATGAATTTTATGAGTGCACAAGATCTTCATATAATCAGCATTAAATAATATAATGTGTTTATGCATCCCACAAACAATCTATATCAGATTATAGTTCTATGAATAAATAAAATGTGATTTTGATAATGGTTTACATGACTTCTTTAAGGACTCAAAAACAATTATAATAATCAAATAATGCAAATGAGTCCATTATTGATAGAATTTTCACTTAGCATATGCAAAAGTATATTTAGAGATGAAGTTCAAAATTCATTTAAACTTCACCCATCCTTTCAAAAATGTTTTAATATTCAGCACACTATAATCATTCTCACAAATATGGTATATGACTTTGATTATTTTGGGAGAAATATAACAAATTTTTGGAAGCATCCTGTTTGAAAATAGAATATTTTCCAAACCTGTAAGTCACAAAAGCATGCAATTCAGAAGATTTTTGCATTATACAGATGCTCAATGTGCTCAAGACAATCTTTTAACTCAAAAATAAAGACAATGATATGCATGAAAGTCCATAGGATTATGTTTTCCAAAATTATAGAAGTTTTGAAAAATTTTGGCAGCATTTCCCCTGTAAATAGGACATTTTTCATAGAGATATGTTCCAAACCTAGGTATTTACACTAAACAACTTAGAACAATCCAACCAGTAATGACTGCATCTTATAAGTGGTACAAAAAAAAAAAAAAGTCAGCTTGAAACACTATGATCTATTTAAATTTATACACACACACACACACACACCTACTTACATACATACATACATACATACATAAAGATCTTTATTTTGACTAGATTTTATGCATGTTTTTTATCTTCATTTCCCTAATTGGATCTTAAGTTAGGAGTTTATTGTTGTTAGATCTTCAGTTAAGGAGTTAGGAGACTCCTGTGTTACTTGTAGGCTATATTGTTCAGAAGATTTATTTGGGAAGAGATTAAGAAAGCATTGGAATTTAACAAAATTTCGGCAACATGTCATCTATAAATAGAATATTTTCCAAACCTGCAAGTCACAAAAGTTCTTCCTAGGTTTAGCTAAGCCAGCAGTAGTAGTACACAACCTAGGGTCTGTCTACGCATATATGAAATTGCAGTCAAGTCCTAACAACACAAGCAATACAGTTTCAGTATCTCCTAGCAATTCACAATTCAACATATGAATAGAATTAAGCAAGCACACACGTGCACATTTTTAGAATGTACATTACCTGATGGCAGGAAATAGGGATGCTTCATTAAAAGATACTGATTTTAATTTATTTGCTTTTAGTTTTATTTCAAATTAGTTATTTCAGGAAAGTGTGTATTCTTATTTTTAGGGAATTACTTACCTACTACATGCATCATAAACCCATAGAATTGACTTTCAGTTTTAAAAATAATTTAAGTTTATTATCCCAAAAGGAGAAGAGGCAATCCAATGTTCCTCACTATCATTATTGTAACAACCTGCCTATTTTTCCATATATATTTTTTCCACATAATAATATACATAATAATCCTGCTAGCTATCATAGTCATAATCAACTTGGACCAATGGATACCAGGGATATACCTGTCATACAACTCTGATACTTAAGCAATGGGAAACATAAAATCATATACATGTCATAAACACCAGAAACCATACCAGAGTTCTATTGAATCTATCAAATACATATAGATACATCCCAATAAGACCAAAAAGTATCCTAGGGTCATAATCACAAAAACCCATCTGACCCTATCTCATCTACTTATCCCTCTGAAAGGGTAGCTCAGCCAACTCCTACTGTTGCAGAGCTTTATCTGCCCTTTTACTTGGATTTTATGAAATGTTGGTATAGCTAGGGTAAGACACCTCTCAGGAAGGGAGACAAATTAATATCAGTGTGTGGCAATATGAGTATTTTTCATGAAATGCATATAAACAGTACATAATTCATAACTGGTATAACAGTCGTATCATATCTGAATAAAGCATGGTTTATTATAACAACACTTAACATACTAAATATCTATACTGAGAAATCATCTTCTATAATCAGATCATATTTGAATTATTATCCATGATAGATAGTTAGTTCGCTATTTTCATGTCTTACCCCTCCCTCCCCCTCACATGATACAGTTGTGCGGCTTGAAGGCGGAACCTAGCAATGGCTGGCCGACCATGCTAAGTCAAACATAGGTATGTGTAAGTACAATGGGCCTGTTCCACCTGTGTCGAACTACTAGGGGAACTACGACACTCCTATAAAGCCACATCGACTGTCATTTCCCACACTCTGCATAAGATGTGTGGTAGCACTAACATATTCATAAACATATAGCTATGGTATCGTGCTTCATAAAACTGAACTAAGCTATCTGGGTTCTGATAACATATAATATATTCCATAATAAAACATAATTGTATCGTAATTCATCTTAATATTTAACATAAACGTATTCCATGATTTCTTACATATCATACATAATCACGGCATCAACGCCGACATAATTCATAACGTAATAATCATGACATTTATGTTGGTATAATTCATAATGTAATAATCACGACATTTACGCCGACATAATTCATAATGTAAAAACCACGACATTTACGCTGACATAATTCATAATGTAAAAATCACGACATTTACGCTGGCATATTTCATAACGTAATAATCACACGGCAATAGCACTAGCATATTTCATAACATAATAATCATACATTCTTGTACTACTTAACATAATCTTTAAATATATAGTTCTTGTGCTATTTTTTTTAGGGTTTTCCTGGAGCTCTCATAGCATACTTATCTTGGAAAAACCATAATACTTCAATATAACATAATTTTTATGGATATGTTATACTCATGCCACACAAATGTACATAACCTTGTAAACTCATATTTACTCAGAAATCATGTTTCCATATGAAATGTGTTAAAATAATTTCTCTGTTCAACAACAGTATTCCCAAACATAGTTCTAAATCATACATATCTTCGTGAAAATAAATATTGTTTAATTCATAATAATTTCATGAAAAGTACTCATATTCATAATCCAGGGTTGCCCTGATTTTTACCGCGGTTAAACATATTTTAAACAGGGTTAATTATTTTAAAATGATTTAAAACTTTCTTAATAATGCCCAATAGGTCCCCAACGGTCAAAAATACCTCCTTACCTATACATGCCCATTCATTTATCATTATTAGCGGGGATTTTAGCAAAACTTGATTAGGGCAAAACTCTCTCAACTCTCAAAATCATATATTAGCCAAATACTTCTTGTAAACACTCACATACTCTTCAATCTTGATTTCTCTAAGCATTGTGAGTATTTCTATAAGGCTATAGTGCGTAATCTCTCTAGCTCATACTCTCTTTTGGTAAAAAATTTGATTGATTTTATTTGAGAGTATAGCCTAAAGTTCTTCCACGGATTTCATTTGATAAAACTTGTGTGGGAAGACTTTGAGGGTTGTGGTTCTTGCATTGTTGTTGCAAGATACCTAAACCTAGATTTTGTGTGCAAAAATCCTTTTGCGAAAAGCTAGTCTTTCAAACAACTCCATTGTGCTTTAGATATTGAAATATTGTATTGAGTTTGTTTGATCTATCTTGCTTAGCATATTTGAAACCCTAATTTGATTTTGTGATATTCGAATATTGTGTTTCAAATCTTGCTTAGATACACATTCTAGATCTTGATTGATTATCATACTTGATTGAGTGTTTAGCACACATTAGAGCACTGAACATATCTACATATCATTCGTGCTTGCTTTATTGATTGAGCTGTATTAGTACACACATCTACTTTTCTAGAAGCATATTTCCCTATACAAATGTTATACACATCTGTTGTATTTCCAGGCATAGGCCTGAAGAGGGAGACTAGCCCTGGAATAGTCCCGAATTGGCTTAGACCCGGTTAGGAAAGCTAGGTGCGTCGTCCTCTTAAGGCGTGTAGGTTGAGGTCAGCCCCGCTAATTGACCTGGTTAAGGTTGAGGTTAGCCCTATATTAATTTGACCTGATTGTAAACGGTGCCGCTCCACCCTTAAGTGAGCTATTAGTGGAATCCTCCGGCTTGCGAGTTAGAGGCGGGGACGTAGGCAATTTGGCCGAACCCCGATAACATATCATGTGTTTATTTACATTTCAGCACTTTATATTTACCGCACGTATATGTTATTGTATGAATGATGTGCATGATTTAAATTCCACGTATTTTATTTATCAGCACATTTGGAACCGTGTAGAAGGACCCTAGGTTACCAAAACATATTGACTTCTAACTTAACCTAGGAGAAAAATTAAAATTTCCAATTCACCCCCCCCCCCCTCTTGGGAATACACCTTTTCCAACAATGTGGCTTCGTCGACGAAATAAAGAAGGTGGTTCATCGATGAGAAGAACAAATTCGTCGACGAACCTTGCTTTTTCTCCTTTTATATTTATCCTTCTTCTCAATTATTTAATTATAAAAATTTTCGGGTCTTTACAATTATCATCTGAATAGAGGAAAAGATATTCTTCATTCTATTTTCCAATGCAACCGCAAAATCAAGCTAAGATATAATATACTTTAAACTGTAAGAATTCTTAGTTGTTATGAGTTATTTTGAATCTTAGAAAGTATAGAGGAAAATACAAGAATTCACAACAAGGTTATGCAATTTCGATGCTTTTAGCTCAAAGAAAAAATTATTAACTACTAATTTTGTTCTCTATTCTGAACAAGAAAAAGAAATTAGACTGAAGGGTTTGCATAATGGTAGTAGTCCGTAGTGGCAATCTGTAGTGGCTGTTATCACTGCGATTTTTTTACTCCCCACTTTAGTAAGTGTGTGTGTGTTGGATGGCCAAGTATTAGTTTTTTCCCCCTAAATATGTGCAGTCTATAGTGACTAGATTTTATTCATGCTTTTGATCTTCGTTTCCCTAATTGGGTCTTAAGTTAGGAGTTTAATGTTGTTAGATCTTCAGTTAAGGAGTTAGAAGGCCCTTGTATTACTTGTAGGCTATACTGTTTGGAATATTTATTTGGGAGGAGGTTAAGAAAGCATTGGAATTTAACAAAATTTCGGCAGCATGTCATCTATAAATAGAACATTTCCCAAACCTGCAAGTCACAAAAGTTCTTCCTAGGTTTAGCTAAGCCAGCAGCAATAGTACACAACCTAGGGTCTTTCTATGCATATATGAAATTGTAGAAAAGATAAATCAAGTCCTAACTGCACACACAATACTGTTATAGTATCTCCCAAAAATTCATAATTCAGCATATGAATAGAATTAAACAAGCACACACGTGCACATTTTTAGAACGTACATTACTTGATGGCAGGAAAGAGAGATGCTTTATTAAAAGATACGGATTTTAATTTATTTTCTTTTAATTTTATTTCAAATTAGTTATTTTAGGAAGGTGTGTATCCTTATTTTTAGGGAATTGCTTGCCTACTATATGCATCATAAACCCATAGAATTGGCTTTAAATTTTAAAAAGAATTTAAGTTTATTATCCCAAAAGGAGGAGAAGCAATCCAATGTTCCTCACTATCATTATCATCAGAATAGAGGAAAAGATATTCTTCATTCTATTTTCCAATGTAGCCTCGGATTGAAGCTAATATATAACATGCTTTGAACTGTAAGAATTCTTAGTTGTTTTGAGTTATTTTGAATCTTAGACAGTATAGAGGAAAATACAAGAATTCACAACAAGGTTATGCAATTTCGATGCTTCTAGCTCAAAGAAAAAATTATTGAGTACTAATTTTGTTCTCTATTCTAAATAGGAAAGATAAACTGGACTAAAGGGTCTGCGTAATGGTAGCAATCCGTAGTGGCAGTCTGTAGTGGCTGCTATGGCTTCGATTCTTTTACTCCCCACTTTAGTATGTGTGTGTGTGTTGGATGGCCAAGTTTTAGTTTTTTCCCCCTAAAATATTATTGATTTATATGTGCAGTCTGTAATGACTAGATTTTATGCATGCTTTTGTTCTTCATTTCCCTAATTAGGTCTTAAGTTGGGAGTTTAATGTTGTTAGATCTTCAATTAAGGAGTTGGGAGGCTCCTACACTACTTGTAGGCTATACTGTTTGGAAGATTTATTTGGAAGGAAGTTAAGAAAGCATTTTAATTTAACAAAATTTCAGTAGCATGCCATCTACAGATAGGACATTTCCCAAACCTGCAAGTCACAAAAGTTCTTCCTAGGTTTAGCTAAGCCAGCAGTAGTAGTACACAACCTAAGGTCTGTCTACGCATATATGAAATTGCAGAAAAGATAAATCAAGTCCTATTAGCACAAGCAATATAGCTCCATTATCTCCCAATAATTCACAATGCAGTATATGAATAGAATTAAACAAGCAATAGAACTACGAGCATGGAGTTCAAACTACATTTTGCATACCTTCTAATGAGAGGAGCCACCTGCATCATCTCGTCAAAATTGGCGCATCATTTCTTTGAATTGTGCTTGCCTGTTCAGAATTGCTGCGAACGTTGCTTCAACATTGGACACCTTGTCTTTCAAACTCTGGTTCTCCACTGTGACGCTAGACACCATGTCTTTCAATTGCTGGTTCTCCATTTTCATCATATGCATTCACTAAACCATCTCCTCCGCCCGAGACTTGGTATCTTAACGTGCTCATTCCATCTCAGCACGAGATGCCGCACCCATTGAAGATGATCCTATTGGGATGATGTATCCACTTCCAAGCCTTTCACCCTACCCCGCTCATTCTCTTAGCACCTGAGCGGTTATCTGATAATTCGTCATATGCTAACTCCCCTTTGGAATAGGTGCATCCCTTAGCTCGACCATTTGAGCCTATTTTCAGTCATGAAAATGAAAAAAAAGGAATAAATAAGAATACAAATTTGATGTTTTGATTCAAATTATAAACTAAATATTTTCTTTGACTTACATGTTTGCCTTGCGCACCGTCGCACCACTCCTCCAATCGCCTTTGGTGTGTTCTCTGATAAAGATTCGAAAGCGGCTCCTCTGCAGCAGTCTCGGGATCATGCTATATTATCATATAAAACATCATTAATATTAATTCAGGTAATGGTCAGATAGTTTTATATATAACAATTACCCTTCGATGATTTACGAATAACCTCGACTCACCACAATGTGTCGTAGGGAGTTTTTTGTGGTTCGTAGCATTTATTTCACATATAGCCTACAAAGAAGATGTAATGACTTTTTACTAGCCACAACAATGTGAAAAGGTAGTTATTATAATACAAACACATCGCCTGATAGTGTGGGTTGTGGAAATGGCGACACACCACCTCCCAATCCTCTTGGGATATCTTATCATATGAGTGTGCTTCTGTTTGATCTCCCATCACCCGAAAATGTTTGCGCATTTTGGCACAATAGGTCTTAAATTTATTGCACAGTTGCACATCCACTGCCTTTTTCACATGGTCTGCCTGGAGAATGTCCACATCAAACTCCTCCTGCATAGGTAATACAATTGGAATGTTAGATAGTTGTTTGGCTGGTATATTAAAAGTAAAAAAAAAAAGGTTTGGGATTACTTACCAAGATGTGCATGTAAAAAGCCATGCCCTGTGCCTCAGTTACCTACGGCCAGTTGAAGGCGGTGACTGAAGCATACCGTCAGCATATAATGCTAAGCTCCCGTGTCCACGCTGGGCACCAATTGTTAAGAATGACCATGGAGCCTAGAGGAATGTCAATTCGAATCCACTCCTCCATCCTCTCTAGATGCTTCTTAAGCATCGTGTTCTTTGCTACAACATGGCCTAACCTCACCGTGGATGTCGATGCTGAAAGAAGAGTTAAATTAAGAACAATATTTTAATCATACACGTGAATAACCATCAATAGTTTAAATCTAAATAATTTAATGGTAACGTTACCAATGCTGCTCATCATGGTGGGCAACTCACCCTGTGTTTCATTCCCAACTGTGGTCTCCATGTCTGGCCAAGGTCCCGATGACTCAAAAAATAATGGTGCCACATTAGGACCGACATGCTCCATTGGTCTCAAGGACATCAGATCATCCTCATGCGATGATGTAGTTGAGAGCCTAAAAGGAAGTCGGCCATGACGACCTCCAAGTGCCATCTCTGCAAAATATTAGACAAGAAAATATGAGAAGTACAAATATTAGATAGATGCATAATAAATATATTTTTAGCTATTTACACATGTCAGATACATGGTGACAACATAACATGCTTACCCCCTATACGTCCTAAATATCAGTATCATCCTCACTTTCTAAGGTATCTTCCTCTTCACTACAATACTCGACCCCTGTTTCATCTTCCCCATCAGTTTCCTCATCGTCAATGAAGTGAACATCTACAGAAGGTTCAATTGTAATGTCAGCAGTCCCTACGCGTTCTGCCATGGCACCAACCCTATTCAATGGTATAGGATCGGCTCCTTCTTTGACAACATTGAAAGCAGATTATGCTGCTGCACTAACATATGACTTATCTTCTTGGAATGCAGCCTCACTAGCACTCTTCTCCCCATCTGCAACTTCTTTAGTAGCATACAAACTTCGAGGAGGAATCTTTTGGGCCACATGTCATTCACCCTTCAATTTTGTGTCTTTAAGGTAAAACACTTGTTCTGTCTGCCTCGCTAGCACAAAAGGTCATTTTGATGCCATGTCTTGCTAAAATTGACACTGGTAAAGTAGGCATCTGTGTTTATCCTAGTCTTTTTATTGCCAATGTCCCACCAAGTAGACTTAAATAGGTGGACGAGTTTGTTGGGTTTATAGTTAAGCTTTATAATGTCATCCAAGACACTAAAGTGGTCAATTTCTTCATCTCCTTCTGTGCCTAGCACCGCAACCCCACAATTTTGGATTCTTCTATTTAGTTCAAGGGACTTTGTATGAAATCACAATCCATTGACAATGCAACTGCTGTAGTGGTTAACTCATTGATCGGGGTTACATGCCAACGTGTACAAATCTTTACTTGTCTTTGGTTCTTTATTGTAATACATGACTTTCATCTATTAAATAAACAAGAGTTTAGATGAGTAGATCGTCAATATTGAAAATGTACATTGCTTCGTACTCAAGCAATATTTATTACTTACACGGCTCCTAAACCAATTGACAGATTCCTTCTTACGTCTTTCGTCAACATTCCTTTCATTTTGGGCTAGAAGTTCAGTTTTATGTTCACTATATGCAACAATAGTACCTGTTAATGTCAACTAAGTATATAAATATGCATATGTAAATATAATGCAAAGTAAGGAGTTTGGAACCATGTACTCGATATATGGAACAATTTCATCACAATTATTGAGGACGTAAAAATAGGTCTTTTGTAAGTCATCTATAACAATGAAATCATAAACCTGTGCACCGAACGGCCGAACAATTTCTCAAAATATAGAGCTCCTTAGTTCTTCATCTTTAGCATTAATAGCATGAATGTTTACATTTCGCTCCTCACGAGTGAACCTTGTGTCAATATCATATAGATACATTGAGCGAAATGCAAGACATTCACTGTCAATGTATGCCTCAATGATTGGGTCTATAGTAATATAGAAAAAGACCTGTAATAATCCCTGCATATCATGCATGTAGATGCAATAAGCTCAAAAGACCTTAGGTCCTTACACATACACAAAACATGTCCCCAAAAACACATATTATCAAGGGAATTAATTGAAGTAAAACTAGACTTATAGGGTAAAATTAGTGAGGCTTCGAATGACCAAACTGTTGTGTTCAAAACACTTTGGCGACCAAACCATTGACCAATCAGAATGTTGACTTGGTTTTGGGCAATCGAACTAAAAAGAACGTAGCGTCCCCAGTCAATCGAACCACAATTCTGTCTTTTCCCACCAACTCGATAGCCCGAACTTCATGTTCAAAACTGCCTTGGGATACCGAACACATGAGTTTGGTAAACCAAACTCTAGAACAAGCAACCGAACCTCAGACAGAATAGAAATTGCATTTGGTCGGCAAACTGAACCCACACTCAAGAACCCGAATCTCAAAAATCAACTTTTTCTATTGTGCCTATTTGGGCGACCGAACCATGGGCCAGGCACTCGAAACTCTCGGGTTGTTTTAATTTTCACCGCGGTTAAGAAGGGTTAAATAGGGTTAATTTTTTGAAACATTTTTAAAACAAATTTAATAATACCCTACATACCCCCAACAGTTATAATTTTAGTCTATTCTATATATAGGGGTTCATTTGCTTGGATTAGACAATAATTAGCAAATTGATTAGCAAAAAACTCTCTAAAAATTTCCAAATCTCATTCTCTCATATTAAGTCCATACACTCATATATTTCCATTCCCTTGAGAAATCTAGCATTGTGAGTGTTTTATTCATTATTCTATATTGCTAGAAACCCTCATTTGTGTAGTGTTCACTTGATTTTTTGGATTGCGGGTTTAGCTTGTTTTTATTTAATAAATCTTTGGTTGGTAAAAATCTTATAGCTTTGTGGGTCTTTGCATTATTATTGCAAGACTCATTAGGGCTTGTATTTTTTTGTGCAAAAATATTTTTACAAGCTCAGATTTGAATATCTCCTAGTGCTTTGATATTGAAAAAACAATTTTTTAGATATTCTAAATTTCTATTGGTTTGAATCTTGAAACCCTAAATTGAGATTGAGATTTTATCATTACTTAGTTTCAAAGATTTTCTTGTAGATACAGTCTTGTGCTTGATTTGAGATAGTCACTATTCTGATTGTTGATTGCACATATACACCTTTGAGCTTATTATTCTTATATGATCAGTGTGTTTTGATTATTACTGGTGCAAATCTACTTGATTGAGAAGTATAATATTTGTACACAAAGTTTATTGTGATTCTATTGTATTCCAAGCACGGCCTTAGAGGGCGATAATCTAGCCTAGAAGGATTGGTTGTGAAGGTTAAGGTCATCCCTGTGCTAATTGACCTGATTATATTTAGGTGTCACTCCACCCGTTAAGTGAGCCCATAGAGTAATCCTTGTGCTGGTGAACCAAGGCGGGGACGTAGGTAGTTTTCCGAACCTCGATAACATTTTTGGTGTTGTCTCTCTTTACTACTTTCCCTTGCATGCTTAATTAGATTACTTGTATAGTTTAATTTTCGCAGAATATATATTGATTTATTTTATCTGCACTAGATTGATCTTAAGCTTGTGTAATACTACTACTAGTGGTTTGACCTAGGGGATTAATTTTAATATACAAATTTGTTAGCTTTGGTGTATTCCCAAGAGGGGGGTGAATTGGGCATTTAAAAATTTCCTCCTAGGTTCAACTAATCTAGCAACAGTATTACTCAACCTAGGGTCTATTTGTGCAATTATAAACCTAATCATTCACAATAGTAAAATACAAACATTCATGTGCTGGAATTTAAAATAAGAAAATTAAAAGCACGCACAAGAAATGTTATTGGGGTTCGGCCAACTATGCCTATGTCCCTGCTTCTAGCTCGTTAGCCCGAGGATTCCACTAAAGCTCACTTAACGGGTGAAGCGGCACCGATTACAACCAGGTCAATTCAAGGAGCTGACCTCAACTAACACGCCTTACTAGGATGACGCACTTAGCTTTCCTAACCAGGTCTAAGCCAATCCAGTACTATTTACCAGGGCTAGTCTCCCTCTTCAGGCCTATTCCTGGAATACAACCAATGTATATAAAATTTGTGTACATGGAAATATGCTTCTCAACTAAGTAGGTATGTACTACAATACGCATAGTATACTCAATCAACCACACATCAACAATATAGGAAATGTAAGCTCAGTGATGTGATTTTGTGCAAGTAACACTCAACAAGGTATTATCACTAATATGCTAAAGAGTGTTTGACCGGTGCAAACTGCAAGTGCACAGTATCATAGTTTTATAATATAATGATGTGTAGAGTATCGTCCTCAGGGATTGATGTCTTAATTTTACCAAGTACTGAAATTTTACCAACCTTGATTTTATTTAGAAAAATTAATAATTTTAGACTGCGAAATTTAAACAAAGCTACTTTAAATAAACTATTCAGGAGAATTTAAAACTGGATACCGCATGTCAAATTAATGATGGTGAAAACTTCTAGGAAACCGATTTCACCTAGTTTCTCACTATGCTTTACTCATTTAGCTAATTCAACTTCGTTTTCTCTATTTGTTAGCAAATCACCAATTTTTCCAAAAGCCTCTTTCGATAGTCAATCAGAATCTATTCTTGTTTATTATTTAACATAAGAGTATGCAAATTAATAACACAAGAACATAGTAAAACCTTCGATTTTTAATGCTACGTAGGTTCATACAAGTCTTTCGATCTTTATATTTACCTACGCTAAATTAACCAAGAACTATTCTATAATCCCCCCTTTCGGTAGCAAATCACAAGACTAAAATCATTTAATTAATGGCCAGTTAATTAAAAGCATTAGGCATAGAATAACTCAAACAAACATTAATGAAAACTACTTCAGATTAGCATCAAAGAGCAAGCATAGTTCGAAACTGGCTACATTGTTTTCCTAGAATAGAAAAATTTAGTTCATTTGGAAAATTAAATCCAACATAACAGATTTCACCATATTTTCTTCTATTTGGAGCGTAGGGAAAAGATCAACACTCGTCGCACCGCCGTCGTGCGTCACGAACACCCTGAACATCGCCGTTGTTCGCCGTCTTTCAATTCTGAAAAGATATTATTTTTACGTACTTCCAACTCTCCTTTGCTAGTTGTGTGTGTATCTTCGCAGCACCCTCAAAAGAAAATCACAAGAAAGCTCCCAAAAAATAATTTTTCCCAAGCAACTTTTTGTAGCTTGGCCTCCCTTGTGTGTCTCCCAAGAAAAATCAATTTTTTTTCTCCTATGGTGCGGCCTCCATTCAGCCCCAGCACCCCCATAATCTCCAAAGCTCCCCCCAAAAATCCCTTCTTGCGCACAGCCTCTCACAAGGAAACCCTATGCTTATTTTCCCATTTGACTTTTCCAACCTCCTTGCTTTTCTTTCCTTTCTTTTGTCTTTCCATTCTTTTGTCTTTCCTTTCTTTGTACCCAGTGCCTCACCCTTCTGAGATGACTCGGCTGCATGCCCGGGTCACATCTCATTTTTTTATATATTTTTTTTTTTTTCTTTTTTTTTTTTTTTTTCAAAGGTACACGAACAAGCCCACTTTCAACCATCGTACAGCTTGTAACTCTCAAAGATTAAAACACAAAAGATGTAGAGCTCTTTTTTAGTTTTTCCCAAAATTTTGAATCATCTCGATCGGAGCTCAGATGAGAAAGTTACGCCAAGATTACGAAGAATTATCGAAATAATCCATAAAATGGCATATGCTAACTTCACGTTTGATTTCGATCTTGATGCATCCACTATTTCGTAAAATGCAAAACATGAAAATTGTAGGACATTTTCTTATCTTTCTATGGCATCTTGAATCATCTGAATGAAAGGTTGGATGAGATAGTTACGCACATATTAAAAAGTGTCATCGGTTTTTAGCTTCCGATAGTTGCCCTACAATAAAAAATACCAAAATTTCATAAATTACTTAATAAAACTCAAATATTAAAAATAGAACGCAATGTTAAAATATTGAGAGTACTTAGGCATTTAAATACAAAATAGGATTCCCAATGCATAAATTAAAGCACCTAATTACGCAATTTAAGCGCGTAATCAGTGTTCTAGTCAGGCTATTTCTTTGAAACATCATATATCAAATCTCAATAATAAATCAGGGTTTCAAAGATGCTACAAATATTCAGAACAACTCAAAATATTTTCTTCAATGTAATACGCTTAAGAGTTGTTTGAAAGAATAATCTAGCTTGTAGAAAAATATTTTTGCACAACAAAATCAAGCTATAGGAATTTTTGCAACGACAATGCAAAGATCCTTAAGCTAATGAGTTTTTCTCAACACTAGATTTATCAAATAAAAATATATGGGAAAACTCTTGCTTGACTCCCCAAAAACAATGACAAACAATCAAGAAAAACAATGGGAGTATAAGCAACTTCTAATAAGCACTAGCCCACTCAATAAGCTCTCACAATGTTAAGATGTATCAAGGGAATAAGTATTTGAGAGTATTTTGAACAATATGAGTTTTTGAAAAAGAGAGGATTTTCCACTAATGATTTTTTGCTAATCACATACTAATCTTCACAAATGAACCTATATTTATAGGCAAGGTAAAAAATATAACCGTTTGGGACCTTCAGGGCATTATTAGAAAAGTTCCAAAGTGTTTAGGAAGTATTGACCCTCATTAACTCAATTTACCTCAGTTAAAATAATTTTAACCTGGAAGGGTTTGGGTGGCTGAATCGAGGTTTGGTCACCCGAACAGACACATTTTAAAAAACCCTTAAAAGTTGTTCAACAGCCCGAGTGTAGGTTTGGTAGCCCAGACAAAAGTCATAAACATTTGTTCATAGGTTCAGGTGCTTGGTCCTAGGTTCGGTTGCCCGAATGCACCTGTTCAGTCGCCCAGGGTTTTAAACTAAATTCATCGGCAGCCCGAGTTGGTGAAGAGGTCACATCTAGGGGTTCGGTCGCTCGTGGAAGATATGGTCAAAATGTCTTCAGTTGCCCGAAGCATGGTCAAACTTTTGACTTCCCAACAGTTTAGGTGCCCAAGGTGAAATGAACCCCTGGGGTTCGGTCGCCCGAGTTTACTCAATTTATGCTTATCTTGTTCAGTCCATTTCAAATTAATCCTCTGTTTGTCAAGATATTGTGGGGATATATTGGTGCATATGTGTGGGGACCTAAAGTCTCACTAAGGCATTTTCAAGGGCCATTTTGAGATAGTCCCAAAAATCTGGCGTCAGTCGACCGAAGGGTGCCCTAAGGTCATGCGGCCCCTATGGTCAATCTACGGTCATTTTTGAGCTTACAAAACCTACATGCATGACATGCAGAGATTATTACAGAACTTATATCCTAATTACTATTACAGATTTATATTACATAAAATGAATTACAACATGAAACTAATCTTCAGGGTCTTCATGCTTTGCTTTCATGTGTCATTACTTGATCTGCTAAAATGAACCTGCACATACACTTGAAAGCCATCAAATACCTCAGTATTTGTCATTATCAAAACCGGGTGTGACTTATAAGGTCAACACAATTCACTCCCCCCCCCCCCTCTTGGGATTATAGTAAAGCTACCAAGTTGGGTAAAGCCTTGAAATTAAGCTGGGGTTTGCCTAGTAAGGAGAGGTTGTAACGGCTTTTGCTCTACCTGTTTAAGTGAGCTGGGATAGTATAATCATTGGGGGGTATGCCCAAGGTGGGGACATAGGCTGGTTTGCTCGAACCTCGATAATAAATATCATGTGTTTCTCTCTCCTTATATCATTTAATTTTTGCACTTTGATTTCCATATGTGTATGTCTGTTCATTTACAATTATAATTGTTTGCATGCACACATTCAATTTAAATGAGATTTGCGGAACTCATGTATGTATGTTTTCATTGTTCAATTATTTTACATACACATGTATATGTTTAATGGGATATGATATATGGTGAATCAGCCCTTAGTTTAAATTAGCTAAAATGTTTTAAAACCCAATTCACCTCCCTTTTGGGATCACACCAATTCCAACAACCCAATAAAGTACTTCATCAGCCAAACATAAGAGTATTGTAGAAGCAACCTTTGCTTTCAAATCTACCCATGTTTCCTCATCCATTTCTTCCGGTTGAGTGTCAAGCAAATCCTTAGTCATTCCTTATTGCACAAAAATGTCCTTAACTCTCCTTTGTCATAAACCAAAGTTCCCGGTTCCATCGAATTTAACGATGTGAAATCTTGCAAAAAATGATCTCGATGCCATGACAACAATGGCTTAAACACCAATTTGTTGTAAAATTCAGTATAGGACACACACACAATGGAAGATGTAGAAACAAAAGAAACTCCAAGTCTTAATAACACTTAACCAATATAAATGAGAGAACAACAACCAATAACACAAGAATGAAAGCAAATGACATTCAATATTCACTACAATGTGAAACACCATAATACACAAGTGTTACAGTGATTTCTATATACAAATACATTCGGAAAAATATATATAGAAGTCCTTCAAAGGTTTCCCTCCGATAACCTAACCACCCCAATGTTCAAATTTGAAATTCAATTTTCTTCTCAGAGCCCAGGCATTTTTGTTGATGAGAAGATGGGTTCATCGACGAGAACAAAAAAGACACTCATCGATGAGAACAAGGCATTTTTTGACAAGCCCATTTTCTTACTCTCGGTATCTCAGGATCTCTTAACTTTTGGGCCTCTCGGGATCTCCTCCTCGACGAGGATAGGGCACTCATCGACGAGTTCCTATTGTGCAACACTTCTTATGATTTTATTCCTTTGTTCAAGAAACTCTAAGTATAAGAGCCACACCATAAACAACAATCTCCACCTTGGCAATTATACGCCCCTTAGAAGAATCCTGAAAAAACATGTTTAGCTGCTCCACCTCAAACTCTAAAAATGCTAGGTTAGGTTCATCTCCCTCCTATCACTTGGAGACATGGAGTAAGTCAAAGGAATGCTTGAAATTTTCAGAAGTAACTAAATTTTTTAGAATATCTGCTGCATTTTCAGAAGTGTGAACCTTCTCTAACACAAGTTCACCTGAAGCAATCAATTCTTGAACTCTATGGAACCTCACATCAATGTACTTGTTTCTAGCATGGTATACCTAATTCTTCGCCAAGTAAATGACACTCTGACTATCACGATGCAGCACCACTCCATCTTGTTGTACTCCTAGCCCTCTAACTAAACTAGTAAGCCATAAGGCTTCCTTTGTAGCTTTGGCGACTGCCATATACTCCGCTTCAATCATGGACAATGCTACCAAAGACTGAACCATGGATATCCAACATACTAGTCCTCCTAAAAAAGTAAAAACACATCCCGCTGTAAACCGTTTGTCGTCCATATCTCCAGCATAATATGCATCTACAAACCCTATAACTGAAGGACAACCCTGTTGTTTGCCGAACATGACGCCATAATCTAATGTATCCCGCAAGTATCTAAGTATCCATTTTATAGCTTCCCAATGTTTTCTTCCTAGATTAGAAAGAAACTTGCTTACCACACTTACAACATGTGCCAAATCTGGTCTCGTACATACCATGGCATACATTAAACTCCCTACAACACTAACATAGGGGACCTTTGACATTTCCTAAATTTCTTCATCCGTACTTTGCAATCTACAGTAGACAACTTAAAATGATTCACTAGAGATGTACTTATCAGTCTTGCATCAACCATGCTAAACCTTTCCAACACCTTATGCACATAACCACCC
This sequence comes from Malania oleifera, assembly GCF_029873635.1. Taxonomy (NCBI): domain Eukaryota; kingdom Viridiplantae; phylum Streptophyta; class Magnoliopsida; order Santalales; family Ximeniaceae; genus Malania; species Malania oleifera. The sequence continues at coordinate 51,276,498 of NC_080418.1, forward strand.
TAAGATAGCCGAAATGTCTCGGCGAATTTCCATCCCAAGTATTTTCAAATCATTTGAGAGTGCATATAGATATAATTTTCATTGTACAATTCAGCTTTTTGTAGAAGCATTCCTTGTACACAATATTTTCAAATCATTGCCTTTATGGTTTGGGTTGTGAACCATACCAAGTGAGGGGATATCACTTGTAGAGGTGGCTCTGCCTATAAGGAGTGTACCGAGCATGCGGTATCTCTTGGAGAGGTGGCTCCATCTTTAAAGAGTGGACCGAGTAAGGGAATATTGCTCGGAGAGGTGGCTCCGCCTATAAGCAGTGTGCAAGTGGTTGCTTTGCCCAGTTAAAGGAGTGGTATAGTTGAAATCCTTGGGTGGTTTGCTCAAGGCGAGGATGTAGGCGGGTATAGCCGAACCTCGTAAAAATCTCAGTATCATTCTCCTTTTCCCTACATGCATGTTTTTATTTATATAGTTGTTGTTGATTTACATACATTCTTTATTTTTTATTGGGATATTATTGTCGGTGAATTGGTAAAATAATTTTCCAAAGTCTTTTAGAAATCCAATTCACCCCACTCTTGGTATTACACCATTCCTCACAATAAGCACTTGTTCCGATACCTTGGATCTATTATGCAAGTTGAAGGAGAAATTGAAGATGATGTAATGCATAGAGTTAAAGCAAGTTGGGTAAGATGGAAAAGTGTTTTAAATGTGTTTTGTGATCGTATAATACCCTTAAAATTAAAAGGAAAGTTTTATTGTACCCTATTTTGATAATGACAAATACTATGTTATTTAATTTTTGATGAGTTTGTGTGCAGAATCAATTAGAGGTTTCATTTTAGTGCACATGGACTTGAAGAAGACAAAGACCCAGAATTTTTATTCATTGTAATTTAATTAAGTTGTTATTTAGGTTTGTAATAATTAAAATTCAGTGGTCTGTAATAATTAATTCATTACATGCATGATAGGATAGATAAGCTCAAAAGATTTAGACTGACCTTAGGGCTCATAAATTATGCATGAAAATGTTCCCTATTGACTTGAAATTAATCATCATATGAATAAGGACAACCTTATAAAGAGAATAGGACCAAAATGCACAAAAAGGGCATGTTCAGTCGACCGAACCTTAATATATAGGGATCTTCGGTCGACCGAATCTTCACCGGGTCAACAGTTTGACCCTCCAGTCGACTGACCTTAAAATGAGCTATAACGCTCTGTCAACCGAACTGACATGTAGGGTGATTCCAATGCCCTATTCGACAGAACCTCTAGGTCAAAAATTTCATGGTCGACCAAACACCAAATGTCGGTCAATCGAAACCAAAATGATCGACCGAACCTTGGAGATTTGGAAATCACCCTATGAATGGTCGACCAAACTTGTAGATTAAATTCTCCCTGGTCGACCGAACTGAGCACCACAGTCGACCAAACCATCAAGATGGTCGACCGACCTTCTTGGGTTGCTCGAATTTTACCGAGGTTAAAACGCTCTTATTTCTCATTAACCTCATTTAAACATTCCAAAAATGACAAATAGGTCCCAAATGGTTAAAAATTCAGGGGTGTCTATATATACCTGCTCATTTGCAAAAATTAGCACATAATTAGAAAACATAATTAGAAAATACTCTCTGAATTTCAAAATGTCTATTTCTCATTTTTCAAGCTGCATATTACCATTCTTACTCATCCATATTGCAAATACCACTTGGTAAGAGTGCTCCATCTCACCAAGCTTAAACTCTCACTTGCTCGTTTTAATTGAGATTAATTTTTTCTTTGAGAGTAAGCTTCTAGTTTTTCTAGGGGGCTTTGTAAATAAGCCTTCCGTAGGAAAACTTCCTAGAGCTTGTGAGTTTTGCATCTTCATAGCAATACTCAAGAGTTTATATTGCATTTCGTTTGTGAAATACTATTTTACAAACCGATTTCAAATATCTTTTTGTGATTTATTTTAGGAAAAATATTTATTAAGGGTATTTGAAGTGTGCTTGAGATCTTTGTTGCTACATTATGATTGATACTATTATTTTGACACAAAGATCCTTTCATATACACTCTCACGAACTGATTGTCATATTTGCATTAATCTTTAAGAGTAGACATTAAGACTACATTGAGCTTATCACATCTTATCATTCGGTAGTGTGTTGATTATATTGGTGCAAATTTGCTTGATTGAGAAGCATATAGTTTGTACATAAATTTTATTGTGAAATTTGTTGTATTCCAGGCGTGGCCTAAGGGGACGGTAATTAAGTCCAAAAGGATTATTTATAAAAGTTGAGGTAAGCTCTGTGCTAATTGACCTATTGTATCAGGTGCCCCTTCACCTGTTAAGTGAGCCCATAATGTAATCATTGTGCTTGTGAGCCAAGGTGGGGATGTAGGAAGTTTGTCGAACCTCGATAATATTTCTAGTATCGTCTCCATTTACTGCTTTATTGTGCATGCTTGGTTAAATTAATTGTGTAGTTTAATTTTTGCTATATATATATTGTTTAATTTTATATGCACTAGATTGACCTTATGTTTGTGTAATACTGCTATTAGTGGATTGACATAGGAGATTAAATTTTAAAATATCAATTCATCCCCCTCTTGGGATTATAGTAAAGCTAATAATTGGTATCAAGGCTAGTAGCTTAGACTTAATAATTATTTTACAAAAGATCTAGATGGCTCATAGCACTATAACCCCTTTCTTTGAGAGACCCTCTTCCACACGACCTCCGGTTTTCAATGGTGTTAATTACACCTTCTAGAAATAAAGGATGCACATCTATCTTCAAAATATTAACTGAAAGCTGTGGAGAGTTGTCTCTAAGGGAAACTATGTTCCTATGAAAACTGAAGGTGAAACTAGAGTTCCTAAGATTGAAGAGGAATATATTGATGATGATATGAAAGATATTAGTTTAAATGCTACTACCATGAATAATTTGTATTGTGGTCTTGATGTGAATGAATTTAATAGAGTGATGGCATGTTCATATGCTAAGGAGATATCGGATAAGTTGGAGGTCACATAAAAGGGTACTATAGATGTAAAAGACAATAGGATTGATATGTTGACCAGTGAGTATGAAGCATTTAGGATGAACACTGGTGAGTCTACTTAGAGCATGTGCACTAGATTTACACACATCATTAATTCACTGCATGCATTAGGAAAGACCTATCCTACATATGAGATGATTAGGAAAGTACTTAGAAGTTTTCCTTCTATTTGGGAAGAAAAGGCTATTGCCATATCTGAGGGTAGAGACCTTAAGGCTATGTCATTAGATGAATTGATAGGGTCACTTATCACTTATGAGTTTGCTATTAATGAGAGACTGAATGAGCACAATAAGTTGAAAAAGGTAACTACGTTAAAAACGTCTGCTAATACTTCTAGTGAGTACAGTGAACCTAAATCTGAAGATGACATAACTATGCTTACTAGAAAATTTAGCAGGTTCTTCAGGAAGAACAATAGACCACACAGAAAGTATAGAGTGTCTGCATTTAAGAAGGGAAGGTCTAGTAAAAGAAAAGAAAAATTGAATGCTCCCATATGCTATAATTGCAACAAGGCCAGACATATCAAACCTGACTGCCCGTTGCTGAAAAAGGAGTCTAGGAAAAAGAAGAAAGCCATAAAAGCAGGCACCTTGTGGGATCAACTAAGTACCAGTGATTCAGATTCATACTATAGTGATTTAGAGATTGCTATCCTGTGCTTGATGGCACATGATGATGAGGTATTGTCTTCCTACTCCTTATCTTCATATTATTCTGATGATGATGATTGTGATTTTGATAGGATGCCTACTTATAAAAAAGTTGCAATATGAATATATTCGTGTGACAAAATTGCTAAATAAAATGATCAGGGAAAATGATTTTTTGAAAAAGAAATGTGAAAATTATTCAAAACTTTTTGAAATGGGAAAATCTGTTCATTCTGCTTGGCAAGAAGAAAAGAATGTGAAAATGGTTGAACTTGAAATAAAAATGGAGGATAGCTCTAAGATTATTTATAAATTCACTGAGGGTAAACGAAATTTTAAAAACTTCTTGGTGCCTAAAGAAACTCTCTTAGCAAAGAGGGTCTTGGTTTTAATGGTGTTGAAAATATTAGACAACCTAATCTTTACTTGGAACATTTTACACGTGAATCAAAATCCCAAATCCCACCTAAAGATCTAAGGTGTCGAATAAAATGTTTTAAATACAAGTATATTAGCCATATTCAATTTGATTGTCCACTTAGGAATAAACATGTGAGAATCAAAAAGGTGTGGATAGTTAAAGGCGCACCAGGCACTAACCCCTTTGGACCCAACATGGTTTGGGGACCAGCATCAGTTACTTAAACTTTCTTGCAGGTGTATTTGAGATCGCCCTCTTCGAATGGCAAGTGGTACTTGGATAGTGGGTGCTCACGGCACATGACCGGTGACAAGGCCAAATTTGCATCCATCACTCCCAAGGATAGAGGATACGTCACATTTGACGACAACGCTAAAAGGCACATCATCAGTATAGGTAAGGTTGGTAAGGAGCCTTCTCTTGTCATTGATGATGCTTTACTGGTTGATGACTTGAAGCATAATTTGTTGAGCATTAGTCAATTATGTGATAAAGGCTATAGGGTATCATTTGAAAATGATAAATGCATAGTTGAGAGTAAATCAAATAATAAAATTCTTTTCACTGCAGATCGCCATGAAAATGTATATACTACTAGTTTTGATAATCTAGCTTCACAACAAGTAACTTGTTTTTTTGCAATAAATGAAGCTAGTTAGTTATGACATAGGCGCTTAGGACATGCTAGCATGAATTTGTTGTCAAAACTAGTAAGAAAGGACTTAGTAAAAGGTTTGCCTATGTGATGCATGTCAAATGGGTAAGCAAACTATATCAAGCTTTAAGAAAAAGAAAATCATATCTAACACTAGACCACTTGAAATGCTACACTTAGACTTATTTGGTCCTAATTTAGTGCAAAGTCTAGGTGGAAAATTTTACGCCTTTGTTATTGTTGATGATTATTCTAGGTTCACATGGGTGCTATTTCTCTCACATAAAGATGAATCATGTGAACAGATTACTAAGCTGTGTAGGAGAGTTCAAAATGAAAAAGGCTGTAAGATAACTCACATAAGAAGTGATAGAGATACTAAATTCAAAAACGATGACATAGAAAATTATTGTGACCTAGAGGGCATATCACATAGTTTTTCTGCACCTAGGACCTCTCAACAAAACGGTGTGATAGAAAGAAATAGGTCATTACAAGAAATGGGTAAGACAATGTTAAATGAACATAAGCTAACTAAATATTTCTAGACTAAAGCAATTAGTACTGCATGTTTTGTAATGAATAGGGTTGTAATCAGTCCATCTCTCAATAGAACACCCTATGAAATCTGGAACGGCCATAGACCTAATATTTCCTATTTTCATGCCTTTGGTTGTAAATGTTTTATGCTTAGAGATAATGAACATCTAGGGAAATTTGATTCTAAATCCGATAAAGGTATTTTCCTAGGCTATTCACTTAATAGTAAAGCATTTAGAGTGTAAGAACCCGAACTGTGAGATGTGGGTTTATGATGTAAAAAGGGGTAAAAATGGAATTCTGCAACTTTCGTCGACGAGGCCAAAATTCGTTGATGAAGCTAGTGAAGAATTCGTCAACGAAATTCAGAAGCTCATCGACGAGTAAATGTCGAGAGGGCCAAGAAAAATGGAAATATCTTATTTGTTGACGAGGCCACAAATTTGTCGACAAATCTAGTAAAGAATTCGTTGATGAAGACACCGATTCGTCGAAGAATCCCCTTGGGTCAAAGGTCTATAAAAGATATTTTTGTTGCTTTGGGGCTAAGTTTCCCTAAATACTCTCTCTCTCTCTCTCTCTCTCTCTCTCTCTCTCTCTAAGAGTCGAAGCTCTCTCCCTCTCTCTCCTCGATTGCCTCACCGTTTGTCGCCGGAATCGCAAATCCAAAGTTACTATGAGGATCAGTGAAGGATTCTCTACATTTCTAGCTGATCAAAATCTCATTTCGGAGGATTTCGGGTTTTGGGCTAAAATCGAGGTAAGGCTTGGTTTTCATTTCTGATTCAGTATATGTGTAGTAGTACGGATTGTAAGTATGTTATGTACTGTGGTTTGTAGGTTTTAGAGTCTCGGTTCGTAGTTTTGAGGACTATAGAGTTCGTAGTTGGAATCAGGTTAAGGTAAGAGGATTCTGTTTATATCAATTTATTTTTGAAATCAGGATCGGTAAGCTTGTAGGCTACGATCATATGTATGAGTTGACTACTTATTTGGGAAAATCTATCGATTAAAAATGCGAGATTTTTGGGTTACAGTTTTCGAAAAAATTGGAGATTACGGGTATCATCTCTATTTTGCTTGGAAAATTGTTGGTTGTGTTAAAACTGTATTATTGAGATGACTATTATCCATATTTGCATAAACTGTATACTTGAATTTGTAAATGATATGATTTGCAGTAAACAAAATAAGTGTAGTATGTATGAATGTATGTATTTGTTCTAGGTATTTGTAAAACAGTTACATGACGGCTTATTACCGTACACTGAAATGTATAGGAACGTGAGTTCCAAAATGATTCCAAGTTTTGTGAAATCGGCTAGAGGTGGCTAATTACCATACGCCGAAACAACTATGTGGTGGCTAATTACCGTACGTTGCGCCATGTACAGGTTAACTACTGTGGGCGAGAGTGGCCGACTTTATTTCCGAGGTGTGAAATATCACCAGTATGTTTCGGCTGGTCACTGAAGGGTGTGTTCTACACCGTATGTAGCAATGTAATCACTGTGGGCCTAGGTCATCGGAGCGTAGTTGTGCATGTGGCAATGTTATCGTGGTAAAACTAGGCAACCTTGTGTTGTTGCGTATGTGGCAATGTAATCACTATTGGTCATGACTTGTCACTTCGTAGTTGCATGTGTAGTAATGTAATCGCTATGAGACTAGGTAACCTTGTGTAGTTGCGTATGGAGCAATGTAATCAGTATTGGGTCTTGGTCGTGGCAGCGTAGTTGCGTATGTAGCAATGTAATCGCTATGAAACGAGGTGACCTTGTGTAGTTGCGAACTAAAGTGATGACACTGACCATATATTTTGGGTATCGTATGTACTGGAATGGTTTTTGTGAAAATACTGGAACTTTTTGAAACTGTATGGAACTGTATGAAACTGTATGGGAATGTTTCAAACTGTATCGTATTTTATTGTGTTATGAAGTATGTAAAATAACACTGGTATGCCACACACTGATATAACTTGTTTTCTCCTTTACTAAGAGGTGTCTCACCTTGTATATATACAAATTTTTTTCAGGTCCTTCGGATAGCCGAAACTAGCATCCTAGCATCCAGAAGACAGGGGTGTTGTTTAGCTACTACTAGTGCTTGATAGGTATGAGTTTTTGTAACCGGGTTGTCGTGATGGATTTTGTAGATGCCCGTAGTATGTATGGTATTCATAGGAATGTATATCCTTGCATGGTATAGACTCTGGTATGGTACAATTTATGTATAGAAAGACCGTATTTTGCTGCATATTTTGATGAGTTTGGACGATTGTATGTATGTATGTAGAGCATCCATTCACCCCACGGGGCCGGACCCTCTTTTTATGTTGTATCATGTATGTTTTAATTGATATAGAGATAGGTTAGGTTACTTTATTCACAACTGGGACCCTCCTACGGGTTTGGGGCATGACAGTTTGATATCAGAGCTAACCAGGTTGTTAGTTCTTATAGACTTGGTTAGGAGTATTGATGTATACATACCAGAGTATAGGATGTAGGAAATGGTAATGTTGGTCAATGGTTGTTCTGTTGCTAGATCGGGATCTGTCGGCGGTATTCCGTGTTTTTCCTGGAATGACGATTCCAATAAAGGCAGGGCAGACCATTGATGGATTCGTGTCGGTGTGACAAGACAGGCTTAGACTTGTGAGAGTAATAGTTGACATAATTAGTTCTATGATTGTGTGCGTACGATATAGGAATTCTAACTGATTCCTACTCTGTTTTCGGAATGGAGCCCAAGGATAATAACTTGGAGAGTGGCTCCGAGGAGATGGCAAGCGATGAGTCTCCTTCTGTGTCTTATGATTTAGTGAGACAGGTGATCCGAGAGATTGGGTGGAGTGTTAGGAGACATGAGAACTCTCCTACTGATGTGGGGAGTACCATCAAGAGGTTCATATGCATGCACCCTCTGACATTCATAGGAGGACTTGATCCGATAGTGGTGGAGGACTGGGTCAAGAAGACTAAGAGGATTTTGGAAGTCCTCCATTGCACTGAGAAGTAGAAGATCTTGTGCTACCTTCCAACTGATTGGGGAGGCAGGGCGATGGTGGACGACAATGAGCCTGTTGGAGAGGCAGAGAGCTGGTCCATCTGGTATGACGTGGGGCAGCTTCAAGGAGGTATTTTTTGAGAGGTACTTTCTAGTCTCCACTCGGGATGCAAAGGCTGATGAGTTTTCGGGCCTAACACAAGGAACTTTGACGGTGCAGAGGTATGCTGCAAGATATGTCGAGTTATCTCGATTTGCGCCATACGTAGTTCCAAATGAGCACGAGAAGTCTCAAAGGTTCGAGAACGGTCTGAGGAAAGACATCCGCCGTCTTGTGGGGATGCTGCAAATTCATGAGTTCTATGTCTTGGTGGATAAAACCACAATAGTTGAGAACGAACTTCGGGGAGATGAGGTAGTGCAAGTACAAGGGAAGAGGCCAATATCTTCTAGTCCTCAGAGTAGTCCTCGGCAGAGTCAGTGGAAGAAGAAGAAGAATTACATCTCCAGGTATCGGCAGAACACCGAGCGGCCGAGTTCTCAAGGGGATCCATCCTCCGTACCGTGCACCTAGCGTCATAAATGGCACAATGGTGAATGTCAGCCATTCTGGGGTGTCTGCTACGACTATGGCAAGTCAGGCCACATGGCAAAGAGCTGTCAGGAATAGGGGAGGATTATGCCTGCACAAAGTCAGAACCGTGGGAGTAATCAGATGCCTCGAAGGAACTACCAGGAAACCACGGCTTCGGTGAGGGTATATTCACTTACTCCAACAGATGCGAAACACACTAGGAACGTGGTGATAAGTACCATGTTATTGCTTTCGAATAGAGCTGTTGTTTTACTTGATTTAGGGGCAACTTATTCATTCATATCTGCTAGTTTTGTGAAGTTGTGTGGGGTTGAAACCTAATTTTTGGATGGATTTTTGGCTGTGGCTACGCTGACTGGGAGTGTAACGATTTGTAGTAAGATGTTAGGAAACTGCCCAGTTGTGATTCAGGAGAGACTGCTATCGGCGAATCTTGTAGTATACGACATGTCGGGGTTCAACGTTATACTGGGAATGGATTGGTTGTTTTCTAGTTATGCGGTGATTGACTGTCGGAAGAGGGTAGTAGTGCTCAGATCTCTTGGGAAACAGGAGTATGAAGTCGTGGGATCGTGTGTGCGTCCAACGCCACAGATTCTGTTGGCACTACAGATGAGGAGGCTACTTTTGGACGGATGTCAGGGGTACCTAACTTGTGTGTAGGAACTGTCGCGGAATGAGTTGAGGCTCGAAGACATTCAGGTAGTCAGCAAGTTTTCGGACATGTTTCCAGATGATTTACCCGGTTTACCTCCAGATTGTGAGGTGGAGTTTGTGATAAAGTTGTTGCTTGGTAAGGCACCGATCTCTAAAGCTCCGTACTAGATGGTTCCAGCAGAACTTTGAGAGTTGAAGGAGTAGTTGCAGGAACTACTAGACTAGGGTTTCATTCGACCTAGTGTTTCGCCCTGGGGAGCTCCAATATTGTTTGTGAAAAAGAAGGATGGGTCGATGTGTATGTGTATTGACTACCGTGAGATCAACAAGGTGACGGTAAAAAACCGCTATCCTTCCCCTTGTACAGATGATCTCTTTGACCAGCTATAGGGAACGCGGGTCTTTTTGAAGATTAACTTGCGGTCGAGATATCATCAGTTGAGGGTAAGAGTGGAAGATGTAGCGAAGACTGCTTTCCGAACCAGATACGACCACTATAAATTCTTGGTTATGTCGTTCGGGTTGACCAATGCACCGATGGTGTTCATGGATCTGATGAATAGGGTTTTCCATGAGTACCTAGATCGATTCGTGATGGTATTCATTGATGACATTCTGGTATACTTGAGGAGTACGAAAGTGCATGTGGAACATTTTAGGTTAGTGTTATAGGTTTTGCGGGGGAAGAAACTGTATGCTAAGCTGAAGAAGTGTGAGTTCTGGTTGAATCAGGTCGCGTTCTTAGGCCATGTGGTGTCTGAGGGCGGTATCTCTGTTGATCCTAGCAAGATCGAAGTTGTGGTCAACTGGGTTAAACCGAAGTGTGTGCGGGAGGTTCGGAGTTTTCTGGGATTGGCGGGTTACTATCGTCGGTTCGTGAAGGGTTTCTCTAAATTTTCTAAACCTTTGACATGATTAACTAGGAAAGAAGTGAAGTTTGACTGGACTAGTAAGTGTGAGCAATGCTTTCAGGAGTTGAAGCACCAACTGGTTACCGCTTGAGTATTGATCATTCCTTCGGGGAATGGGGGTTTTGTGATCTATAGTGATGCATACTTGAAGGGTTTGGGATGTGTGCTTATGCAACAGGGTAAGGTGGTAGCTTATGCTTCTCAACAACTTAAGGAGTATGAGAAGAATTACTCTGCGCATGACCTAGAGTTAGCTGCTGTTATTTATGCCTTGAAGATTTGGCGACACTATTTGTACGGTGTTTAGTGTGAGATTTTCATTGACCACAAAAGCCTCAGCTATTTTTTCATGCAGAAGGAGCTGAATATGAGGTGGAGGCGGTGGCTAGAGTTTATCAAGGACTATGATTGCACAATCAGTTATCACCCAGGGAAAGCTAATGTGGTAGCTGATGCATTGAGTCGGAAGTTAGAACATGCAGTAGTATTTGCAGTTGTAGCTCAGCATCATGTCATGCGGGATCTGAAAAGCCTTGGCATAGAGTTGGTATTTGGTGATCATTAGGCCTTCATTGCTAGCTTGGTAATTCAGTCGACTTTGTTTGAGCGTATTAAAGTCGCGCAGGAAAATGATGCAGACTTAGCTGTGATTGTGGAAAAAGTGCAGCAGGGTTTGGCTGCAGATTTTAACATTTTTGACAGAGGTGTGTTGAGGTTTGGGACCAAGTTGTGTGTTCCAAATGACGATGAGATCAGAAGGAAGATTTTTGAGGAAGCGCATCATTCGTTATATACGGTACATCCGGGTAGTACGAAAATGTATTGGAATTTGCGCGAGTCTTTCTGGTGGAGTGATATGAAGAGGGATATTGCTCGATTTGTGGAGCAGTGTCTGACGTGTTATCAAGTAAAAGCTGAACATGAGAGGCCAACAGGGCTGTTGCAGCCTTTGCCTATTCCAGTATGGAAATGGGAGCATATTTCCATGGACTTCTTTACTAGATTGCTATCAGCACTTTACGGGCAGAATGCTATTTGGGTAATTGTGGACAGGTTGACGAAATCTACTCACTTTGTACCTATGAGGGTCAGCTACCCTTTGAGTGGACTGGCAGACCTATATGTGCATGAGATAGTGAGAATGCACGAAGTTTCAGTGCCCATTGTTTCAGATTGAGATCCGAGGTTTACTTCTCAATTTTAGAAGAGCTTGCAGGAAGAATTGGGGACGAAGCTTACTTTTAGTACAGTGTTCCACCCCCAAACTGATGGACAGTCGGAGAGGACGATACAGATCTTGGAGGATATGTTACGGGCTTGTGTATTGGACTTTGGTGGTAGTTGGATTCAGTTTCTGCCACTAGTAGAGTTTGCCTATAACAACAATTTCCAAGCTAGTATAGGGATGACACCGTTTGAGGCTTTGTATGGTCAGAGGTGTCGATATCCTTTGTATTGCGTTGAGGTCGGTGAACGTCAAGTCTTAGGACCTGAACTTGTACAGCAGGCATTTGAGAAGGTAGGTTTGATCCGGGAAAGGATTAGATTGGCTCAGAGTCGGCAGAAGAGTTATACGGATGTTCGCCGCCGTGAGTTAGAGTTTGAGGTGGGTGGTAAGGTATTTCTGCATATCGCTCCGATGAAAAGGGTGATAAGATTTGGGAGGAAGGGTAGGTTGAGCCTGAGGTATATCGGACCATTCAAGGTACTTGAATGAGTGGGTTCGGTAGCCTATAAAGTAGCATTACCTCCAACACTTTTGAGGGTCCATGATGTGTTTCACGTATCCATGTTGAGGAGGTACGTGCTCCTTCACATGTTATCAGTTACGATGAGCTGAAAATTGGGGATACTTTAGCTTATGAGGAAATACCTGTTCAGGTTCTGGACTGTAAAGTTCAGAAGCTTCGTACCAAAAAGATACCATTATACCATTAGTAAAGGTATTGTGGCGAAACCACGATATCGAGGAAGCTTCTTGGGTACTAGAGACGGAAATATGCCGGAAGTATCCGCAGTTGTTTGAGTAGTATTGGATAGTAGGGTGGTATGAGTATGTATGTATATATGTAATACTCTGTTGTCATATTGTATTGTGTGGTTAGTCTCTAGGAGAGTTGTGTAGTATTGTGAGCTTCCAAGGCTGTGTATATATGTAACCACGGTATTCCTCCGCCATAACTGAGGGAATGTATGTATGTATCGTAACGGGGCTACGTATAAATGGCCATCGTATTCTCTAGAGTATGTATGTATATATCATATTGAGGCTACATATAAATGGCCGCCGTATTCTCTAGAGTATGTATGTATGTATCATGACGAGGTTGTGTATAAATGGCCGCCATATTTGTAGAGTATGTATGTATCGTGACAGTTTGGTTTCACTTCAGAGTGAGTATGTATGTAGTAGTATAAATGTGTTTGAAATGAGAGATTGTAAATTTTGAGGATGAAATTTTTGTAAGGAGGGGAGATTGTAAGAACCCAAACTGTGAGATGTGGATTTATGATGTAAAAAGGGGTAAAAATGGAATTCTGTAGCTTTCGTCGATGAGGCCAAAATTCATCGACGAAGCTAGTAAAGAATTTGTCGACAAAATTCAGAAGCTCGTTGATGAGTAAATGCCGAGAGGGCTAGGAAAAGTGGAAACATCTAATTCGTCAACGAGGCCACAAATTCATTGATGAATCTAGTGAAGAATATGTCAACGAAGACACCGATTCGTTGATGAATCACCTCGGGTCAAAGGTCTATAAAAGATATTTTTGTTGCTTTGGGGCTAAGTTTCCCTAAATACTCTCTCTCTCTCTAAGATTCAAAGCTCTCTCTCTCTCTCTCCTCGATTGCCTCACCATTTGTCAACTTAATCGCAAATCCAAAGTTACTGCGAGGATTAGTGAAGGATTCTCTATGTTTCTAGCGGATCGGAATCTCATTTCGGAGGATTTTGGGTTTCGGCTAAAATCGAGGTAAGGCTCGGTTTTCATTTCTAATTCAGTATATGTGTAGTAGTACGAATTGTAAGTATGTTATGTACTGTGGTTTGTAGGTTTTGGAGTCTCGGTTCGTAGTTTTGAGGACCGTAGAGTTCATAGTTGGAATTCAGGTTAAGGTAAGGGGATTATGTTTTTTATCAGTTTTTTTTTTAAATCGGGATCGGTAAGCTTGTAGGCTATGATCGTATGTATGAGTTGACCACTTATTTAGGGAAATCTATAAGGTAAAAATGCGGGATTTTCGGGTTATAGTTTTCGAGAAAATTGGGAATTTCAGGTATCATCTCTATTTTGTTTGGAAAACCGTTGGTTGTGTTAAAGCTGTATTATTGAGATGACTGTTATCCATATTTGCATAAATTGTATGTTGCTTGCTTATGCCGCTTTTAAGATTTTTAAGTTGTATCAAACGGATGTTAAAAACGCATTTCTTAATGGCTACATTAATGAAGAAGTGTATGTAGAACAACCACCCGGTTTGAAAATCATAAATATTCTGATCATGTACACCAGTTGTCCAAAGCCTTGTACGGATTGAAACAAGCTCCTAGAGCTTGGTATGAGAGGCTTAGAGGTTTTCTATTAGAAAATGGGTTTGCCCGTAGTAAAATTGACACTACACTTTTCATCAAATCTAAAAATGATAATATGCTCTTTGTGCAAATTTATGTAGATGATATTATTTTTCGAGCAACTCATGATGATTTGTGTAATGAGTTTGCCAAATGCATGCAAAGTGAATTTGAAATGTGCATGATGGGTGAACTTAGTTTCTTCCTTGGGCTGCAAATTAAACAAGCTAAACATGAGACTTTCATATGTCAATCTAACTATGTTAGGGATTTGCTCAAGAAATTCAATATGGAAGATGGTAAAATTCTTAGCACTCCTATGAGTTTTTCCTCCAAATTAGATAAAGATGAGCAAGGGATCCCTGTTGATGTGAAATTATATTGTGGCATGATTGGGAGTCTTTTATATCTTACAGCTAGCAGGCCTGATATTATGTTTTGTGTGTGCTAGGTTTTAGGTTGCTCCTAAGGAATCCCATCTACTAGATGTCAAGAGAATCCTTAGGTATCTAGTTAGAACTAATGAGTTAGGATTATGGTATCCTAAGCATATGACCTTTGAGATTGTTGATTATATTGATGCTGACTTTGTTGGTAGTAAGGTTGATAGGAAGAGTACTAGTGGCACTTGTCACTATTTAGGACAATCTCTGGTTTCTTGGTTCTCCAAGAAATAGAACTAAGTTGCCTTATCCACAGCAAAAGCAGAATATATTGTAGCTCGGAGTTATTGCACGTTACGCATGGATTTTAGATTGCACTACGATACGATTCTAATTAAATGTGATAATACTAGTGCAATTAATATTTCTAGAAATCCTATCTCGCATTCACGAACCAAACATATTGAGATTAGACATCATTTTCTTAGTGATCATGTGCAGAAAGGGGATGTGATGCTTGAGTTTGTGTGCACAAATGAGCAGTGAGCTGATATTTTCACTAAACCACTTCCAGAAGACAGATTCACATAGATTAGACGTGAGTTAGATCTAATGCATTGTAAAGATGCCTCCTAGATATTTGGTAGATTGCACAAACTTAGGGGGAGCTTTCTAACAATTTTAAGTCTAACAATAGGTATCATTTTAAATCTATCATTGATTTAGACTTTATGAATTTGGTTGTGTTTCGATATGCATGATTTTCATATCTCTTGCATGTTTGATAGATATATTTATGTTTTATGTCTTGATCATATTGGACTGTTTGACGTAGTAGTTGTGGATAAATTGTTAATATAGAACTCAAGCAAGTCATTTTTATATAGGTATTTTTGGGAAATGCTCTATTTTCAAACGGCATGCTGTCGAAAATTTTAAAAAAATTTTCAAACTATATCTTGTATTTAACTGATTCATACTCTAGCCTTGCCTATGTACTTTACTATTTATCATAGCCCTTTTTGCTGTTGCCAAAAGGGGGAGACGAGGCAAATTTGGGTATTGTGTAACATGTTATGAACATTAAATCCTTAAATTTCCCATTATGCATATTGTCAGATGGAGCCTTTCAAGGCTATACCCACTTTTGCATTATATATTTGTCATCATTAAAAATAAGGAGAATGTTGACCTTATAGGTCATACCTAATTTTGATAATGACAAATACTGTGTTATTAAATGTTTGATGAGTTTGTGTGTAGGATCAATTAGAGGTTTCATTTTGGTGCACTTGGACTTGAAGAAGACAAAGACACAAAATTTTTATTCATTGTAATTTAATTAAGCTTTTATTTGAGTCTATAATATTAAAACTCAATGGTCTGTAATAATTAATACATTACATGCACGATATGATAGATAAGCTCAAAAAACTTAGACTGACCTTAGTGCTCATAAATTATGCATGAAAATGCTCCTTATTGACTTCAAATTATTTATCATATGAATAGGGACAACCTTATAAAGAGAATAGGACCGAAATGCACAAAAAGGGCATGTTCGGTCGACCGAATCTTAATATACAGGGATCTTCGGTCGACCAAACCTTCATCGTGTCAACAGTTTGACCCTTTGGTTGACTGACCTTAAAATGTGCTACAACACTCTAGTCAACCGAACTAACAAGTGGGGGGATTCCAACGCCCTAGTCGAGCAAACCTCTAGTTCAAAAATTGTCTGGTCGACCGACCACCAAAGCTCGGTCCATCGAACCCAAAACGGTCGACCGAACCTTGGAAATTTGGAAATCGCCTTATCAATGGTCAATTGAACTCGTAGTTCAAATTGTCCCTGGTCGACTAAGCTGAGCCCCATGGTCGACCGACCCTCTCAGATTGCTCGGATTTTACAGAGGTTAGAACGCTCTTATTTTTCATTAACCTCATTTAAACATTTACAAAAATCACAAATAGGTCCCAAACTGTTAAAAATTCAATGGTGTCTATACATACCCCCTCATTTTCAAAGATTAGCACATGATTAGCTAACATAATTAGCAAATACTCTCTGAATTTCAAAAAGCCTATTTCTTAATTTCAAGATCCATACTCCCATTCTTACTCATCCATATTGCAAATACCACTTAGTAAGAGTGTTCTTGTGTTCATCTCACCAAGCTTAAACTCTCACTTGCTCGTTTTGATTGAGATTAACTTTTTCTTTGAGAGTAAGTTTCCAGATTTTTTAGGGGGCTTTGTAAATAAGCCTTTCGTAAGAAAACAGAGCTCGTGAGTTTTGCATCTTCATTGCAATTCTTAAGAGTTTATATTGCATTTTGTTTGTGAAATACTATTTTACAAACCGATTTCAAATATCCTTTGTGATTTATTTTAAGAAAAATATTTATTAAGGATTGTTGAAATGTGCTTGAATTTGTTGCTGCATTGTGATTGATATTATTATTTTGACACAAAGATCCTTTCACATACACTCTCACAAACTGATTGTCATATTTGCATTAATCTTTGAGAGTAGACATTAAGACTATACTGAACTTATCATGCCTTATAATTCAGTAGTGTGTTGATTATATTGGTGCAAATTTTCTTGATTGAGAAGCATATAGTTTGTATGTAAATTTTATTGTGAAATCTGTTGTATTCCAGGTGTGACCTGAGGGGACGGTAATCTAGTTCGGAAGGATTATTTGTAAAGGTTGAGGTCGGCCCTGTGTTAATTGACCTAGTTGTATTTGGTGCCGCTCCACTCATTAAGTGAGCCCATAATGTAATCCTTTTGCTTATGAGTCTAGGCGGGGACGTAGGCAGTTTACCAAACCTCAATAACATTTCTAGCGTCGTCTACATTTACTGTTTTATTGTGCATGTTTGATCAAATAAATTCTGTGGTTTAATTTTCGCTAAATATATATATTGTTTAATTTTATACGCACTAGATTGACCTTAGATTTGTGTAATACTGCTGTTAGTGAATTGACCTAGAGGATTAAATTTTAAAATACCAATTCACCCTCCTCTTGGGATTACAGTAAATCTAACACACTAAAAGATAAATTAAGAAATGACTATATTTGCGGTAAGTTGGGTATAACTCCTATAGAAGATAAAATAAGAGGGAGATGACTTAAATGGTATGAACACTTGCAACGTAGGCCACATAGTGCGCCAGTGAGGAAGAGTGAGTCATAGTGCGCCAGTAAGGAATAGTAAGTTAGTTATTGTTGGGAGGGTAGTGGAAGTGGTAGGGGTAGACCTGAAATATTTTAAAAAGAGATAGTGAGTAAGAATTTAATATTCCTGAATTTCTCAAAAGAAATGGTCCATGATTGCATAAATTGACAAAAAATGATGCATATAAGTGACCCCACCTAGTGGAACTTAAGACTTAGTTTTATTATTGTTGTTGTTGTTGTATAATGTGCACCCAAATAAAAGTTGAATGACAAGAATATTACATAAAATCAATAGGCTAAGAAGTGGATGAAATTAAATATCCTTAAGTGGAATAATAAAATGCTTCTAACTCCCCAATAAAAGCCAAATTAGATCAATATAAATTTTATGTAACTTTTGATGGAAAAATCATAAATTATCTTATAATTCCTCCATAACTAGACATTAGTAAATGGAGGCTTGTAAAAGAAGAGGTAAGACATCCCATGAACAACCAATTCTTATATTTTTTTTCATTCTATCCTTATTATAATTTTTCTTAAATTAAGTATTGGAGTGATCTCCCGATCTATACCATCCGTCCTTCAAAATATTTTTTTATCTTTTTTAAGGTAATCAAAGTCATAAGAAAGAAAGAAATTTTAATTCAACAGTGTTATTTATATATAGTTATAATAGTTTGACTAAATTGTCAACACAAATTGATAAAGATTAAAACAGTTAAAATGGTTCTCAATGTCTCGGCCGCATCTCCCGCATGTGGAGAAGTTCAATGAAATATGTGGCTGTTGAATTTGCGTTAATACACACCGTGTGAAACGAAGTGGAAAGTCTTTCCTTACAGGTGATACCATAAGAAGGTTTAACATATACCTGAGCACAGCACGGCTGTCTTCGTACGTACATATCTTCTACACGTCAAAGTCTTCTCCTTCTGGCTTTAATTCAAAATTAAAAGCTGGGCCTCGCCCTTCGTCCAGGAGGATCAAAATAAAAATTGAAAGCAGCGTTTGGATGTGAAATATGGATGACGTCACAAAGTTGAAGTCATTTGTTTGCGTCTGTGGTCCATTCACTTTGCATCACAGTGAAACATGTCAAGAAAAGGTCTAAAATCCTCTCACCCCTGCGGGTGGAAACACCTCACTTTAATTTTCGCACTGAATCGAAAAGGTCTCACTTATAAGGTTGAGACTTCTCAATTCAATTTCAGACTGAAATCAATCAGTATATGAAAATATTTTTGTACATATTAAAATATTCTATATACAAGCATGAATTTACACATTAAAAGCTCAAATACATGCACTTTTTTATGATATGAGTTATGCTCATTAGAGTAAGAGTGCTTAAATAGATTCAAACCCTATTAAGAAATTTTTTCTAAAAATATTCAATAAAAAATATATGAGAACTTAGGGTTTTGCTTTTCAAATAATTTTTGCACAAATAATACATTTGGATATATATAAATCAGAAATATGGTCTCCAACAAATATTTTGCTAATGAAAAATATTTGGAAAATATGGAGTTTAAGTTCAAGAAAAAATTTGCGTAATAAATAACTTCTCCCAATAAAATTTATCAAAGGAATGGTTGGAAGAAACTCAAGAATTTGCTCTCAAAAATGTTTTTCAAAAATACAAACTAAGAGAAAGTTAAAAGCACTTAAATGAAATAAATGCTCAAGTAAAATATTCTCTTTCAAAAAGATTTCTCAAAAGAATGAAAAGAAAGAGAGTATGAGAGATTTGTTTGAAAAAAATTGCCCAAAGAAGGATTTTTGCGATGAAAAATATTTTGTGGGAACTTTGATTAAGAAATAATTTGAGAGGTTTTGAAGCTAATCAAAGCTTCTAATCTAATCAAATGAAGGGGTATATATAAATTTTCAACAAATTATGACCGTTGGGGATATGGAAGTCTTTTTGAAAAAGATTAATGATGTTTAATTAAATATAATCTCAGTTAATTGCGGTAAAAAATTTACCAACCTAATAGGTTCGGTCGATCGACGGATAGGTTCGATCGCCCGAGCACTCACACAAATTTAAAGCTTCTTTTTGGGTTCAGTTGACCGTGGACATACTCGGTCGACTAACGAGGTGATTTTCCAAAGCTACGTGGCTTCGGTCGCCCGGTGAGTGGTTCGATCTGCCGAACCTTGAAGTTCGGTCGACCGTGCCTATTTTAAACTATCAATTCGATCGACTGAGTCAGGTGGAGAAATATGAATTTAATGTTCGATTGACCGAGGAAGATACGTTCAAAGACATTCGGTCGCTTGAGGCATAGTCAACATTTTGACTTCAGCCCTGTTCATTCGACTGAGGCATTTAAAGTGCCAAGTGTTCGGTCGCCCGAGTCTATTCAAACATGTGTATTTATGTCTTGTTTAAGCCCTAATGCTTCATCAACCCTGTGTAAACAAGCATACGACATTTAGGTTTACGGGTATTGGTTCCTATTGGTCATTCTATGGCATTTTGAGCTCATTCATATAATGTATGTCATACATTATTACAGACCAAATATAAAACAAAATGTATTACAAATTAAAAACATAAGTCTTTTTCTTCATCTTTACTCTTTTTTCCTCATGAAATGCGCCAGATGATATGGTATTTATGTTCCTCCTTGCTTCCATCTCTTCCTTATGTGTGCGTTAAAATATTAAGCTTGCTCAAGCACTGAATACACACACAAGTAACTTGCAATTTGTCATTATCAAAACGAAGGATCAGACTAAAAAATTCAACAACATACACAAAAATGTATACATCATTTCCGTTTTGAACATGCCACATTATGATCATACAAAATTCATATTCGAAATCCAATCTATCAAGAAATAGCTTTCAACTATATCACTATTACATTTTGTTTACTAATTATGAATTGAGAGGAAAGAGCGACACCCAAACAATAAATTAAAAACTCATAATAAATTAGGAATTCTTACAAATATTCTTTCATTAACAAATATTTCAAAAAATAATAATAATAATAATAATAATAATAATAATAATAATAATAATAATAAGGGCTACAAAATAGTTGAAAAAACCTATTTTTTTCCTAAAAATAATCTATTGATGAAGATTTTGGTGAAAACATAGCTTGAATTTAGGGCTTATCACAGATGTGTTGCATTCAGAGGGTTAGGAAACCAGCCACATACCTTTTGTGCTCTTATGATCACTTTTAATATGAATGTATGTATGCAGTGCCCCGAACCCAGCAAGTGGGGCCTAGAGGTCACATGTTACATTCACCTGTTTCTAATACCATACACCACAATCATGTAGCAAAATTAAAACATACAAACTTAGATTTAAATACTAGAGTCTGCCTGTATACATATATGTACCCCCTAAACAACTGCCACTACTTGTTTATATTACATACCAGTAATTAAAAGCATTAATTATACATAAGCTATTTATACAAACTTTCGAAAGTTACCCAAAATGCTACCCTGCCTAAGCTCGATCTCCTGATGGACCTGAAAACATGATCATCCACTAGGGTGATACACATCTCAGTAAGGAAGAACAAATCATAACACTGTGTGGCAAAGTTTTTAAATGTTACAAAATATATATATTCTTTTGCCATTCACCATCAACCGCAGCTAAGAAACACATCATTAATACCAATATTGATCTCTGATTTCATACTCACATCTAATATGCATAAGTACTAGCTTTTGATTTCACACTCACATTCATAATTATTTTTAATAATAATACCCAAGAATAGGGAAGATTATCCGCCCATATAAGTAGCTTGCCTCTACTCTAATACCAGTATCAGGTCACTCACCTTACTCAGTAAGCCCTCAGGCTATATATAGACACAGTCTCCAAGAAAAGGGAAGGTTACCCACCCATACAAGTAGCTTCCCTCTACTCTAGCATCAAACTGAAAATATTAGGGCACTCGCCTTTCTCATCAAGTTCTTGGCGGAAAGTTTTACCTTGCCATATATATATACATACATATAATTAAATTATTATATCATAATCTTATCAGATCACATTCCATATAAACATACTGTCCACACAAGACTCTTATTCATACAAAACACACGGTCCACATAGGACTAACATCAACACATGGTCCAGACAGGACTAGTTGACACAGGACAAACATCAACACATGGTCCACATAGGACTGGACCACACAACACAAACATCAACACATGGTCCACACAAGACTGGTCCACACAGGACAAACATCAACACATGGTCCATATAGGAGTGGTCCTGTAACGCCCCAGCCCATAATACGGCCAAGAGTGTTACTATACATACATATCCTATACAAATCCTAAAAACATACATAACTACCTGCCCTAAATAGGGACATATGGGTATTTCATACTTATTTGTACTTACATATATTGTGGAAAACATAAACATTCATATGGATTCTAATAGACGTACCAGAGTATCTAACTTTTCCTTACATACATTTATTGGAAAGCATGTAAATGGTACATGTGACAACGTCTCCTACATTCTTTGCGTCGCCAGCAGTCAGGGAGTACACCCTAACTTGGGCCGTCCCCCCTTGTTGACCACCCCGCTGTGCCTACACACCTTCTCCATATGACTGTTGTGGAGTCTTGCTGTTCATCGACATGTGACAATCTTTCTTCCGATGTCCCATCCTACGACAAAGAAAACAAGCTCTAGAACCTAACAAACACTTCCCTAAGTGAGGTCTCCCACACTTGGAACATGCTGGAGTAGTTACGGTACTCTGAGAAGCACCACAATTGTTCTTCTTCTAGTTGCCTTGCTTTTCCCTTCCATAAGAACTAGAAAGCGCAGGTCTCTACTTCGAAACTTGAACCTTAAGGTCCTCTTGCAAACTCTCGTCTACTACAGTGGCTTTGTCAACCAGAGTGACAAAGTCCTGCATCTGCCAGATCGTAGTCTGCTTCCTAATCTCCTTCTTCAGCCCCCTCCAAAGCTTCCAAGCCTTCTTTGTCTCGTTCAAAATCATAAATGGAGCAAAACGGGATAGCTCCTAGAATATGGCAGCATACTACTGAACTGACGGCTGCCCCTGCTCTAGACTCATGAATTCCTCCATCTTGGCATTCCTAATCGTGGCTGGAAAATACCATTTAAAGGATAAATATTTGAACTGAACCCATGTCAGAACTATAGGAGAAGGTTGATGCTTTTCAAGCATCTTAACTGACTTCCACCACCTCTCTGCTTCATCCGTTAGCTTGAACGTCGCAAAGGCTACCTTCTGCTTCTCAGTGCAGTTTAAGACATCTAGAATCTTCTCAATCTCCCCGATCCAATTCTCGACCGAAATCGGATCCGCACTCCCCACGAAGACAAGAGATTTCAGTCGTGTGAACTGGTCAATGGAGCATCCCAACTCAACAAGGAGATGATCCTGACCCTTATTCGTCTAGGTAGCCTCAACCATAAGTTGCTGAGCGAAGTCCCGTGGCACACTAGTAGAGTCACTGCTAGCCTTATGGCTAGCACCCTCACTACTGCTACCTCCAACGTTGGTAGTAATATCCTTGGATTCCATCTTGAAAATTAATTGAGAAACATCGATTAGAAGCTTAACAACCTACTTATCAGCTACTAACACGAGACTAAAACTTATCTCATAAAAACCTTCCTATTACTAACGCACTCTAATAACTCAACATTCTCATTCCTACTTGAGTACGCCTTTCCACTTAGAAACAACACCATCAATAGAATGCCATGATTTTATGAACCCTTCGAATGATCCAGAAAAGCACAGAAGATTGCCAATGGATTTCTATCTCTAGGTATTCAAAGCTACACTCGATAATCACATTCACATCCTAAACTCTGGTAAAGTCTAATCTATAGAACCTAGAAACCTAAGCTCTGAGCGTATCCATAACCAGGCAGTGTAATTCACATCACACTTCCGGCTGGCAACTTGGCTTTGATACTAAATTGTAACGCCCCGGCCCATAATACAGACCCAAAGTGTTGCTATACATACATATTTTGTACAAATCCTTAAAACATATATAAATACGCGCTCTAAACAGGGACATACGGGTATTTCATACCGATCTGTACTCACATATATCGCGGAAAACATAAACATTCATATGGATTCTAATAGACGTACCAGAGTATCTAACTGTTCCTTACATACATTCATCCGTACGTAAAACATAATTGTAATTACATTCCCAAAATAAACCCATCCTGGCTAAAAACCTAGAGCTCATACAAAACTTACGTCAACTAAGCAGATTCTATGCTCCAAAGTCTTTCTAGAAGACTAGGACCGATTTTCTGTTACTTCTGAAATAAGGTTGTAAGATTGGGGTGAGACACTTCTCACTAAGGAGGAAGATATTGCACTAGTGTATGATAGTACAATTATATTCTTGTTTGAAAACAGTTACATAGATTGCACATTCTCAATACTGTAATATATATATATATATATATATATATGTACATATATATAAATTTCAGATAATAGATAACTCAGCATCATTACAAGTGAGAGTTCCCGAGGTTAGGGTAGGGTACTGGCCCATACAATGTTCAATCCCTCCACCCAGTACTCAAACCTGTGACTTTGCCCATTAAAGCCTTTAAATCATGTATATGCATATTTAAAACACCACCAAGCTTGAAACTATCAGAACTATGTCAGTAACTTCCTGTGGCAAGGGTTGTGTGATAAGAAAGCACTGATCGAGCCATGTTCATGTAGACATTATCAGACATCATAACATACTGCAGTCTGACTTGGCCATAACCACCTTGATCCCTTTTAACCAGTGGTCCTTCTTACCAAGTTTACTACTAGGTACCCACCCTGAAAAACATCTGCGTGTGGTTGTACTATACCTCTATTTTGGCAACAGTACCGAGCCTATGCCTTTCAAGGCTACATATACTATTGAGCTACTTATGCTCTGTGTAACAAGTTGTGGTCCCAATATCATATATATAATTTACATTAAAACATAATAACCTATGCAATTACAGCATTTTCACAATCTCATTCATGCATACATTCATTCAAACTGTGGTAAAAATCGGCTCGTAACCTCTCAATTTTACCCTTTTCTTATACTTGGCACAGTATCTGACCGACACCAATTTTCTACATTTTTTTATAACCACTTGGAACCTTAGTCCCCATAGTTCATATACATACATCTCAAATCAGTATAGATTCAATTAATATCATACGTCCTACTTATTTGGTCAAATATACATTTCATATAAACTGGTTCGTAAAATATCATTTCTGCTACTATTAAGAGTTTCAAGCTTCTCCTACTTTAGTTTTAGTGAAGATAAAGTAATTTAAGAAATTTGGAGATCATATGCCAAAACCACCATTTTTGCGAAAACTGTAAAATCACGAAAACTGTAAGAATCGACATTTATACCTGGTAAAACTTTGTAACTAAGAAATCAATAAACACATACAAACATAAGCTAGATATCATGTGGTTTCATTTTTCTAAAAATACTGATGTAAACAAATCCCCTTACCTTAATCCCAAAAATTGGAACATGAACACAACAATCCAAAACAACGACATAGAAACCTCAAAACCTAAGAAGCGAAGAACAATACTTCAATATTATTCAATCTACTATATATCTATCGAAATGAAAATGAATTCAGATCCTTACCTTGACTTTAGGGAAAAACCCAAAAATCTTCAAAATGATGATCTGATCCGCTATAACTAAAGAGATTCTCCTTTTGATCTACGCAGAAACCTCTGATTGTCGAAACGGACGACGAACGGTGAAGAATCCTAGAGAAAGAGAACTCGCCGGTTCTAGATAGATAGATAGATGGAGAGAGAGAGAGAGAGAGAGAGAGAGAGAGAGAGAGAGAGAGAGAGAGAGAGAGAGAGAGAGATAGAGCTTTTGGGTTTTCTTACACCTTAAGCAACCAAAAATTATATTTATAGAGCCTTTGACCGAGTCAAATTTGTCGACGAAGCGGCCACTTCGTCAATGAACCAGCCACTCAGTTCGTGGATGAAGCTTTTTTTTCATCAATGAACCCCATCTAGTTATTTTCTTTGGTTTCACTCGGTATCTCTTCGTCGATGACTCTTTGAATTTCGGTGATAAAGAACTGAAGGGACTTCGTCGATGAACATACTGCCTTCGTCTACGAACCCTGTTGTAATTCCTTTTTTACCCCTTTTCTTATTTATTTTCCTTATTTAGGGGTTCGGGTCTTTACAGGTCCACACAGGACAAACATCTCATAAAATATATATTGTGGCCCACACAGGTACCACTAACCGCCATACCAATCCCCATGACCTACTCGTAGTATATCAATAGAATTACCTCCTTAGGCTTGCCAATGCTCTACCCCAATATATAATGACAATATATGAACTCCTTAGGTCTGCCAACGTATATCATGATTACATTTAGGCAATATAATCAACTCCTCAGACCTGCCAATGTTATATTGTGATACACATGAATAACCACACAAAATAACCCATATACACACGTCACAATATTTGTCACGCAACAATCTCAACAGTAGTATTTACAATCGATTAGTATTTATCACTCGTCAGTATTCACAACATGCTAGTATCATAACCAACCATTGATCACAATACAATAGTATATTTCATCATTATGTACTTACAACAGCTAATTAAAATTATGAAAGTTATATTCCTGCCACACAATTTTTTTTTCCATATATATGTATATATATATACCAAAGGTCAATTTCCCAAATGATCAACTGTTCAAATACATCATACCTATATATATATATATATATATATATATATATATTATATTCCCAAATTAACCGGTTTAAATTTTGATAAAAACCATACTATAATTAATTCCCCTTACTTGGTTTCCTAGATTATGCCCACGAAAACCCCGAAACGTCGCTTGCGGCACTCACTAAACCCTAATTCAAAAACCCGAGATCATCAACCCAAACTTCAATACAATCCTATTTTATCATTCCCTAAAGCCTATATATTCCATATTAATAATATAACTTAAAAAATACCCTACTTACCCTAATTTTGGGATGGTGCCCAAACCCTCAAACTAAAATTCTACTTCGGTTAAGTTGTAGAGAATCTCCCCAGGATCATCATGGTAGCTTCTGATCGTCGAACTGGGGAGAAACAAGGGTGGATTTGTAGAGAGAAGTCAGAGTAGTTGAAACCTAAGGTGTAGTCCCAAGAGGGGGGGGGGGGTGACTTGGGTCTTTTAAAAATTCCTTAGATCCTTTTTGTTCATTTTCATAATTTTTTAAGGCTTTCTTGTATTTTTGTTAACCGGGCAATCCACACAAACTCCTATTTCCTCTAATTAATCCACAATCACAACAATCACAATCAATCAATCAACTATTTAAGAAAAACAACCATACACTGAGAAATCAATTTGCAATATTTAGCGACCCTGTATATGAAAGTGAAGTTCCTGTAGTTGGCTTTTGAATTTGAATATTAAAATGACATCCAAGCACCTTTTTAATATCAGAATTTAAATAAACCTTCAGCTAATAGGTTTTGAGATGTTAACCAATCAACGTACTTCCTTTCTGTTTTCGAAAAAGATCAATTAACCAACGTACTCCCTTTTGGTTTCTGCAAGCCCAAAAACAAATTAGACTTTGGGTTTACGTAATTTCCAATATGCGTTACTTTATGATTAAAAAATATTAAAACATCCACGTATGTTATATCGTTGCTGAAATGTTAACGTGAGTAAGGGAAAAAGAATTACACCACCACTTTTACAAGGTTCGGCTTACCCCAACCTACGTCCTCGCCTTAGGTCAACCACCTAAGGAATTCACTATACCTTATTCCTTCCGAGTGGAATAAAAACCTTACAACAATTACCCTTTTTTTTAGGAAGAGAAACCTCTCCAAGCAACAACTTGTGCTTGGTCCAACGATCCAATAAACCTTTGAACCATCAAAGATCAAGATGAAAGAAATAGATCTACGTACAAAAACACTCTTGCAATTCAGAGCAAGTTGTACAAATTAAATTCTAAACCGTACTTCAAAAACCAAAGTTAAATAGAAAATATGAAGCTTTAAAGGTTAGAAGTCACCAACGGTTCTTAAAAAAATTTTGAATGCAACTCGGGACCAATCTCTTGTTTGTCAATCCACCAATATCATATAGTTTTTCTCCAACAAAATGATGTGAGCACACAAAAACTTTTAGGAGAATTTTAGTGCAGGGATCGTATATAACTTTGGCGTATTGCTCGTTTGATCTTTTTGCTACTTTTTCTTGTGTATTTTTTCATTGCTCAAAGGAGGTATTTATAAACTTTTTCAAAGAAAAGTTTTCTGATTTAACATGAAGCATTTAGGTAACTTTTCAAAAAGTATTAAATTATAGAATTAATTTGAAAATATTCCATTTAGGTAAATTTTTCAAAAAATATTAAATTATAGAATTAATTTTGAAAATCTTCCATTTAGTTAACTCTTCAAAAAAATATTAAATTATAAAATTAATTTTAAAAATTTTCCCACAAGTTTGAAATTCAAAGATTCTTAATTTTGACAATCTTCCCACAAGTCAAAAATTCTCCATTTTGACAATCTTCCCGCAAGTTTGAAATTAAAAAATTCTCAATTTTGACAATCTTTAAAACTCTAGTTGACTTGAAAAACTTAATTGGAACATTTTAAAGATTTTTTCAAATAATGATCTCTGGGTTTTTGATTCTTAAGGAGCTTCACATATCTAAATAACATTGACTTTGAAGCACTTAAAAGAATCCTTCTAATCATGGTCTCCTTAATCACTAAGTCCTTCAGCCTCACTAGGTTCACTTTTGACTTGTTTGGCCTTTAACCTCTTCATTTGCCATTCATTGCTTCAATATTCTAAGGAGCTTCCACTAGATTGACATTGTTCTTCCTTCATTTTGTTATCAAGAAAACAATATTGAAAAGCTCAGTTAGGCCAACAATAGTCATTTTCTAGAGAGAGAAAAAGAAAATGGACGAAATTCCTCGCTGAAAATGTGATTTTTTCATTTTTATAGGTGGCTGGCCACGTGACCTCGTCAACGAGACACGTGGTCTCATCGAGGAACTGAAGTAAACTGTTCATCAACAAATGTGAAGAGCTCATCGACGAATCAATAGGCCTGAATTACCCCCTCTTGGTGTCTCTTCGTCAACGAGACACTACATCATGTTGACGAGCCATACAAGGGAGTTCTTCGATGAAGCCAGAGCGTTCATTGATGAATCTTGCTTTACCTCCTCTAAATTTTCCTTTATTTTTATTATTTAATTATTATAATTTTTGGGTCTCTACAATATAGCATTTAGTTTCTAGGTGAATTGATTGACATGACATATATCTTGATTATCTCAAGATTGAAGTCAAGCATATATTGATCGAAAAAGGCCATAAAAGACACACAACATATATTCCAAATTTGCATGCGAGTGTTAAATCAATTTAATACAAGCGAAAGAGATCTAAGCAATAATTTGTCCAATATTTATCTAAATAACATATTATTACATGGGTGGAGTGATGGAACAAAATTTTTATGCAAATATGGCCAACAATACAAGTAAACTACAATGAACAAATTAACTAAAATTTTAAAAGTAAAGTCTATTGAAAAAATTTATACTATGTATAAAATAATATATGCACCAGTATTATTTAAATAGTTTCCTTGAACATACATACCATGATTATTTCATTGAAAAGTTATGGTGCTTCTGCAAACATGGACCCATCCCATCTTGATTCCTTCTCTCTAAACCAAATTAGATAGTATAATGACACCTATAACATATAGGATGTTGTCCTAACTGAGTTTTTCAATCTTATTTTGATGATAACAAATGAACGATGTTTTAATATGTGTTGTTGAGTGGTTTTATTTCAAATCAAAGTAAAGGAACACTCATGGTTAATCATGAAAGTAAGCTGGAAATCAAAGTCAATCAAGTGAAAGCTTCTCAATATATTGAAGCAATGAATGACAAATGAAGAGCTTAAAGGCTAGGCAGGACTTGAAGTAAGGACTGAACCTCAATAGGCTGCAAAACTTAGTGATTAAGGAGATGATGCTTAGAAGAATGTTTGTAAGTACTTAAAATTCATTACTATTTAGATATGTGAAGCTCTTTAGGATAAGAAGACTTAGAAACCATTTCTTCTAAAACCCTTGAAAATTATTTTGAAAGAGTGGTACTTGAGTTTTTCAAAATGAACTAGAGTTTAAAAATCAAAAATTAAAAAAAAAAAAAAGGACTGGTCAGCCAACTGACTAAAACACACCATATTTGGCTAGTCGACTAACAAGCACAATGAATGGAAAAACATCTGTCTAGCTGACTGACCATTTTTGAATTGGGATCTGTCAGCTGACTAACTCCCTGGTCTATCCAGCCGATTGACTATTTTGACCATAGTTAAGTCAGTCGACTAACAATTTATCTGAATTATTTTTTTAGAGAAAGAATGGTGTCAGCCACCTGTCCAACCGACTGACAATTTATCAAAATTAATTTTTTGAGAGACAGAATGCTATTAGCCTCCTGTCCAGCCGATTGACTAGTAGAAAAATGACCCAGTTAAGTGAGTCAGCCGATTGACTCAACAGAGATTTTGAATTTCAAACTATACGAGAAGTTTTTCAAAATTAATTTTATGATTGTCTTTCGAAAAGTGACCTAAATACTCAATGTTAAATGAGGAAACTTTTCTTTAAGAAGTCTATAAATACCTCTCTTACTCAATGAAAAAATACACTCAAGAAATACATGCTTTCTACGCTAAAGTTCTCCTAAAGCTTATACTTGCTCACACTCTTGTTGGGGGAAACTCTACGAAATTACTGGTTGATTAAAAAGATTTGGTTTTGATTTGCAAAAAAAATTTCTATATCAATAAGAAAGAACCATTGGTGATTTCTAAACCTTGAGCTTCATCTTTTCTATTTAGTTTTAGTTTTGAAGTACGATTAATGATTTAACTTGTACAACTTGCTCTGTGTTTGAGAGTTTTTTTGTACACATATATCCATTCCTTTCTACTAGATCTTTGACAGTTCAAGGTATAGTTGGGTCGTCGCACCAAGCATAGGCTGTTGCTTAGAGAGGTTTCTCTTCGTGGACAAGAGGTTGGTTATTGTAAAGGATTTTGTTCCTCCCGAAAGGAATAAGTTATAGTGAAATCCTTAGGTGGTTGACCTAAGGCGAGGACGTAGGCTGGGGTAAGCCGAACCTCATAAAAACACCGTCTCACTCTCTTCACTTATTCTCTTTTAAATTCCAACAACAATATAAACTACATGGATGTGTTAATCTTGCAAACAGCCTTGGATATTAAATAAACCAAAGATTAAAATTGATTGGGTTGATTATCATTGATTGCGGAAACTGAAAGGGAGTACATTGGTTAATCAATTCCTAAATTCTTTTAGCTAAGGGTTTATTTAAAATCTGAGTTATTGAAAAGAGTGACTAGATATTATTTTAATTTTTAGTTCAAAGGCCAATTACTGGACTTGCACATTCATATACAGGGTTGCTGAATATTGCAAAGCATATATTGATTACTTGTATTGTGTTTGTTTGGTTTGAACAGTTAATCAATTGGTTGTGTATGTTGTGGTTGTGGATTGAATAGAAGAAGTAAATATTTGTGTGGATTTCCTAACAAGCAATAATATAAGAAGTCTTTAAAAGAATTGTAAAAAGTCAAGAACTCATAAAAAGACTCTATAAGGAATTTTAAATAACCCAATTCACCCCCCTCCTCTTGGGACTACACCTTAGGTTTCATAGGGAACATTACATGTTAGCGCATTACAAATAAGTGATAAAATTAAATAAGCATTTCCCACACATGAGAAGAAAAATATACAAAACCACTAATGTAACTTTGAAATTCATTATCCAATTCAAAATTTGCATAGAACAACAATCAAGTTCGAATACTATTTTAAGTAGAGAAGTCTTTTTTAATAGTGCCTAGTTGAAATTCTAGAAAATAATGAAGGTCGAGATAAATGCAGGCATGCATATTTTTGCACATATTACACATCTAAATTAATTAAATTGGTACTAATTTTATGTGTAAGTAAGAACACACAATAACCTAGAACTAGTCTGGGTGCAATGAAAAGAAGGGTAAATAATGGAGATAGAGCAAGAAGATATATACATATATTTGTGTGTGTGTGTGTGTGTGTGTGTGTGTGAGTGAGTGTATTTCTACAGTTAAATTAATGAACCCATTTCTCACAATACCATGAAGGTTGATAATAAACTTTTCCTCATTAGGAGTTAACCTCTATCTTCTAATATCAGGTCTTAAGTAGTTGATCCATTTCAAATGGAAACTCTTCACACATCTTTGAAGCCCTGCCTTAATATAAGAACCCCTAATAAACAAACAAACATTTGTATATATAGTATTAATTAATATGTTAAATGATTAGTAGGATGAGAGAGAGAGAGAGAGAGAGAGAGAAAGAGAGAGAGAGAGAGAGAGAGAGAGAGAGAGAGAGAGAGAGAGAGAGAGAGAGAGAGAGAGAGAAACTTCCTTTCCTTCACTCCAAAAATCATAGCCATAATGTCATTTTGAGTTTAAAAAATGAGTCATTTAGATCAAAAGAAAAATTGAAGAATAACTCAATAGTGCTATAGTTTTTTAAAAAGAAAGGATATCCATAAGCCTAAAGGATGGATCCCAAAAATAGATTTATGATGTATTTTATATGTTCCTATATTCCATTACCACTTGCATGTTGACTATTGGACTACTATGAGAAATAGGCCATGACATGCGCATCTTATAATGTAGTGAAAGTTAAGGTGTAATCCCAAAAGGGGGTGAATTTAGTATTTTAAAATTTTTTGCACGGTAGTTTAATCGATTTTAAAACTTATTTTACACATGCTTTAAATACTTTAATGACCACAAAGTATTTTCAGCAAATAACTATGCCAATATCAATTTTCCTAAGCATAAGATAACCTAAACTGAGATTTCAATATGTAATCAATTACACACCATTAACAAAACTTATAGTAGATTAATATTGATAAATAAAGAATATAGTCAACCACACTAAAATTTATGCTAGAGCCTGAGTGAGTAATGAATCAATACAATACAATTCCAGCAGATTAAATGAAACTTAAATTCCTAACTACAACAAAGTTTGATCAAAATGGGGTTTCAAATCATTCACAACAATCACAACATTCCCAAATCAAAATAAAATGTTCACAACATACACAACATATATACTTCAATATAAATATGTTGAGAAAATAAACGAGATAAGGAAAAGAGTGACACTAGTATTTTTTTTTACAAGGTTCGGCAACCGTGCCTACGTCCTTGCCTCAAGCAACTTGCTATGAGGAATCACTATCTCCATTCAATAGGTGGAGACACCTCTCTTTTTTAGTAGGAGGAGACACCTCTCAAGCAAGAACAATCCTCTCGCTTGTCAACTTTTCACAACCAGAACCATCAGTTTACAAGGAAATCAATAACTGATTTTGTACAATGAAAAATTCTCTTAATAGAGCGGATTTGTACACAAATAAACACTATAATACTCTCAGAAAGTATTTGCTATGATGCTCAAGGAGATTGGCTCAGTTTTTTGGGTTTAGAAGCTAAGAACATTGAAGTATAATCCAGAAAAAAAATATTTTTAGCAAAGGGAATGACGCACAAAAGATTTTCAACTTAAAATCAATGTATGTTAATTTTGGTGTAATATTAAGACAGGGGTGAATTAGGTATTTAAAAAAATTAATTTGGCTCTTAACCCCTAATTTAATTTTCGATAAAACAAGCACAAGTTTGGGTATACTTAGATTTCAATTATTACACTACCTAATAGATTTAATAAAAATAATATCTCAATAAATTTAGTAACACCTAATTAATCTCAAGTGCACATAATATTTAAAACATAAACACATATAAGATTAGCAATCAAACACAAGCGGAAAAATAAAAAGAAATACGGGAAGAGAGATACAAACACCATATTTTTATGAGGTTTGGCCTACCCTGGCCTACGTCCTCGCCTTGAGCAAAACACCCAAGGATTCCACTAACCTGCTCCTTTAACTGGGATGGAACTTTCCATTACAATTCGCTGCTTACAGGAGGCGTAGCTTCCTCCTCACCCTGGTTCACAACCTGTACCGTGAATACAATAATTGAATAAAATTTTCTACACACTCAAATGTTCCTTAACAAGCTAGTGAGTACAATAAATTCCTAAAACACACTCACCAGATATAATATGAAGCTCAATAAGTGTATGAGATGTTTTCAATAATGTTTTTGCAATAAAAAATGTATGACCTTTGTGTGAAAGGAATATATGTCAAGATTTCTCCAAATATATGATCTTTGTAAATAAAATCTATATGATAAGCTTGCTCCAAAGATCTAAACTATATTTAAAAAATTTCTCCACAAAAAATATATCAAGATTATGTATTTTGGAGATTTTAGGATTTTACTCTCAAATAATTTTTGCAAAGATAAATTACGATGAAATATTTGAATAAAGTATAAACGTGTGAGTGCTTTTAGAGATTTGACCTTTAGCAAAAACTTTTCCCAAATAAAATTTTTAAGTAATAGATAGATGAAGAACAAGAGTTTTTGTTCTCAATAAAATAATAGATATAAGAATATGAGATATGAAAAAAATTTTGATATAAATATTGAATACATAGAGAAATTACTTATGTATCAAACCTCAATACCCAAGGATTGCTTGCAAGATGTGTATATGAATGCCCTTTGAACATTGATGTGAATGCTTTGGAATGCAGGCAAAAGTTTAACATTCAGTTCAAAGCTCTCAAGAAGTATGCAAAAAGTGACGACCTAGGGTTCAAAGTTTGTATTTATAATTGTTCTCACGATTTGAAAGATTTCTGGCCGTTGGATCATTTATAATAAGGAATTTCCATCTGTGTCCATGCTAGAGCATCGTTCGATGCGACGTACTCATTGACGAGTGGATACGTTTTGTTGACCTTATAGGTCACCCCCGGTTTTGATAATGACAAATACTCTTGTATTTAATAAACATCTAGTTCATGTGCAGGTCTATATTAGAAGATACATTGATGGCATGTGAAAGCTCAAAGCTTGAAGACAAATTTATGATCTTAATTGTAATATTTTGTAGTGAAATTTGTTTGTAATAGTAATTAGGGTATTCGGTTTGTAATAAACACACACATCACACGTATGATTTATTTTGTAAGCTCAAACCAGATACAAACCAAAAATGACCTTAGCATGACCTTAGGGTGTACCCTTCGGTCGACTGACACCGGACTATTTCGGTGTCTTAACTTTGGACCCCAAGTGACCCTAGGATACAAAAATTTGTATATATGTTTGTTAGGCACTCGAATAGGGTTTGATTGTGTCAAGGCAGGACCGAAATGCACACTTGTTGCACTTTCGGTCGACCAGCCAAATCAGTTCATTTTTGGCCTAGTCGACCGAACCAGACTTGGGTCAACTGTTGACCAAGGCCCCGGTCGACCGAATCAACTCAGTTCAAAAATCCCTGGTCGACCGAAAGCCTCCTTAGTCAACATTTTAACCATCTGGTCGACCAAACACTTTTGTTCTCCAACTACCTGGTCAACCAGAGGGTCCTCGGGAGAAATCCCAGCGGTCCAGTCAACCGAACCAGCCAGTTCAAAAAGGCCTAGTCAATCGAATCTCGAAGAAATGAAAAATTGCCTTTGGAAAAGGCCTTTTGGTCAACCACCACTTAGTTCAGAATTCCCCTAATCGACCGAACCATATGAGTCCTGGTCGACCGAACTTGTTCTAATCGACCGAACCTCTCGGGTTGCACCTATTTTTACTGCAGTTAAATATTTTTTAAATAGGGTTAAAATGGGGTAAATGTCATTAAACTTTTCTAACAATCCCTAATAGGTTCCCAATGGTCAAAAATCCTAGTGTGTCTATATATATCCTTTCATTTGGGAGAATTAAGCATCGATTAGAAAAAAGATTAAGAAAATTTCTCTCAAGCAAAAATACTCTCTTTTGATTCTCATTGCTCATACTCTTCCAAAGACACTCTATCTTACATCCAAAACTCATTAGATCATCTGTAAGTGTTCTTGAGTGTTTAAATAGGAAGGTTTGCTCTCTCTTTGATTGTGAGATTGATCTATTTTTATTGAGAGCTGAACCAAAAGGATTCTTAGGGGACTTAGCCAATAAGTTCATCCTAAGAAGACTTTACTAGGTCTTCTGAGATTGCATATTCGTTGCAATATCTTGAGAAACTCATATTTGCTTTTGGTTGTGAAATATTTTCAAAATCATTTACAAATATCTATCGCTCTTTATTTTGAAAACCATTTGAGGAGATATTTGTGTTTGAGGTGAAACATCTTTGTTGTAATATTTATTCACTTATATATTTTTGCTAAAAACAAAGATCATATATATTTTGCAAGTCCAAGCATATACATATTTGTGTGATTGAGATATTCTACTGATTGACATTCTTAAGGCTTATTT
This sequence comes from Malania oleifera, assembly GCF_029873635.1. Classification (NCBI taxonomy): domain Eukaryota; kingdom Viridiplantae; phylum Streptophyta; class Magnoliopsida; order Santalales; family Ximeniaceae; genus Malania; species Malania oleifera. The sequence continues at coordinate 51,312,785 of NC_080418.1, forward strand.
GATATTCTGTGTGAACATATTTGATTGAATATTTTGAAATACACAGATTATTATTGACACTCTCACGTGCGTACTACACTGATAGAAAATCTATTTGAGAGTTGAACTACTTAGATCACACTGAGCTTACATTATTAAATCATCTGTGGTGTATGTGATATTGTGCGCATTTGTGCTACAAATTTACTTTACATGAAGGCACCCCAATATTGTACCTTTCGATCGTATATCTGAGAGATTCCAGGTGTGACCTAAGGGGGTGGTAATCTAGCCCGGTAAGGATTGGTTAAGGTTGAGGTCAGCCCTATGATAATTTGACTTGGTTTGTATAGGTGCCGCTTCACCCGTTTAAGTGAGCAAGTTATTGTGATAATCCTTGTGTTGGTTAGCCAAGGTGAAGACGTAGGTAGTTGGCCGAACCTCGATAACATATCTTGTGTCACTTTTACTTTACTGCTTTCTGGTGCATAGGGTTTTGATTCAATCTACTTTACTTAATTTCTGGCATATTTACTTTACTTGCACTAGACTGTCCTTAAGGGTGTGAACATACTGGTGTTAGGAGGAATACCTAGGGGTTTAAGTTTTAAAATACCAATTCACCCCCCTCTTGAGATCACGATAAAGCTAACACATTCGTCGATGAGTGTTCAACACTCGTTCGGTGACAAAACCAGGGATTTGTCAATGGGTGGACTATTTGAAAATTTTAAGCTCTCGGTATTTTTTCGTTGATGAGAACAGAGCATTCGGTGACTAGTGGCCTGCAGTCATTTTTCGACAAGACCAGGGGAATCGTTAACGAGCTGCCTGTTGTTCAACTCGGTCCAACCTAGGTTAATGCATGTGAATATGTCATGAAAAACATGCATCCTAAGGTCAATCTATAAGTCATTTTGAGCTTCCAACCATATCATATGAGATATGCAAATACAATAAAACCTAATGCATATTACAATTGGAAAATTGGATTGCCTTTATCCTTGTGCTCTTCGACTTCCATGAGTTGAGCCAAGTTATATGCACTTTGTGTTCCTCGTGGCTTCCATAGCATACTTACCCTCCGTGCATGCTAAGTCAAGAACCTATTCAAAAACTCAATGCACAGGTAAAATACCAAGTGATTTGTCATTATCTAAACAAAGACTCATAGAGTCAACAATCTCCCCCTTTTTGATGATGACAAATACACAAGCAAAAGTAGGTTAAGCCAAACAAGGCCCCCCCTAAGATAATGCATAATTGATAATATTGCAGTGTGATCCAGATATGTTGTAGAATATGACATATGAAGAAGTTTACACAGTTTAGTCTCTCCCAAATTTTCTTACCAAAAAAAATATGCTCGGTGTTACTTAAAATATGCTTCAATTTGCAATATGCCCAAAAACACTTGTTTTCCATTTCTCTCCCTATTGCTAAAAGAAAAAATATTTTTGCTCTAGAAAATATTTATCCCCCTTTTGACATCAATCAAAAAGATATACAAAGATAAAAACTTAGGTCTTACTTTCTTATTGCCCTAACACGATTAGGGTTAGCTATAGATAGTTAGGTTTGAATACTAACCATTTGTGCAACTTTTGGTAACATTTATTTCACAATCGAAAAGATTTTAGGCCATTCACAAAATTAATCGTGCAATTTGGCTGACTAAACTGGTAGTTCGATCACTCGAACCAGTTTAAATTATGAATTTCAAACTCGCAGTAACCTTTCAGTCGAATGAACTCTAAGTTTGGTTGCTTGAACATGTTCGGTTGACTGAACTCTAAGTTTGGTTGTCCGAACCTGTTCAGTTGAATGAACACGAGGTTCGATCACCCGAATGAACACTGTCTGAAACTTCAACAATGGCAGTAACCATTCGATCGAATAAACCATTTGTTTGGTTGCCCGAACTCTCTAATGCCAAATCAGTTTGTTCAAACTCCTGCATTCAGTCGACAGAGCATAAGCCTTAGGCACCCGAACACTTTGAAATTCAATGTTCTTAATATTTTGATTCCAAAACTGATTTTTATCCTTTGGAAATGATATTTGGACTTTGTAAAATATTTTGCAAGTCTTTGAAAAGGTATCTAAGTCCACATAATTATCCTAAGAGCTTCAAAACAAAGACTAATTGAGAAGTACATACCACTACAAAAAATAAGGTTATTAGTGAAAGGATCAAAACCGTCACTAATACTTATAAATTCATCACTATTAGTGACAAATTTATAAGTATTAGTGACAGTTTTAAATTAGTTGCTATATCTGTCATTACTACTAATTATTAGTGAAAATTTTTGAAATCGTCACTAATATTGTAGTATTAGTGGTAGATTATAACCGTCACTAAAACCCCAATACCATCACTATAAATTCTATATTGGCTTGACACAAATTCGTCACAAATAGTGGGGTATTAGAGACGAATTTCAAAACTGTCACTAATAGTTGAGTATTAGTGAAGGATCAAAACCGTCACTAATACTTACTAGCCTTTAGTGAAGGATCATAATTCATCACTAATAGTGTAGTATCAGTGACGATTTCAAATTTTTCACTAATAGTAGAGTATTAGTGAAGGATCAAAACCCTCACTAATACTTATTAACCTTTAGTGAAGGATTATAATTCATCACTAATAGTGTAGTATTAGTGACGGTTTTAAATTCGTCACTAATAGTTGGGCTTTAGTGAAGAATCAAAATCGTCACTAATACTTGGCCTTTAGTAAACGATCAATATTTGTCATTAATAGTATAGTATTAGTGACAGTTTTGATCCCTCACTTATATCTATAGAAACCGTCGCTAATAACTTGAAATTAATATTTTTTAAAATCATTAATTCCTATGAAAATCTGTAATTACATTTTTGCATAGATAACATTAAACCATAATTATTGAAAAAAATTCATAAATTAATAAAAATTCTAATTAAAAATCAAATAAAAATACATTATACAAATTTCAAATATTTTATACATGAATCTAATATGTTCAGATAACAAAAACAAAAAAAAAAATGCAAAAAAAAAAAAAATCAAAAGTTGCGTCCTTCTATAATGTATGACATCATGTTGAAGGTGTGACACCCGCAAACCCTATAAATTAAGAATTATGAAGAAAATTAGTATACGATTTTTGACCATAAGTATCAATGATTTGATAGAAATATAATTAGACATTCGGACAAAGTTAAAAAATAAATGATACAATTTTAAATAGCTAAGGTTTTATCAATTTTGAGAAATTTTGGCAGCATTTCTCCTGTAAATAGGACACTTTCCATATAGATATGTTCGAAACCTGGGTGTTTACACTAAACAGTTCACAATAATCCAATCAATAATTAATGAATTTTATGAGTGCACAAGATCTTCATATAATCAGCATTAAAAAATGTAATGTGTTTACGCATCCCATAAACAATCTATATAAGACTATAGTTCTATGAAAAAATAAAATGTGATGTTGATAATGGTTTACATGGCTTCTTTAGGACTCAAAAACAACTATAATAATCAAATAATGCAAATGAGTCCATTATTGATAGAATTTTAACTTAGCATATGCAAAAGTAAATTTAGAGATGAAGTTCAAAATTCATTTAAACTTCATTCATCCTTTTAAAAATGTTTTAACATTTAGCACACTATAATCATTCTCACAAATATAGTATATGACTTTGATTATTTTGGGAGAAATTTAACAAATTTTTGGCAGCATGCTATCTATAGATAGAACATTTTCCAAACTTGCAAGTCACAAAAGCATGCAGTTCAGAAGATTTTTGCATCATACAAATGCTTAATGTGTTCAAAACAACCTTATGACTCAAAAATAAAGACAATGATATGCATGAAAGTCCATAGGATTATGTTTTCCAAAATTATAGAAGTTTTGAAAAATTTTGGCAGCATTTCCCCTGTAAATAGGACATTTTCTATAGAGATATGTTCCAAACCTGGCCGTTTACACTAAACAGCTCAGAACAATCCAACCAATAATGACTACATCTTATAAGTCGTACAAAAAAACATAAAAATAAAGTTAAATTTGAAACACTGTGATTTATTTAAACTTATACACACACACACACACACACACACACACACACATACATACATACATACATTCATAAAGATCTTTATTTTGACTAGATTTTATGCATGTTTTTTTATCTTCGTTTCCCTAATTGAATCTTAAGTTGGGAATTTAATGTTGTTAGATCTTCACTTAAGGAGTTGGGAGGCTCTTGTATTACTTGTAGACTATACTATGTGGAAGATTTATTTGGGAGGAGGTTAAGAAAGCATTGAAATTTAACAAAATTTCGGCAGCATAGCATCTGTAAATATAACATTTCCCAAACTTGCAAGTCACAAAAGTTCTTCCTAGGTTTAGCTAAGCCAGCAGTAGTGGTACACAACCTAGGGTCTGTCTACGCATATATGAAATTGCAGAAAAGATAAATCAAGTCCTAACAGCACAGGCAATACAGTTACCGTATCTCCCAAAAATTCACAATTCAACATATGAATAGAATTAAACAAGAACACATGTGCACATTTTTAGAATGTATATTAGCTGATGGCAGGAAAGAAAGATGTTTCATTAAAAGATACTGATTTTAATTTATTTTCTTTTAGTTTTATTTCAAATAAGTTATTTCAGGCAGGTGTGTATCGTTATTTTTAGGGAATTACTTACCTACTATATGCATCATAAACCCTTAGAATTGTCTTTCAATTTTAACAAGAATTTAAGCTTATTATCCCAAAAAGAGGAGAGGCAATCCAATGTTCCTCACTATCATTTTCATCAAAATAGAGGAAAAGTTATTCTTCATTCTGTTTTCAATACAGCCGTAGACTGAAGCTAAGATATAATATGCTTTGAACTGTAAAAATTCTTAGTTGTTTTGAGTTATTTTGAATCTTAGACAATATAGAGGAAAATACAAGAATTCACAACAAGGTTATGCAATTTCGATGCTTTTAACTCAAAGAACAAATTATTAAGTACTAATTTTGTTCTCTATTCTAAATAAGAAAGAGAAACTAGGCTGAAGGGTCTGCGTAATGGTAGCAGTCTGTAGTGGCTATTATGGCTATGAATTTTTTACTCCCCACTTTAGTAAGTATGTGTGTGTGTGTGTTGGATGGCCAAGTATTAGTTTTTGCCCTGTAAAATATTTTTAATTTATATGTGTAGTCTAGAGTGACTAAATTTTATGCATGCTTTTGATCTTTGTTCCCCTAATTGGGTCTTAAGTTGGGAGTTTAATGTTGTTAGATCTTCATTTAAGGAGTTGGGAGACTCTTGTATTACTTGTGGGCTATACATTTTGGAAGATTTATTTGGGAGGAGCCCAAGAAAGCATTGGAATTTATCAAAATTTCGGCAGCATGGCGTCTGTAAATTGAACATTTCTCAAACCTCCAAGTCACAAAAGTTCTTCCTAGATTTAGCTAAACCAGCAGCCATGGTACACAACCTAGGGTCTTTCTATGCATATATGAAATTGCAGAAAAGATACATCATGTCCTAACAGTACAAGCAATACAGTTCCAGTATCTCTCAACAATTCAAAATTCAACATATGAATAGAATTAAACAAGCACACACGTGCACATATTTAGAATGTATATTACTAGATGGTAGGAAAGAGAGATGCTTCATTAAAAGATACTGACTTTAATTTATTTTCTTTTAGTTTTATTTCAAGTTAGTTATTTCAGGAAAGTGTGTATCCTTATTTTTAGGGAATTACTTGCCTACTATATGCATCATAAACCCATAGAATTGGCTTTCAGTTTTAAAAGGAATTTAAGTTTATGATTATAAAATGAGGAGAGGCAATCCAATGTTCCTCACTATCATTATCATCAGAACAGAGGAAAAGATATTCTTCATTCTGTTTTCTAATGTAGCCGCAGACTCAAGCTAAGATATAATATGCTTTGAATTGTAAGAATTCTTAGTTGTTTTGAGTTATTTTGAATCTTAGACAGTATAAAGGAAAATACAAGAATTCACAACAAGGTTATGCAATTTCAATGCTTTTAGTTCAAAGAACAAATTATTAAGTACTAATTTTGTTCTTTATTCTAAACAAGAAAGAGAAACTAGATTGAAAGGTCTGCGTAATGGTAGTAGTCCGTAGTGGCAGTATGTATTGGCTACTATGGCTGTGATTTTTTTCTCCCCACTTTAGTAAGTAAGTGTGTGTGTGTGTGTGTGTGTGTGTGTGTGTTGGATGGCCAAGTATTAGTTTTTCCCCCCTAAAATATTATTGATTTATATGTGCAGTCTGTAGTGACTAGATTTTATGCATGCATTTGAACTTCGTTTCCCTAATTGGATCTTAAGTTGGGAGTTTAATGTTGTTAGATCTTCAGTTAAGGAATTGGGAGGCTCCTGTATTACTTGTAGGCCATACTATTTGGAAGATTTATTTGGGAGGAGGTTGTGGAATTTAACAAAATTTTGACAGCATGTCATCTAAAAATAGAACATTTCCCAAACCTACAAGTCACAAAAGTTATTCCTAGGTTTAGTTAAGCCAACAGCAATAGTACACAACCTAGGGTCTGCCTACGCATATATGAAATTGCAAAAAAGATAAATCAAGTCTTGACAGCACAAGCAACCCCGTTTAAGTATCTCCCAACAATTCATAATTCAGCATATGAATAAAATTAAATAAGCACACACGTGCACATTTTTAGAATGTATATTACCTGATGTCAGGAAAGAGAGATGCTTCATTAAAAGATACTAACTTTAATTTATTTTCTTTTAGTTTTATTTCAAATTAGTTATTTCAGGAAAGTGTGTATCCTTATTTTTAGGGAATTACTTGCCTACTATATGCATCATAAACCCATAGAATTGGATTTTAGTTTTAAAAGGAATTTAAGTTTATTATCCCAAAAGGAGGAGAGGCAATCCAATGTTCCTCACTATCATTATCATCAGAACAGAGGAAAAGATATTCTTCATTTTGTTTTCCAATGCAGCCGTAGACTGAAGCTAAGATATAATATGCTTTAAATTGTAAGAATTCTTAGTTGTTTTGAGTTATTTTGAATCTTAGACAATGTAGACACCCTAATTTTTACCAAACCCACTTGAAAAGACCTGCTATAGTGTAGTTGACTTTAAGTCAAATTAGAGTCCTAGTTGTTTCAAGTTTTGAGTCCTTTTCAAAATTAGAGTCCCATTTTTGAAAAAAAAAAAAACAATTTTCCCAAAATAATCTTGCAATTTCAAGTCGAGTCCCGGTGGTCTTTTAAATCCTTTTTACTATAGTTTTAAGAGGGTTTTTCATAAGATTTATCTCCTTGGTTAAGGACCCCGGATTTCAAATTTGTCACCCTTCCATAAATAAATGATAGGATCCCAACATTTCAGGTTGAGTGTTAGTGTTCTAGGAAAGTTTTCATTTTTTTAATTCTTCTAAAATTTTTAGTTAAAGTCCTTTTTAATCTAATCCTTGAGTTAAATTTCAAAATTAAATACTATGCTAATTGAAAACCGAACGTTAATGTTTAATTTTTGAAATCGGTTCTTTCAATCTTTTAATCAAATTTTAATTAAGTCCTTTTATTTTTAAACCGGGGTTGTCATTTGATATTAAGGTCAGTTCATAAGAGCTAGTTTCTTTAAGTCAAAATTGGTCAATCATATTTATTGCTCAGGGCCCTTTAAGCAAAAGTCAAAATTGGTCAAAAATTAAAAAAATCACAACACATTTTATTGGGGGAGTGAGGCACATTTCTCCTATGTATGTGCACGTGCAAGTGCAAGTGACATCCAAATCAAAAATATACATGTCACGGTACTAGGAGGGTGGGGATACATTAGTATATGTGTAAGATACAAGGAAAAATGAAAAAGGTGCACAAAGAGTTGTTGCAGGAAAGAGAACCTGTGGGTATATACAGGCTGAAAGTATACAAAATAAAAATCAAAATACAAAAAAAAAAAAAAAAGCAGATGGCATGCCCTCCATTCCTATGCTACCATTTAGGGCTCTTATTCACCTGCACACAGAAAAGAAGAATGGAGTTAGTTAGTTGGAGATCTAAAAAATCAGAAAAAGGAAACCACGAGTCTGTTAGGGGGAATTATTCCCTACCAAGTGGAGGGGGAGGCTGAATTTGGCGCCAAAATCACCCTTCGGACTCCCTATAAATAGGGAGGGGCTCACAATGCAAAGGGCACCCCTCAGTTAGTAAAGAAACCCTAGTGAAATTGAGAGAAGTGAGGAAAAATTCAGAAAAGAGGGGAGGTTCTACTAGTTCAAAAAAAGAATTAAGAAGAGAGAGTGAGGTTCTGCCAGAATGAGAGCATGATAACACTCTATAGAATTTGAGAGAAATTAGAAAGAAGTGAGTATAGAGAAAGACTGCAGAAGTTAGAGGGAAAGAATTAGAGGGGAGACTCTACATAAATGGATAGGGATTTAGAGGTTTCAGGGGAAGACTCAGAATATAGAGCAGCAATTCAACGTTACAAATTTGAGCAACATTTAGCAGCAGATCAAAGAGTCCAACACATTCAAAGCAAGGAAAAGAAGACCGTAGGAAAGCAAAATAGGGTAAATTCTTATTTCACACTCCTTAATTTATTTCAATTCATACAAATGGGTGTGATATGAGAGCAGGTGCCCTTACTCCCTCTCAGGTTTTAAACGTGGGATCAGACGCAAACCCCGTATCCGAACCCGAGATCTCTCCACACTCACCAGACTCAAACCATAGACTCTGACCTGCTTTCGTGTTTGAACAACCTAAACTAAACCCCTTTGGATGAGTCCTAGAAAGCCCAATTTGTACTCCAAAACACCTAGCTTGCTTACAAGCCCTGAGCCCAATTTTGAATACCCCATGCTCAGTCAGTTTTAGAAATGACAGAAGCCCAGTTTGAAAGAAAATTTCCAACCCATTCTTAATTTTTCAACCCAAAGCCCATTCTAAACTTTCAACCCATTACCATTTTTAAAAATGAGGCCCACTTTCACTTTGAAAACCATTCAACCCATTTTGATAGTCAATCGATTCAAAAATCAAACCTCCAAGCCCATTTTGACTTAACCTAGTATGTTTTCAAATCTTAAAATAAGCCCATTAAATTTAAACCAACCCAACTCACCCTAGGCCCTGTTCCAAAATCCAACAAGCCAGCCCATTTTGTTTTAAAAAGATTAACCAGGCTTTGTTTTAAGAATTGACCAAAGCCCATTTTAAAATTATGGGCCCATTTTCAAAACCTATATAGGACCTAAAACCCATTTTTGACCCGACTCACTCGGGGTCCCCCAATTTCACATAACTCACCCGGGTTGACTTATGCGACTTAACCTTGGTTTGACACACCCTTACCCTATCATCGGGTTGAGACGAGTTGACTCATCTTCAACCTAAGGCCTCCCATCTCCCTTGAAAGTTTTAACCCTAACCTGCAAACGGAGCTCCAACCCTAACGAATTCAGAATTCAAATTCCAAACATCAATCAATCAACATCCAACCAGTTGTTGGCCTAGCTAGGCTTACAAATCTTGATTTTGATGATAACAAAGTAAGGTTATCTAATGTGTTTCCAAGTGATACTATTTTAGGAAAAGATGATTTCAGTAATAAAAAGGAAAATTCCGAAAGCTCAAACTTCAAATGTCATATCTTGAAAGCTCACAAGGATCAAGGAACAAGGAAATTCTTACATAAATACAAGTGATCCATAATGAAAGCTCAGAGAAGTTTGAAAGATCCAAGATCAACAAAAAAAAAACAACTCAAAGAAAAGAAGTGTCAAAATTGTTTTTAGAACAAGCTTTGTAAGTACTTTAAGTTGATTCAAGATTGAATATTCTTTTTGAAGCTCATTAGGCAAAGAGACTTAGAGATCGTAGTTTTAAGATTTGGAACTTATTTTTCAAAGAAAACCAAATTAAGATTCTAAGTCTAAATAAACAAAGGAGAGAGAAATAAAAAAAAATGTCTTAGAATAAGAAACAACCACTTGGCATACGACTGCCTATCTATGGACAGAAGAATGACATATTAAAGGATCTTAAACAAGGTGATAGAAGCATGACAGACGACTATCAGGCACTTGACAGACGACTGTTAGTGCAAATTGAAACAACTGCGTAGGTTTTTCCAGCTGACTGCCACTCTTCTGTATGTTGTTAAAAACTTGGTTGTTCAGTGACAGACGATAGCCACCCTAATGATAGGCGACTACCACCTTACTGTTTGATATGCTTGAAATACATGGATAGATGACTGTCAAAGAGCACACAAGCGTCTGGCTTGCGAAAAATTTTAAAATACACAACGGATATATTTTTAAAATTTCAATTACTTAAGGTCCAAATAAATATAAAACTTGGACCCTACTCCAAGTAAACTTAGGGAACAAGTTAGAAACCTTTATACATCTATAAATACCCTCAAGTTACATTGATTTGTACACCAAGAAATCAATTCAGCAATTAAACTCTCTCTCAAGCATTCTGAAATTCTAAAAGTTCTTTGTTGCTCACAACATCCATGAAGTTCTCTAAAGTCTTGCTGGTTTTCTCACTGATATTGCACTACAATTGTTAATTCTTTCATCTATTGAAAGATTCCTATGGTGATAAATCTCTAGAGCTTCAATCTGAATTTCGTATTATGAATTTTATTGAAGTACATAGTTTTTGATCTGTACTAATCAACTCTCTGAGGAGCAAATTATTGTACTTCTCATTTCAAATCTTTTTAGCAGATTGATAAACAGTTCGAGTGTTGAATCGTTGGACCAAACAAGGGAATATTCTTTGGAGAAGGCAGACTCTAGCCTTAACCAAGGAGTGTTGTAATCAGTATTGTTTTGCCTGGTAAAGGAACGGTGATAGTGAATCCTTTGGTGGTTTTGCCAAGTGTGAGGACATAGGCAGTGTTGAAGCTGAACCTTATAAAATCTTGTGTTCTTCTCTCTCTTCCCTACTCTTTACTTTTCAGAAAATATTATAAATTGCGTGGATGCTTTATAAAACTCTGAATTCTAAGTGTCTTGTTGTTAAATACACCGGAAAGTAATTTGTTTTGGTTTGATCAGCATTGATTGCGGAAACCGAAAGGGACTATGTTGGTTGATCATCCTTAACTTATTAAACTTAAAGTTTATTTAAAAATTGAACATTGGGAAGAAATGTGTTTGTGAAAATTGACACAAGGCTTATACACATTCAGCAAGTTTTACATATTGATACGAGGCTATTATTACAAGAATTAAGTGGTTGATTATTATTTTTTGGTTGTGATTACTCTCAATCAATTTTGTGATTGTGTTTGAGCATTAATTATTGTTATAACACAAAAGTATTAAAAAGGGAGGAATAAAATTTTTTAAATCCCAATTCACCCCCCTCTTAGGAAAGCTATTCCAATTTCAATTGGTATCAGAGCCTGGTTATAGTAATTCCCAACAAGAAACTATAAAAAGATCAAATGGCAAATATAAGAGTAGCTCCCTTCGGTGAGGGCGAATCCTCAACCCGATCACCAATCTTTTGTGGACATAATTATACCTTTTGGAAGAAGAGAATGTAAATATATCTCCAACACATGGATTGGAAAGCTTGGGAAGTAGTTATGGATGGAGACCTAATTCCTACTAAGATAGTAGTTGGAAAACAAATTCCTAAAGAGTAAAAGGATATGATCGATATAGACTATAAGATGCTCTAAATAAATTCAACTGCAATAAACGCCCTATATTGTGCTTCAGGTGCCAATGATTTCAATAGGGTCATGTCCTGCAAAACGACTAAAAAAATATGGGACAAATTAGAAGTAACATATGAAGAAAGAGTAGATGTTAGAGACAATAGGATAGATATGTTAACAAATGAGTATGAAGCATTCAAAATGAATTCAGATGAAACAATCTCGAGTATATACCAAATTCACTCACATAATCAATTCCTTAAGTGCCTTAGGAAAAATTTACACTACCAACGAAATGATTAGGAAAATTCTAAGAGGCCTTCCCTCCATATGGGAATCAAAGGCTACTGCTATCACAGAAGGTAGAAATCTTAAGACCACCTCACTAGATGAACTTAAAGGTTCACTACTTACCTATGAAATGGCTTTAAAAGAAAGAAACCCCGAACCCAAGCATAAAAGGTCTATTGCATTAAAAGCTTCTAGTAATAGCTCAAGTGAAGAGGAAAGTGAATCAAGCGACTTAGATCAAGATGAATTAACATTCATCACTAAAAGACTACACAAGTTCTATAGGAGAAATAAAAGGTTTCCTAGAAAGTTTAATAAAAAGAAGCCTGAAAAAGGAGAGACAAGTAGAAAAGAAAATAAAAGTAAAAATGAACCTCCTATGTGCTATCATTGCAAGAAACCAGGGCACATCAAGCCGGACTACCCGTTACTCAAGAAAGACAAGAAGAAAAAGAAGGAAGCTATGAAGGCCACTTGGGATGATTCAAGCTCCAGCGAGATGGAAAACGAGTCAAATGGACAAGATATGGTGAATATATGCTTTATGGCGAGTGACGAAGAGGTAAATTCCTATTACTCTTCAACAGAATCTAACAATAAGTCTATCGCGACGTCTCGGGAGCGCGTGTGCCCCGGGTGGCGAAATAAAAAATCAGTTAATGTTTTCATGGAAAAACATGGAATGTCAGAGTCGCCACTAACCTTTTAGTGTGGTTAGAACACATGATTACTACCCCGTTAGGGGTAGAGTGGGTCTATGTTACCAGAGTTAGGCTCGGGAGTTCGGTTACGCGAGGGGAAGGTACAAGCACCCCCTGCGCGCCCGTTCTTACGAACAGTACCTAATTAATTTGAAATTATCCCTAAGTTAATCTAATAAGTCTTTACATTACTCCTTTTTATGAATTTATAAATACACATAAAAAATAAATAAATAAATAAACACATATAATATATATATATATATATATTCCCTCAGAACTTAAGGTACGTGATGCCCGAAGGCTTATACCCCCGCAATAAAATCATAGGGATAAAACCGAAAATAATTTACAAAATACACTCCCAAATTTTGAAAATTTTTTAGGGTTTTTATAAGTATTAAAATATTAGTTGGGAGGTTTTAATATATGGTAATAGAGTAATAAGCAATACATACTTACTAAAATATTATGAATGTCAAAATAAGTAACTAGATACCATATTACTATATATATATATTAATATACTAAGGATACTATAATAAATCTCATCACATGTAAACATAATAGAAATACTATAATGTTATCACTATATATATCAAAATACTAAAAATACCATATATGCTTAGATCCTAAAAATTCTAAAAATACCATAAACAATATGAATTAATCAAAGCCCTAAGATATATACGCAATTAACATAGCAATAGGGAAAAACCCAAGGTATACGGTAGTAATGCAACAATACTAATAATCCAAAAGATACCATATTAACAAAATCATAATAATAGTTCAAAACATACAATATTAACATGAAGTAACCGAAGCCCTAATATATTATAACAATAATACGCTACTTGTAACAATAACACAACCAATATGTATATATGTATATATATCATAGCACATAATTACAATTGATAAATGCTACTAGAATAATAAGGTGTATACATCATAATATTAATAACAATACAGGCCCTATATAACTTTAATCTGATCATAAACAATAATATCCGATAATAGGGAAGAAATCAAACCCTAAAAAGGAAATCAATGTGTAACAATATGGAAACAATAAATACACATATATGATAATATAGAAATAGTCAAGCTATGGAAATCAATACGTGATAAAATGGAAACTCTGTAAATCCAAATAAGGAAACCCTAAAAATGAATATGAAATTTAATACATACCCTAAATACGACAAAAGTATAAACTTGAAGGTTAAAACAAATTTTAATTGTAACACTTCTACAACAATAATAATGTTCATTAAATAATATGCACCACCAAAATACCAACAAGAACATCAACTAACAAATTTTACGAACCCTACAACAATGGGAACAAATCAATTAATATTCACAATAAAAAAATATAGACATGGGTTTTAAATATGAAAACAATTAAAGATATGGACATGGGTATATATATAAATAATTAGAACCCTAAACAAATTTAAGCCTAAAATAATCGACATCCTAAAGTAAAGAAAAATCCTGCAATAAAAACAAATTGATGTTAAATATATATATATAATCTGATTAATATTATAGCCAAAGGTGGAAAAATCCTGCAAAAAACATATTAATGTTAGATATACAAATATACAAAGCTCAATTTAAATGTACAAGAAAAATAAAAAAATAAGAAATAAATAAACTTCATGTGTACACATGCATGTGTGTGACAGTGTGTGCTTGTGGTCGTGGACTACATGCAGTGGGGCTTACAGAGGGGGCCGGAGATGGGAGTCGTGGCTGGAGGGGGCTCGGTTTGCCTGGTGTGAGGCCGAATCTGCTGGTTCGTCAAGTATGGAGGCCGGGAGGTTGACTGTGTTACTGGGTGGTGAGGTTACCGTAATGGTTGTTGCGGTTCTTTTGTGATGGTCGCCGGAGATCTGGTATGGCCGGAGCTATGCAGAGAGGGCGGCGGTCTGGTGCGGCAGGGGTATTGCTGTGGTGATGTTCTTGGGTGGTCTTCTGTGCTGTGGTGTTTCGGGTATGAGTTGCTGTGGAGTGGTGTGGTCGAGAGCAGAGTAAAGGGAGATGGGGCTGCCGATGCACGGACTGGAGGGAATGGTGCATGTGTAGAGTTGCTGAAGATCGGCTGGATGATGGTGAGTTTGAGTCTGCCACAGCCGTGGAGTGTTGTGGTTCTTGCGGAGATGGGTGCCGGAGTTGCCACTGCTGCTGGGTGTTTGGGAAGCCGTTGGTTCGGGGCCGCTGTGATGCTGAACGAAGAAGACGCGGCGGCAATGATGGGGCTGTGAGTGGGCTGGCCGGAGAAGCTGGTTGCAGAAGGTCTGGGGAACTATGGCGGTGGGCGTCGTCGGAGTGTTGCAGCGATCTGGAAGCTGCTGAAGGGTGGTGCTCGGGTCTGCTACTGTGACGGCGACGTGGAGAAAGAACAAAGATAGGGAGAATGGAGATGGGAGAGGGTGACGGCGGTTGTGTGTCTCCGGGGAGGAGAAGAAGAAGAAGCAGGAATATTTTCTTTTTTTTTTTGGCCTTGGCCTGCCTTTGCCCTGTGTTCGTGCGCTCCCCCCAGCTGTTATATAAAAAAAAAAATTTTGAAAACCCTAAGAAACTTTCCTTTCTTGATTTTATTTTTCTTTTTCTCTTTTTTTTTATACTTTTATTCTTATTGTAATAATGAAAAAGGAAATAATATTAATAATAATAATCATAATAATATAAATATCAATAAAGGTAATAATAATAATAATACTACTAAATAGTAAATAGTAATAAATAATTATAGTAAAAATAAAAATAATAAAGATAAAATAATAATAATAATAATGATAATAATAAATGAATAACAGTGATAATAATAAATTACTTATAATAATATAGGAAAATAAATAATAATAATAATAATAATAATATTAATAATAATAAACAAATAACAATAATAATAATAATAATAAAGTATCAATTTTGAATAAAATAATAATAATAATAATAATAATAATAATAATAATAATAATAATAAGGTAATAATAATAATTATAGTAAATTAATAATAACAATAATAATAAACAAAAAAATAATTATAAGAAAGTAATAATAAAAATACTAATAATAATAATAATAAAATAATAATAAAAAGGGAACCCCTTATTCTATTTGGTTAGGGCAAAAATAGGGTGTTTACAAAGTCTTGATGAATCTTGCTATAGTATGCCTTCCTATAAAGAACTACAAGCTAAGCTATTTTCTTTACACAAAAGATTCATAAAAGTCTCCAAGAGAAACATAACTTTGAAAGATTAAAATAAAGAATTAATGAAGTAACTTGAAACACCTAAAAACCAGTGAAAAGAAGAAAGATTCTTATATTGAAAAATTAGAAGAAGAAATAAAAGAAATTACTCAAGATTAAAGAAGATGATTTAAATAAAAAAAAGAGTTAGAGATAATCGAACTTAAGAAATCAATAGAGGATAAAGAGAAAATTATATATAACTTTACCAAAGGAAAATAAAATTTTGAAAAAATGATTGGACAGCAAAGACTACATGGAAGTAATGAAGGGATGGGTTATAATGGTAAAACAAATAAAAAGAGTAAGCAGCTATACATGAGATATTTTGTCAAAGAAGCCAAGCATTATACTAGTACTTCTTCAAACAACAAACATGAACACATCACTTGCTACATGTGCAAGACTCAATTGCCCATTAAAAATAAAATATGTTAAAGTTCAAGGAGAATGGAAAGTAAATAATGGAACTAAAAACAATTCCAAGAAAGTTAAGAGAATTTGGGTTCCAAAGACTAAAACAATGAATCCCTCATTGTAGGTGTGCTTTAGGACAACACCATCAACGAATAAATGGTACTTGGACAGTGGGTATTCAAGGCACATGACCGGTGATAGGACCAAGTTCACCACATTAAAACAAAAGGATGGGGGATATGTAACCTTCAGCGACAATGCCAAAAGTAAAATTGTTGGCATCGGATAAATAGGTAAACAAAATTCTCTTACTATTGATAATGTGCTATTGGTAGAAGGATTAAAAGACAATCTTTTAAGCATTAACCAATTAAGTGACAAAGGGTTCGAAATAACTTTTAAGAAAGAAAAATGTGTTATTCAAAACCCTAAGAATAATAAAACCTTATTTATAGCCCATAGGATAAATAATGTATATTGTATAAACCTTGAGAACTTAGTAAATCAAAATGTAACTTGTTTAGCTGCAATGAATGAAATGAGTTGGCTTTGGCATAGGAAACTAGGACATGCTTGTATGGATCTATTATCCAAACTATCCAATAAAAATTTTGTAAAAGGGTTACCAAATACAAAATTCATAAAAGACAAAATTTGTGATGCATGTCAAAAAGGAAAGCAAGTCAAAACAAGTTTGAAAAAGAAAAAATACATACCAACTAAAAGACCTCTAAAACTCTTACGCCTAGACTTTTTTGGTCCAACTAGAATCCTAAGCTTAGGAGGCAAACAATATGCTTTTGTAATTGTAGATGACTATTCAAGATTTACTGGGGTATTATTCTTAGTAAACAAAGATGAAGCTTATAACTTGCTAATCACCTTATGCAAGAAATTACAAAATGGAAAAGGCTATAATGTAACTAATTTTAGAAGTGATCAAGGTAGGGAGTTTAAAAAAAAAGATGTTGATAAATTTTGTAATGAACATGGAATAAACCATAATTTTTCAGCACCTAGGACTCCACAACAAAATGGAGTTGTAGAAAGAAAAAATAGAACCCTCCAAGAAATGGCAAGAACCATGATAAACGAAAATAATCTACCTAAATACTTTTGGGCAGAAGCTGTAAATATAGCTTGTTATATTATAAATAGGGTATCCATTAGGTCAAGCTTAGATAAAACACCGTATGAACTATGGAAAGGTAGAAAACCTAACATTTCCTACTTTCATGCATTTGGGTGCAAATGCTTTATTCTTAATACTAAAGATGATTTAGGAAAGTTCGATGCAAAATCTGATGAAGGTATCTTCTTAGGTTATTCCACAAATAGTAAAACCTATAGGGTTTATAATAAAAGGACTCTTACTATTGTTGAATCCATTCACATAACTTTTGTGAATCAAATAATTATGACAATAAAGTTAAGAATGATGAAAAAGAAGATATCTCACAAAAAGAAGAAGATCTTGAAATAAAAGAAGAAAATAATAATGAAGCTTGAAATGAAAACACCATAGAAAATCTAGAACTACCTAAAGAATGGAGATATACTAAAAGTCACCCAAAAGATCAAATTCTCGGTGAACCATCAAAAGGAATAACCACTTGAGCCTCATTAAAAAAAAATATTTGTAACCATTATGTTTTTTTGTCTCAAGATGAACCAAGAATATAGAAGAAGATTTAAAAGATGATTCTTGGATTTTAGCTATGCAGGAGGAACTAAATCAATTTAAAAGAAGCCAAGTATGGGAACTTATACCTAAACCCAAAGATAAATCAATCATAGGAACCAAATGGGTATTTAGAAATAAAAAAGATGAAAATGGGGTAGTTATTAGAAACAAAGCTAGGTTAGTAGCACAAGGTTATAATGAAGAAGAAAGTATCGATTATGAAGAAACCTTTGTTCCCGTAGCAAGAATGGAAGCTATAAGGATGCTTCTTGCCTATGCAGCACATAAAGATTTTAAATTATATCAAATGGATGTAAAAAGTGCATTTTTAAACGGTTATATAAATGAAGAAGTTTACGTTAAACAACCTCCAGGATTTGAAGATTCTAAAAACTCAAATCATGTATTCAAGTTAACGAAAGCGTTATATGGATTGAAACAAGCTCCTAGAGCTTGGTATGAAAGACTAAGCAAGTTCCTACTCCAAAACAATTTTTCAAGAGGAAAGATAGATAGCACTTTATTTATAAAAACCAAAAATAATGATATGCTTATAGTACAAATTTATGTTGATGATATTATATTTGGTGCAACTCATGAAGATTTGTGTAATGAATTTTCTACATCTATGCAAAAAGAATTTTAAATGAGCATGATGGGAGAGTTAAATTACTTCCTAGGGTTACAAATTAAATAAGCTAAAAATGGAACATTCATAAATCAAACTAAATATATCAAAGACATGTTAAAAAAGTTTGATATGCAAGAAAGTAAACCCATAGGAACTCCCATGAGCACCTCAACGAGTCTTGACAAGGATGAAAAAGGAAAACAAGTAGATACCAAACATTACCGAGGAATGATAAGAAGCTTACTATATTTAACAGCAAGTAGACCAGATATCATGTTTAGTGTATGTATATGTGCTAGGGTTCAATCGGCTCCTACGGAATCACATCAAATCGCAGTTAAATGAATACTTAGATATTTGCGAAGCACACTTGATCTAGGTTTATGGTATCCAAAGGGAACTGATTTCGAAATGATAAGTTATTCAGATGTGGATTATGTAGGATGCAAAATAGATAGAAAGAGCACTAGTGGGACTTGTCACTTTCTAGGACACTTACCAGTTTCTTGGTTTTTAAAGAAACAAATTTCGTAGCATTATCTACAGATGAAGCATAATACATAGCAGTTGGGAGCTGTTGTGCTCAAACATTATATATGAAACAACAATTAAGGGACTTTCAAATTCAACATCAAACGATTCCTATAAAGTGTGACAGTACAAGTGATATAAATATTTCAAAAAAAAATCTAGTACCACACTCAAGAACCAAACATATTGGTATACGTCATCACTTCTTAAAAGATAATGTAGATAAGAAGGAAATAGTTCTTGAATTTGTTAACACACTATCAATTAACTGATATATTTACAAAACCACTAGCAGAAGATCAATTTGTATTTATCCGACGGGAATTGGGAATGTTACATATACGAGAAGTAAACTAAGAGAGAAAAGAATTTTCCTAAAGGGTAGACAACTACCAGATATCAGGCAGGTGCCTAACAGGCTACTATCTATCTGGAAAAACAGTTGACAGCTAACTGTCACCTTGATGACAGACGCCTGTCTCGTGGCGGTTCAAGTTTACTTAACATGAAAAACACTCTTTTTAAAGCCCTAGAGGCGTGTCAATTCGTCTACCATCACTAAACCAGCTCCTCTTTACCTCTCCTCTAAGATTCTCCTCTCCAAACCTTTACCCGACCACTTCATCATACCCTAAATCCTTCACACCTAGGGTTTCTCGAATTTCTACTTCATCAACATGCCAAGAACCAAATCAGTCTGGAAAAAGGACAAGGCATCTTCTTCTCGACATTGAAAAATGATTGGTTTCATGCAAAAACCTTGTACCAAAATCACAACTCCACTATCGATCCAATATTTGGTAAGGTACTCGATGTCTCTTTCTTTAAAGAAAATTTCCCTGAGATTCTTGAGTTATTAAAAAATATAGGTTGGG
Organism: Malania oleifera; assembly: GCF_029873635.1. Classification (NCBI taxonomy): domain Eukaryota; kingdom Viridiplantae; phylum Streptophyta; class Magnoliopsida; order Santalales; family Ximeniaceae; genus Malania; species Malania oleifera. The sequence goes on from NC_080418.1 coordinate 51,332,900, forward strand.
ACAAGTTTGTTCTTCACCAAGTTAAAAGATATTACCCTAATTAGATCAAACTTTTTTACTCAAACTTGGTAAAGAAAGATGTTGGATTAGCCACTGAAGTATTTGGCCAAAAGATCACACTTACTCCACACTCACTAAGGAAAATACTTCGCATAAAGCATGGTGATTTTGAGTGCAATCCAATAGAAAAACAATGGACAATGGAGCAAGGGTTTTCCCCGCAAGAATTTCTACCTCTTGTGATGAACAATCAACCTATCTATTTTTGAAATCCTCCACAATACAAACAGCTCAATTTGCAAGCACAAAATCTTCACAAAATTATTGCTTATAATATAATTCCTAGAGCAGGATCCTTTGATCATATTTCCTTCTTTGATTTCTTCGTCATGTGGTGCATACTAAAAGGAAAGAAATTGGATTTAGCTAGCCTCATACTCAAATAGATGATCATGAAGCTCGAATCTCCTAGAATTGGACTTCCATATGGTGGCATTCTTTCCTTAGTTTTTGCTCACTTTCAATTCCTCTCTCCATCTTCCAAAATAGTGAAGCGAACCCATTCTAACCTATTCTCCTCCACTACTCTAAAAAGGATGGGTTACAAGAAATATACTGAGGGATGGATGTTTAGGGGAAATAGGCCTATTCCATCAGAGCCAAAAGAACGTAATCCAGCTCCTGAAGAAGCTGATATGCCACCATTGTTTCTTCCTTTTTATCAACATTATTCTAGCTTCAGTTCTAATATGAGGGATGGTTTTGCTTCTCTTCAAGACAAGATCTCAAATATTGATGATAAATACACTTTACTGGATAAACGTCTTCACAACATAGAGCACCGTGTCAATAGTTTAGAACCAAATGACACTGATGAAGAAAGTGATGAAAATGATGATGGCTCACACAAATCATCCGATGAAGAGGCCAAATCTAATGAAGACTCTGTTGACAACAATCTAAAGGGAAAGGAATTACTGTAAATAGTGACACAGCTTCTGATGCTTGACTAAAGACTTTTGATGATGTTTGTACTTTTTGCTGTTTTGTATGCTACACATGCTCAGTTTAAGGATATATTATGCCTTTTTGTTGATGTCAAAAGGGGGAGTATGTGTGTGCGCAAAGTCTATGAGTCTATGTTTCTAGTTTGATGAACTATGAGTTCTATGTATTTGTTTCTATGTATATGCTTAAATGTTAGTCTATGAGTCTATGTTTCTAGTTTGATAAGCTATAAGTTCTATGTATTTGTTTCTATGTATATGCTTAAATGTTAAATCTAAAATTATGTCTTAATGAAATTAAGTTTATGCTTATTGACGGGGGGAGTATTATTTTTCTATCTTTGCTCCTTCTTTTTCATCATCAAAAAGAGGGAGATTGTTGGCCTAGCTAGGCTTACAACTTTTGATTTTGATGATAACAAAGTAAGGTTATCTAAAGTGTTTCGAAGTGATACTATTTCAGGAAAAGATGATTTCAGTAATAAAAAGGAAAATTTCGAAAGCTCATAAGGATCAAGGAATGAGGAAAGTCTTACATAAATACAAGTGATCCATAATGAAAGCTCAGAGAAGTCTGAAAGATCCAAGATCAACGACAAAAAAAACTCAAAGCAAAGAAGTGTCAAAATTGTTTTTAGAACAAGCTTTGTAAGTACTTCAAGTTGATTCAAGTATGAATACTCTTTTTGAAACTCATTAGGCAAAGAGACTTAGAGACCTTAGTTTTAAGACTTGGAACTTATTTTTCAAAGAAACCCAAATTGAGATATTAAGTCTAAATAAACACTGGAGAGAGAAATAATAAAAAAAAAATGTCTTAAAATGAGAAACAACCACTTGGCAGATGATTGTCTGTTTAAAAGATCTTAAACAAGGAGACAGAAGTAGGACAGACGATTGTCAGTGCAAATTGAGATGACTTCGTAGGTTTTTCCAACTGACTACCACTTTTCTGTATGTTGTTAAAAGTTTGGTTGTTCAGTGACAGACGACTTCCACCCTAATGATAAGCGACTGCCACCTTACTGTTTGTGAAATATATGTTTGAAATACATAGAAAAATGATTGTCAGAGAGCACACAGGTCTGACTCAAGACAGATTTTAAAATACACAACAGATATATTTTTTAAATTTCAATTACTTGAGGTCCAAATTACTATAAAACTTGGACCCTACTCCAAGTAAACTTGGGGAACAAGTTAGAAACCTTTCTACATCTATAAATACCCTCAAGTTACATTGATTTATACACCAAGAAATCAATTCAGCAATCAAACACTCTCTCAAGCATTATGAAATTCTGAAAGTTCTTTGTTGCTCACAACATCCACGAAGTTCTCTAAAATCTTGCTGGTTTTCTCACTAATATTGTGCTACAATTGTTAATTCTTTCATCTATTGAAAGATTCCTACGGTGATAAATCTCTAGAGCTTCAATATGAATTTCATATTGTGAATTTTATTGAAGTACATAGTTTTTTATCTATACTAATCAGCTCTTTGAGGAACAAATTCTTGTACGTCTTATTTCAAATCTTTTTAGAAGATTGATAGATTGCTTGAGTGTTGAATCATTCGACCAAACAAGGGAATATTGTTTGGAGAAGGCGACCTCTAGCCTTAACCAAGGATTGTTGTAATCGGTATTGTTCCGCCTGGTAAAGGAACGGTGATAGTGAATCCTTTGGTGGTTTTACCAAGGGTGAGGACGTAGGCTGTGTTGAAGCCGAACCTCATAAAATCTTGTGTTCTTCTCTCTTTTCCCAACTCTTTAATGTTCAGCAAAGATTATAAATTGCGTGGATGCTTGGTAAAACTCCGAACTCTAAGTGTTTGGTTGTTAAATACACCGGAAGGTAATTTGTTTTGGTTTAATCAGCATTAATTGCGGAAACCGAAAGAGACTACGTTCATTGATCATCCTTAATTTATTAAACTGAAAGTTTATTTAAAATCTGAACATTGGGAAGAAGTGTGTTTGAGAATATTAACACATGGCTCTTACACATTCAGCAAGTTTTACATATTGATACATGACTATTATTACAAGAATTAAGTGGCTGATTATTTTTTTTTGGTTGTGATTACTCTGAATCAATTTTATGATTGTGTTTGAGCATTGATTATTATTATAACACAAAAGTATTAAAAAAGGAGGAATAAAATTTTAAAATCCCAATTCACCCCCCTCTTAGGAAAGCTATTCCAATTTCAACTATATCGCACACATCACACATAGAAAGTTAAAAAGAAAGAACAGTCAGGGGAACACTTAGCTTTGCTTTTCAGGCTTGCATCCTAAGGGGTTTAAGGTCATCATCAGAACCTTGTTTCCAAACTTGCCCTTTCATAACCGTCCTTGAACGCTTAAGCTAGCAATTTGAGTTCAGCATCGATATTAGGTGGGAAGAACCGAAGCCTTGATCTGAAACCTTGGGATTTCAAATCATTCACCAGTAAGCAGCCACCCTCTGGATCGGCCGAGGGAAGAACCATGTGGAATGAATGAGGCTTCAGTGTGAAATTTTGAGAAGGGGAGGATCGAGTCTCAAGGGGGCTGATAGAGATTGGGGTTTAGATCTCTCTTCGCAGGGTTTCTAAGAGGCAAAAGTTTAGAGGTTAAGAGCGAGTGTTTGGAAGAAGCTAAGGTGTTTGGATTAAAGTTGCAAAAGTGGGAAGCTTACATGTTGAGTGGCTTAGGGTTTCATCCTGCATAGGACAGAGAGAATGCGGGAGAGAAAATAGGAATCCAAAAATGAGAAAACCTAAAAAATTTTTGTTTAAGTATTACCAGCCTTGGGGACATGAGATCAGGACGCGTCACACTTCGTTGTCCGTTCAATGAACGTGCAACATGTTTTAATCCCATCCATTCACATGATGTTCTTTGTGTATGATTAAGATTTAGCCATGTGGGCAATCTGAGTGTGACATATAGACTGCCATAGGTTCTAAATCATATCGCATGGATAAGAATCAGCAGCATCATTAACCCACGCACTCACCGTCTTGGCTTTTGGATAATGGCTCTGCATCAGCGGTCAAAATCCCCCATGTCAGGAGCATTTATAAGGATCTGATTCTGTTGACCTTATAGGTCACACCCAGTTTTGATAATGACAAGTACTTATTGTATTTGATGGTTGTTTGAGAATATGTGCGGGTATACAATTGGCGAATCTAAATGATGGCAGAAGAAGCAGAAGTTAAAGGCCCTAAAGACATTATTTGTGTTGTATTTAAATTCATTATTTATTATGGTTCTGTAATAATAAATAGGATCTGGGTTGTAATAATCAAATGCATCACATGTATGATATGATAGGTAAGCTCAAACAAAAAAGACCTAGAATGACCCTAGGATACTCATACATGCACACACACACACACACACACACACACACACACACACACACACACATATATATATATATATATATATATATATATATATATATGCTTATATGGTTAGGGTGATTGCATAATAAAATCAAACCGCAATGCACTGAAAATGCATCTTCAGTCGATCGTACGTCCCAAGTATAAATCTGTCGGTCGATGGAACCGGTCATCAGGTCAACGTTTGACCACCTCACGGTCGACCGAACCTGGCCCAGCTCAAGTCACCTGATCGGCCGAACATCCTTCAGGTCAAACATTTGACCACACGTGTGTTTAACCAACTGCTCGGTCGACCGAACCACTTAGTTCAAACTCACACGGTCAACCGAACCGCGTGAGAAATGGAAAATCGCCTTGGTACCCTAGTGTTCGGTCAACCAAACTTTCAGTTCAAAATTTACTCGATCGACCGAACTTGGACACTCGGTCAACCAAACCTCACCTTCAGTCGACCGATGCTTTCAGGTTGCCATATTATTTTTACTGCGATTAAATATTTTAAATAGGGTTAATTGGGTTAAAATGTTTTAAAACAATTACAATAATTCCCTATATGTACTGGACGACTATAATCAAGGGGAAGTCTATATATACCCCCTCATTTGACAAGATTAGGAAGAGGTTAGCAATCTTAGTTAGGAAAAATCCTCTGAAATGCAAAAATCTCCTAAACTCATTTTTGAGCCTCCTACACTCATTCTTACCATATTTTATTGCTTTAATCTCTTTGTAAGTGTGACTGAATGTTCTTCTCATTAGGGTTAAGCTCTCTCTTGTTCTTTTTAATTGAGATTATTTTATTAGAGAGCTAAGTTTGAAGTTTCCCTAGGAGACTTTGTTAATAAGTCTTCCCCAGGAATACTTCATTGGGCCTTTGAGGTTTGCATTGTCATTGCAATACTCAAGGAGTTCACATTGGATTTTGATTGTTGAAATATTTTACAAATCATTTTCAAAATATCTCTTGTGCTTATATTTGAGAAATATATATTTTGAGGTATTTGCTTGAGTACTAAAAGATCTTTGTTGCTATACCTCTGATTGATATTATCATTTTAATACAAAGATCAAATAAATATTTTACAAACTATTGTTGAATATCTCTTGTGGTTTATTTTGATAAAAACCTCTATTGAGATATTTGAAGTATACTTATGATCTTTGCTAGTGCATTGTGATTGGAAATATTATTTTGACACAAAGATCCTATCACTTACACTCTCATGTACTGATTGCATTATTAATATTAATTTTGAGAGTAAACACTAAGGCTACACTGAGCTTATCATATTTTATCATTTGGTAGTGTATTGATTATATTGGTACATATCAGCTAGTGTAAAAAGAATTTAATTGTACGCAAAAATTGTATTTCAAATTTGTTGTACTCCAAGCACGGCCCTGAAGAGGGAGACTAGCCCTGTTGAATAGTCTCAGACTAGCTTAGACCCGGTTAGGAAAGCGAAGTGCACCATCCTCGTAAGGCGTGTTGGTTGAGGTCAGCTCCTTGGATTGACCTAGTTGTAACCAGCGCCGCTCCACCCGTTAAGTGAGCATTAGTGGAATTCTCGAACTTGTGAGCTAGAGGCAAGGACGTAGGCACAGTTGGCTAAACCTTGATAACATATCATGTGTTTGTTTATATCTCCTCACTCTATATTTACCGCACGTGTATGTTATGGTGTGAATGATGCACATTACTTAAATTTTAGCATATTATATTTATCGGCGCATTTGGGATTGCATAGAAAGACCCTAGGTTGTGATATTCTGCTAACATCTGGTTTAACTTAGGAATAAGTTTTAAAAATTTCAATTTACCCCCCTCTTGGGAATACACCAAACTTAATAGATTCGCTAGGCGACCTGTGTCATCCTTGTTCCCTAGCACCATTAATGCAGGGGAGGTCTGTTCATCTCATCCATCTGACCGCTGATGTGCATCAATGGCCAGGATCTCATGCGCGCCAGAACACATTAATGACAGCCTACCACATTCATTTGTGTGTCGCCATGTGGCACCTCATCTCGCTGGCAATCAATATAATAGGAAGACACACATTTAATGTTCATTTTCTAACCATCCAATCTCTGCTGCATTTCAACGAGCATGATGGCATCGCCCTTCCCAACGCCCGCTTCCCTGTGTGCTTGCTGACACCTGGCACTTTACCTCTCCTGTGATCAGAGTCTTGCATGATCATCTGACAGCCATCCAATCATCCGTTCCCGATGAACGGCCATGATCACTTCCTACTTGCAATCCAAATGTGTCCCCCGCTCCCCACTACACGATCTGGTTTGGCGTGAATGGATTGGATCACTCGGAAGCAAACGCCTGTTCGAACTTTGCTCAACCTACACACACGAACACGTGGTGAGCCTGTCCCCCACATCATTAATGCTTGAGATGGTCACATACTCGCCATTCGATCCGCACCCCACGAATGACCATGATGATGCCACGTAGAATTCATTTGCACGCCCCACACCAATTCAGCCACGCCACATGGCCCATGGTCCTGACTCGGACCATAAAACCAGTCTCCCTCGGACCGGTCAAAGTTTGACCGGTCCACCTCTCTAAACCGAGTTACATTGGTTCTTCTCGTTTTCTTTTAATTTTAACATATATATTTCAAATAATACATTTAATATTCATAAAAATTCATAAAAACTCAAGAAAATTACCAAAAAACCTGGAAAATTAGGGAAAATTTTTTTAAAAAATACTTTAAGTCAGTTTTCATTGTTTGAAATAATTCCCATGACAAAATCACATAAAAATACAAAAAATCACTAAACATATTCCAAAGTTAGTTAAATTTTTTTTGAAGCTAGAAAGTTATAGAAATTTCAGAAAAATCTAAAAATATTTTGGTCTCGACCAAGACCTCAAACTAGTTTTTCCCCTAGACCGTTCAGTGCTCAATCAGCTCCTCCCCTGAACTGGTTCACACCGGTTTTCTTCATTTCACTTGTTTATTATTGTTTAGATATCCAAACAATTCACAGAAAATCCATAAAAATTCAAAAAAAAAAAAAAAAACTCAGAAAATTTCTAAAAAAAATGTTTTTTGACTTACCATCATGGTTTTTGTCTTAATTTTGTTTTTTCTATTTTGAAGTTCGAGAAAAATATTGAAAAAATAAATAAAAATGACAAAAAAAATTAAAACTTAGAAAAAATCACAAAAATATTTTTTAAGCCCAGAAAATCATTTCCATCCCAAACAAATTCCAAAAACCTCCCGAAATATTACTTTTCACTTAGAAAATTCTATAAAAATTTCAAAACCCCGAGAGTGTATTTTTGTAAACTATTTTCTTGACTTTAATTCCCTATGATTACAATGGGAGGCATGGACTCTTCAGAGTACTGGATTGCCCTGGTTTTGAGGGAATACCTATATAGTATCTATTTTGTGCATTTTCTTTGGTTTTTGGAAGGGAGTAATTTTGAAAAGCTTATTAAATTTACTTTGGAATAATTTTCGATTAATCTGGTGCCGTTTGTAAGAACGGGCATGTAGGGGGTGCTTATACTTTCCCCTCGCGTAACCGTACCCCCGAGCCCGACTCTAGTAGCGCATACCGATTCTACCCCTAACGGGGTAGCAATAAAGTATTCTAACCGCACTCCAAAAGGTTAGTGACGACTTCATCACACATTATTTTTGCACGAAAAATTCTTTTTCAAAATACACATCCATTTTTCCTAGTTCCCAGCTGCACCCATTGCTAGAGTGGTTTCTGGTAGGTCCAAGACGTTGCGACAACTTAGAACGGTTAAGGGCCATCGAAGGATCCAATTCACCGGGTCTTGTTGATCTAACAGAACTCTGCCTGGTGCCGAAGATCACTCTACCGCCAAAATTCAAGATGCTAGACTTTGAAAAGTTCTACGGAACCTGGTGTCGAACCCACTTACAGATGCACTGTCAAGCGATGGCAACATACTTAGATGATGATAAGATAATGATGCACTACTTTCAAAGCAATTTGACTGGGTATGCTATCCGTTCATACATTCAGGAAGATAAGGCCCGGGTCCGCATTTGGAAGGACTTGGCCAACGCCTTTGTCACTCACTACCGCTATGTGACGGAGATGACACCTAACCGAATGACTTTGCAAGAAATGGAGAAGAAATCCACTGAAATTTTTGGAGAGTATGCTTATAGGTGGAGGGATGTGGCAATCCAGGTGAACACCCCGGTAAGTGACCGAGAGGCTATTTCTTTGTTCGTGAGCATACTGAAAAACCCCTACCACACTCATTTTTAGGGAGCAACTCCCCACGATTTCATGGATATTGTGGCTATAGGAGGGAGAATTAAAGTCGACATCAAGGCGAGTCTAGTCATGGATGGTGGAAACGAGGCTAGTCTGAGAAAGAAATGGAAAGGTAGGTAGAAGGACGAGGAAACTCATATGGTTCAGGGACATTATTACCAGGGAGGTAGAAATCAGTGGCCTAAAAAGAATTTTTCTTTCAAACCCACTGTTAATTAGATTGCGCATACAAGCATGATGCCTAAAATGGCTCCTCCCGAGCCTATGCCTGCCAGCCAATTAACCAAGCATAGGAAAGGGGCGTCCAAAGAAATGTTAGGAAGATAGACTCCATTTCGATAGTGTATTCAGACTTATTCGCTCAACTAAAGAAACAAAACATGGTTACAACCATTCTGGGGACTCCTTTCTTACCCCCTTTTCCACGTTGGTATGACCCAGATGTCCGATGAAGTTATCATGCCAATACTTTGAGGCGCACCATTAAGCACTGCTGGGCAATAAAAAAAAAGGTGCAGACGCTAAGGGATGTAGGGTGTTTATATTTTGATGAGAAGCAGTCTAGAATTCAGAGCGATCCTTTACCTGGCCAAGGGGAAGGCAGCAGCAAGTAAGGGTGTGGGAGCCGAGAAGGGGTAGAGAAGCTTGCCGACGACAAAGATCCCTCCACAACCTAAAAAAATTGATTTGCTTTTTGACCTTTGGATCGAAGAACCTTTGGCTATTCAACTTAGTTCATGTGATGCTATCTTTGTTTTCTTTTGTAATCCTTTGACAATTCCATTCAATGAAATTATGCATTTTCATTATGAGTTCAAGTGCCAAGATTTTTTTTGGCTGTGTTTAATGCTAAGATTAGGAAAACAAAAATACCAGTATTTGTGAGCCATGAAAATGATAAAAACTCAAATTAATAAAGGGAGGATGAAAAGGTGAAACAATTGCTCTCACCCCATGGATTCATGTGTCAAGAAGCATGAAATAGTGTTGCTTGTTCCATAAGTTTATGATGCTCACCACCTGTTTTGATCAAATGAAAAATGGCCATTATTGGTTGACCATCTTCCCACAAAAAGAACCAAGCACTGATTTATCACTTATTACACCACTCGAGCCTGAACAACAAAGCATTTCCTTTAAAAAAGTCATTTTCCTAAAAGATTAAGCTAGGTTTGGGATATCAGGAGTCTGACAAATCATATGAGACATTAATTAACTACTCAAAATGATGGCAGGCCATTTTTCTACTACCTAGAGAGAGGATTGTGAAATGGGAAGCCTTTTTTGATAACCTCATTGAGCTTGAAATATTCAATTCTTGAGTTAACCTGTCAAAGGATCACACCCTATACTAGGGGCAATTTTTAAAAAGGTTTAGTCCCAAATAGAGATCGAATGAAAATGAAGTTAAAACTCTTCCATAAAAGGGAAAACAAAAAAGAAGAAGATGTAGAAAAAGAAGAAAAAGAAAGGAAATAAAAAAGGAACATGCTTAAGATGTGATCTTTGAGCAATGACTACCCTTTTAAAGTACAGCAAATTTTGAGTCTTATTGTACCATTTCTTTCTATGACCCGTACCCCTAAGCCTACATTACAGTCTAAACAAAAGTCTTGGCCAAATTGGTATGCAATGTTGTCTCAAGTGAATCGTCAGACTCAATTTTGAGTTTGAACTACGTAATAACCTGATCTTGAAAAGGTACGTAGGAAGCTTGTTCAAATAACAAGTTCGGTCAATACTTTGCAAGTATACCGCCACAAATTGGGGCAAAGGATATCATTTGGGGAAGGGAATTTTGAGCCTTGGTTTCCTTATTTTTCTGAGAACCCGTATCTTGAGGCCTATGTTTCGTCTCGAGTCCTAAAGTCCATCTCGAGATCAAAATAGAGGTAAAAACTTCATTAAGCTATGGACAAAGACCAGAACAAGGAAGTGACAATGGTTCCCCATCAAAAGACAAAAGGGGAATATTTCCTTCAACAAAACTGGGGCAATCAACAAAGGGAGAAAGCCAGTCATCTAGGTTGAAAGACCAGCATCAATATCACATGACTTTTGAATACTGGTATAAAATTTTCCTCTTAGGCATGAACATAGTAAAACATCTATCTTGTGCATATGCCCTTTTGACTTTGCAAATTCATGTCCAAAATGCATGATTTATCATCCACAAAAACCCCTTTCATCCTTCAAAAGCTCTAGAAGATGATTGGACAGTCAAAGAAGTATCCCGCAAAGCTTACTGATTTACTAGGAGCCAATTCAGAGATTTGCTTACTCAAACAGGATTCGAAGAGAATGCCAAGAGCCTTCACATGCAGATCCATGTAGCTGGAGAAAATTCCATAATGAGCTTCATTATAGTCAATCCCATTATCTTCGCATCAGGGTGGAAGTTGAAAGAATGTAACTGGGGCAAATGACAAGTCGAATCTTCAACAAACCAATTCAGGGACCCTTATATTGGATCAAAATTTAAAGTGGCCAAAGTAAGAGTTGATATTATCGATTATCGGCGCATTGGATGAATAAAGTTCATGCTTCAACATGAATTTCATGCATTGCATAAAGTAAATATACACTGCATACACATGGTATCGTTCACCATGCAAACATCCTCGCATTCTAGATCATCGTTGGCAACATGCATACATATACTAATAGATTACCATACATTCATACTTATCCTATTGAATAGGCCTTTTAAAATAATGCTTTTGCATCCTTGTTTGAGTCATCCTTGTCATGAGAATACTTGAAACTGGGGCAATTGACCCTAGGCATAGAATGACATGCCTTAAAACTGGGGCAATTGACCTCAGGCACAGAATGACATGCTTTGAAACACTACTTTGAGATAGGGGTACAGGTCTTCGAATCCCAAAATATGTCTTCAACATTCAAATAATCTTTTTCTAGAATTTTTCCCATTTTCTATAGTACTCAGGTTCGTCCCGGTACAAGTTATCACTTCCTATAGTACTCAGGTTCATCGTGGTATGAGTTGTCATTTGCTATAGTATTCGAGTTCATCCCGGTATGAGTTTATCATTTTCTATAGTTCTCAGGTTCATCCTAGTATGAGTTGTCATCTGCCGTAGTATTCGGGTTTGTCCCGGTACAAGTTATCATTTGCTATAGTACTTAGGTTCATCCAAGTATGAGTTGTCATTTGCTATAGTATTCGGGTTTTTCCTGGTACGAGTTTGTCATTTGCTATAGTACTTAGGTTCATCCTAGTACGAGTTGTCATTTGCAATAGTATTTGAGTTCATTTCGGTACGAGTTTATCATTTGCTATAGTACTCAGGTTTGTCTTGGTACAAGTTGCCATTTGCTATAGTATTCAGGTTCGTCCGGGTACAATTTACTATTTGCTATAGTACTCAGGTTCGTCCTGGTACGAGTTGTCATTTACTATAGTATTTAAGTTCATCTTGGTACGAGTTTTTCATTTGCTATAGTACTCAGGTGGACGAGTTGTCATTTTCTATACTACTCAGGTTCGCCTTGGTATGAGTTGTCATTTGCTATAGTATTCAAGTTCATTCTGGTACGAGTTGTCATTTGCTATAGTATTCGGGTTCGTCCCGGCACGAGTTATCATTTGCTATAGTATTCAAGTTCATCTTGGTACGAGTTGTCATTTGCTATAGTATTTAGGTTCATCCCGGTACGAGTTATCATTTGCTATAGTACTTAGGTTCGTCCTGGTATGATTTGTCATTTACTATAGTATTAAGGTTCGTCCCGGTACAACTTTGTCATTTGCTATAGTACTCAGGTTCATCCTAGCACGATTTGTCATTTGCTATAGTACTCAGGTTCGCCTTGGTACAAGTCGTCATTTGCTATAGTATTAAAGTTCGTCCCGGAACAAGTTTTTCATTTGCTATAGTACTCAAGTTTGTCCTAGTACGGGTTGTCATTTGCTATAGTATTCAGGTTCATCCAGGTACGAGTTTGTCATTTGCTATTGAACTTAGGTTCATTCTGATACGAGTTGTCATTTGCTATAGCACTTGGGTTCATCCCGGTGCAAGTTGTCATTGCTATAGTACCCAGGTTTATCTCGGCACAAGTTGTCACCTGCTATAGTATTTAGGCTCACCCCGGTGCGAGTTGTCATTTTCTATAGCACTTGGGTTCATCTTGGTGCAAGTTGTAATTTGCTATAGTATTCGGGTTCGCCCTAGTACGAGTTGTCATTTGCTATAGCACTTGGGTTCATCCCAGTGCAAGTTGTCATTTGCTATAGTATTTGGGTTCATCTTGGTACGAGTTATCATTTGCTATAGTACTCAGGTTCATCTTGCTATGAATTGTCATCTACTATAGTACTCAAGTTTATCCCAGTACGAATTGTCATCTACTATACTATGGTACTCTGGTTTATCCTGGTACGAACCATCATTTACTATGGTACTTGGGTTTATCCCAATACGAGTCATCATATTCTCAAATTCAGTACACCATGCCCAGTTAATCATTTCCAACAAAATAGCCTTTGTTTAAAATAAAAAAAATCACCCTGATGGTCAATTTGCTTTGGCCTGGTAAAAATTGGCGTCTTTTATCTTTGTAGCCATGTTACTCTAAAAATAATAGAGGAGTGGCCTCCACTATTATTTTTAAGCAATAGTGCCTATAAAGAGAGACAATAAAGAAATAGCCTCTTGGTCACTTGCTAGGGGGTCCACCTGGATCGCCATATCTGTCCACCTATAAGCATACTCTCTGAACGTTTCAGTGGATTTCTTCTCCATTTCTTGTAAAGTCATTCAGTGAGGTGCTATCTCCATCACATGGCAGTAGTGAGTGACAAAAGCATTGACTAAGTCCTTCCAAGTGCAGACCCGGGCCTTATCTTGCTGAATGTACCAATGGATAGAAGACTCGGTCAAACTTCTTTGAAAGCAGTGCTTCATTAGCTTTCGTTATCTGAGTACGCTGCGATTGCTTGACAGTACATCTATAAGTGGGTTCAAGGACACCGGGTTCCATCGAACTTTTCAAAGTCTGGCATCTTGAATTTTGGTGGAAGAGTGATCTTCTATAATAGGTAAAGTTCTATCCGATCAACAGGACAGAATGAATTGGATCCTTTGGTGGCTTTTAACCATTCTTCAAGTACGTCATAGTGACGCTCAATTTTGATTCTATTCAACCCTGCATCTGTCAGCATTATCGAGGGTACTCCGACTGCTGGGACTCTTAGCGTCAGTGTGGTAGGAATGAATGAAGCACTATTTAGTGGGGAATTTCCTACGATGACCGGAGGTTTTGTTGAGGTTTGCCCGTCTAACGAGGTAAATCCTGGATGATAAGCGAGGTCTGACTCTTCCTCATCATTTTGTGGTTGCACAGTCTTACCTTTACTCAATAGGTCCAAAAGTCTATTCATCTTATTATTTAGCTCTTCTTGCCACTGTTTTATTCCCAAGACTCTGCCTTTCAATTGTTCTACCATGATCTTTGCTTTACTCCCGGTGTTGTAGGGGTGAGTAGAGGTGGGCTCAATTTTGAAATTCTAGATTTTAATTTGGCCTGATAGGAAGTTGGAAAGTGATTACCAGCCTATTAGAGAAGAACATGCATGCATGTAATGCAACCTAAACAATCATTTGGCCAAGGTTTCGAGAAAGGCCTCATTCATTAATGATCTTAGGAATAGGGTGTCTTGGGAGATAAAATTGGACTCCATGAATGAGATTAGCTTTTTTCTTAATTTTGGCCAAGTGACAGGGATGCCTAAGTGGATGCATGATGCACAACACACAGCATTTACCAGACATATAAACAATAGACATAGATTACCACCTATGGAGAAGGATGTGGCTTATGTCCCGACCTTGGGAAAGATATATATAGGCTCTATCCTAAGAGGAGGATTTCAGATAAACAATGTGTGTTTAGGCTCTAATCCTTATTGACAACAAGTTCCCAGATTGAAACTCCATCCTCCCTCTTAAAGGTCCGGACAAAGCTCGCACTGAGCGGAGTAGTTCACGGGTCCCCATAGGCCCTGCCACATGGGGACTGGTGCTATTACACTCCTATCTAATCCTAAGGAGGAAAGCTCTGATATAAAGCTATGAAAGTGTATGAGTTCATCATTTTTAGCCTACACCTTCTACCCCACATTCATCCACACGCTTTTTTTAACACAATATTCACAATTAAACACATGCTTAATAAAGGTATGTACAGTTAATCACATGCTTAACAAAGTACTCATAATCATTCACAATGCTTATTCATGGAAATAAAGCATTTCGAACCAATCACATGCTTATTCAAACACAAAAGTAAGATAGGTATATATAGTTAATCCTATATACACAATTATATAAAATGTCAATTTGTACAAAAAAAAAATGAAAGGGAGTACTAACAAAGGTTGTTCAACTTTGGATTTTGGGATAATTTTCAACTAACTACTAGTTCAACTCTCAAGTATTCCCCAGCAGAGTCACCAAGCTGTCGTGACGTCCTGAACCCTCCAGAAACTACTCTAGCAATGGGTGCAAGTGCGAACTAGGAAAAATGGATATGTATTTTGAAAAAGAATTTTTCATGGAAAAACAATGTGTGATGGAGTCGCCACTAACCTTTTGGAGTGCGGTTAGAACACTTTATTGCTACCTCATTAGGGGTAGAATCGGTCTGCACTACCAGAGTCGAGCTCTGTAGTACGATTACGCGAGGAGAAGGTATTAGCACCCCCTACGCACCCGTTCTTCAAATGGTACCAGATTAATCAAAAATTATCTCAAAGTAAATTTAATAAGCCTTTCAAAATTACTCCTTTCCAAAAATCAAAGAAAATACACAAAACAAATACTATATAGGTATTCCCTCATAACCGGGGCAATCCAATACTCCGAAGAGTCCATGCCTCCCATTGCAATCATAAGGAAGGAAAATCAAGAAAATAGTTTACAAAAATACACTCCCGGGGTTTTGAAATTTTTATAGAATTTTCTAAGTGAAAAGTAATATTTTGGGAGGATTTTGGAATTTGTTCGGGATGGAAATGATTTTATGGGTTTAAAAAAATATTTTTGTGATTTTTTCTAAGTGTAAAAATATTCTTTTGTGATTTTTTTGATTTTTTCAATATTTTTCCCAAACTTCAAAATTGCACAAATAAAATTAAGACAAAAACCATGAAGGTAACTCAAAAAACATTTTTTAGAAATTTTCTTTTTATAATTTTTATGGATTTTCTGTGAATTTTTTGGATATCTAAATAATAATAAACAAGTGAATTGGAGAAAACTGGCGTGAACAGGTTCGAGGGAGGAGCTGGTTAAGCACTGACCATTCTATGGGGAAAACTAGTTTAAGGTCTAGAGTCCAAAATATTTTTAGATTTTTCTAAATTTTCTGTAATTTTCTAGGTACAAAAATATTTACCCAACTTTAGAATATATTTTTGTGATTTTTTGTATTTTAATGTGATTTTGACACGAGAATTATTTCAAACAATGAAAACTAACTTAAAGTATTTTTTTAGAATTTTCACCAATTTTCCAGATTTTTTGGTGATTTTCTTGAGTTTTTATGAATTTTTGTGAATTTTAAATGTATTATTTGAAATATATATATATATTAAAATTAAAATAAAATGAGAAGAATCGGTGTAACTCGGTTCAGAGAGGTGGACCGGTCAAACTTTGACCGGTCCAAGGGAGACCAGTTTTAAGGTTTGAGTCAGAACCGTGGGCCATATGGCGACACTAAATTGGTGTGGGGCGTGCAGATGAATTCTGCAATATGGCATCATCATGGCCATTCGTGGGGTGCAGATCCAACGGCGAGTATGTGGCCGTCTCAAGCATTAGTGACGTGTGTGTAGGTTGAGCGGTGTTCAAATAGGTGTTTGCTTCACAGTGATCGGATCCGTTCATGCCAAATCAAATCGTGTGGTGGGGAGCCGAGGACACATTTATATTGCAAGTAGGAACTGATCATGGCCATTCATTGGGAATGGATGATTGGATGGCTGTTAGATGATCATGCAAGATTCTAATCGCAGGAGTGTTAGAATGCTAGGTGTCAACAAGTACACGGGGAAGCAGGCGTTGGGCAGGGTGACGCCATCGTGCCTATTGAAACATGGCAAAGATCGAACGGTTAGAAAATAAGCATTAAATGTGTGTCCGCCTCTCATATTGATTGCCAACGAGATGAGATGCCATGTGGTGATGCGAGAATGGATGGAGCAGGTTATCATTAATGTCCTCTAACGTGCATGAGATCTTGGCCATTGATGCACATTAGCGATCGGATGGCTGAGATGAACAGACCTCCCTTGCATTAATGGCACCAGGGAACAAGGATGACACATGTTGCCTGGTGAATCGGATCCTCATGAATGCTCTTGACACAAGGGATTTTGACCATTGATGCCGAGCTACGATCCAGCAGCTAAGACGGGGAGTGCGTGGGTTGATGACGCGGCCGATTCTCATCCGTACGATGTGATTTAGATCCTGTGGCGATCTATATGTCACAGATTGCCCACATGGCTAAATATTAATCGTACTCAGAGAACATCGTGTGAATTGATGGGATTAAAACACATCGCACATTCATTGAAAGGACAACAAAGTGTCACGCTTCTTGATCTCACGTCCTTGAGGTTGGTAATACTTAAACAAAAAAAATTTAGGTTTTCTCATTTTTCATTTCCCATTTTCTCTCTTGTGTTCTCTTTGTCCTATGCAAGATGAAACCCTAAGCCACTCAACATGTAAGCTTCCCACTTCTGCAAGTTTAATCCGAACACCTTAGCTTCTTCCAGACTCTCACTCTTAACCTCCCAACTTTTTCTTCTTAGAAACCCTGCGAAGAGAGATCTAAACCCCACTCTCTATCAGCCCCCTAGAGACTTGATCCTCCCCTTCTCAAAATTTCATAGCGAATCCTCATTCATACCACATGGTTCTTCCCTCAGCCGGTCCATGAGGTGGCTGCTTACTGGTGAATGATTTAAAATCCCAAGGTTTCAGATCAAGGCTTCGGTTCTTCCCACCTAATATCGATGCTGAGCTTAAATTGCTAGCTTGAGCATTCAAGGATGGTCATGAAAGGGCAAGTTTGGAAACAAGGCTCTGATGATGACCTTAAACCCCTGAGGATGTAAGCCTGAAACTCAAAGCTAAGTGTTCCTCTAACCGTTCTTTCCTTTTCACTTTCTATGTGTGATGGGTGCAATACTGGTTGGATGTTGATTGATTGATGTTCGAAATCTGAATTCTGATTTCATTAGGGTTGGAGCTCCATTTGTAGGTTAGGGTTAGGACTTTTAGGGGAGATGGGAGGCCTCGGGTTGAAGACGAGTCAACTTGTCTCAACTCGGTGATAGGGTAGGGGTGAGTCAAACCAGGGTTGACTCACATGAGTCAACCCAGTTGAGTTATGCGAAATTGGGTTACCCTGAGTGAGTCGAGTCAAAAATGGGTTTTGGGTCACGTATGGGTTTTGAAAATGGGCTCGAGGATTGAAAATTTTAAAATAGGCTTTGGTCAATTCTTAAAACAAGTCCTGATTAATCTTTTTAAAACAAAATGGGCCAACCTGTTGGATTTTGGAACAAGGCCTGGGGTGAGTTGGGTTGGTTTAAATTTAATGGGCTTATTTTAAATTTCGAAAACGGCCAAGGTTAAGTTAAAATGGGCTCTAAGGTTAGATTTTTGAATCGGCTAACTATCAAAATGGGCCAGATGGTTTTCAAAGTGAAAGTGGGCCTCATTTTTTAAAATGGTAATGGGTTGAAAGTTGAGAATGGGCATTGGGTTGAAAAATTAAGAATGGGCTGGAAATTTTCTTTTAAACTGGGTTTCTATCATTTCTAAAACAAGCTAAGCATGGGGTATTCAAAATTGGGCTTAGGGTTTGTAAGCGGGGTGAGTGTTTTGGAGTACAAACTGGGCTTTCAGGGACTCATACCGAGGGGGGTTCAGTCCATGTTGTTCAAACCCAAATGCAAGTCA
This sequence comes from Malania oleifera, assembly GCF_029873635.1. Taxonomy (NCBI): domain Eukaryota; kingdom Viridiplantae; phylum Streptophyta; class Magnoliopsida; order Santalales; family Ximeniaceae; genus Malania; species Malania oleifera. The sequence continues at coordinate 51,351,610 of NC_080418.1, forward strand.
GAGTCTATGGTTCAAGTCTGGTGAGTGTGGAGAGATCCAAACCCGAGTTCGAGTTTGGATATGGGGTTTGGGTCTAATCCCACGTTCAAAACCTAAGATGGGGGAGGGCATCTGCTCTCATATCATACCCATTTGTATGAATTGAAATAAATTAAGGAGTGTGAATTTAAGAATTTTCCTTCTCTTGCTCTCGTCTAGTCTTCTTTTCCTTATTTTGAGTGTGTTTGACTCTCTAATCTACTACTAAATGTTGCTCAGATCTTGAACATTGAATTGCTGCTCTGTATTCTGAGTCTTCCCCTGAAACCTCTAAATCCCTCTCCAGCTCTGCAGTGTCTCCCCTCTAATTCTTTCCCTCTCACTTTTAGTGGTATTTCTCTATACTCTCTTCTTTCTAATTTCTCTCAAATTCTGCAAAGTGTTATCATGCTCTCATTCTGGTAGAACCTCCTCTCTCTTCTAAATTTTTCCTCACTTCTCTCAATTTCACCAGAGTTTCTTTACTAACTGAGGGGTGCCCTTTGCATTATGAGCACCTCCCTATTTATAGGGAGTCCCAAGGGTGATTTTGGTGCGAAATTCAGCCTCCCCCTCCACCTGGTAGGGAATAATTCCCTCTAATAGACTCACATGGTTTCTTTTTTCTGATTTTGTGGATCTCCAACTAACTAACTTCATTCTTCTTTTCTGTGCGCATGTGAATAGGAACCCCACGTGGCAGCACAGGAATGGAGGGCATGGCATCTGCTTTTTTATTTTTTATTTTTTTTATATTTTGATTTTTATTTCGTATAATTTTAGCCTGTATGTACCCATGGATTCTCTTTCTTGCAACAACTCTTTGTGCACCTTTTTCATTTGCCTTGTATCTTACACATACTGATGTATCCCCACCCCCTTAGTACCATGACATGTATATTTTTCATTTGGATGTCACTTGCATGTGCACCTGCATAGGAGGCATGTGCCTCACTCCCCCAATAAAATGCGTTGTGAGTTTTACAATTTTTGACCAATTTTGACTCTTTGCTTAAGTGGCCCTGAGCAATAAATGTGATTGACCAATTTTGACTTAAAGAAATTGGCTATTATGAACCAACCTTAATATGAAATGAAAACCCCGGTTTAAAAATAAAAGGACTTAATTAAAAATCTGATTAAAAGATTGAAAGAACTGATTTCACAAATTAAACATTAGCGTTCGGCTTTCAATTAGCACAATATTTAATTTTGAAATTTAACTCAAGGCTTAGATTAAAAAAGACTTTAACTAAACATTTTAGAAGAATTAAAAGAACGAAAATTTTCCTAGAACACAAACACTCAACCTAACATGTTGGGATCCGATCATTTATTTATGGAAGGGTGACAAATTTGAAATCTGGGGTCCTTAACCAATGAGATAAGTCTTATGAAAAACCCTCTTAAAACTATAGTAAAAAGGATTTAAAAAAGCACTGGGACTCAACTTGAAATTGCAAGATTATTTTGAGAAAATTTTATTTTTATTTTCAAAATGGGACATTAATTTTGAAAAGGACTAAAAACGTGAAACAACCGAGACTCTAATTTGACTTAAAGTTAATTATACTATACCAGGTCTTTTCAGGAGGGCCTGGTAAAAATTAGGGTGTCTACAGACAGTATGGAGGAGAATACAAAAATTCACAACAAGGTTATGAAATTTCGATGCTTTTAGCTCAAAGAACAAGTTATTAAGTACTAATTTTATTCTCTATTCTAAACAAGAAAGAGAAACTAGATGAAGGGTCTACGTAGTGGTAGCAATCCGTAGTGGCAGTCTGTAGTGGCTGCTATGACCGCGATTTGTTTACTCCCCACTTAAGAATGTGTGTGTGTGTTGGATGGCCAAGTATTAGTTTTTTCCCCCTAAAATATTATTGATTTATATGTGTAGTCTGTAGTGACTAGATTTTATGCATGCTTTTGATCTTCGTTTCCCTAATTGGGTCTTAAGTTGGGAGTTTAATGTTGTTAGATCTTCAGTTAAGGAGTTAGGAGGCTCTTGTATTACTTGTAGGCTATATACTTTTGGAAGATTTATTTGGGAGGAGCTTAAGAAAGCATTGTAATTTAACAAATTTCAGCAGCATGCCGTCTGTTAATAGATCATTTCCTAAACCTGCTAGTCACAAAAGTTCTTCCTAGGTTTAACTAAGTCAGTAGCAGTAGTACACAACATAGGGTCTGTCTACGCATATATGAAATTGCAAAAAAGATAAATCAAGTCCTAATAGCACGAGCAATATAGTTCCAGTATCTCCCAACAATTCATAATTCAGCATATTAATAGAATTAAAGAAGCAATAGAACTACGAGCATGCAGTTCAAACTACGTTTTACATACCTTCTAATGAAAGGAGCCACCTACATCATCTAGTAGAGATTAATGAATCATTTCTTCGAACTGTGCTTGCCTGTTCAGAAATGCTACGAGCGTGGCTTCAACATTAGACACCTTGTCTTTCAAACTCTAGTTCTCCACTGTTATGTTAGACACCATGTCTTTCAATTGCTGGTTCTCCATTTTCATTGTATGCATCTGTTGAACCATCTCCTCCACCCGAGACTCAGGGTCTCGACGCACTCGTTCCATCTTAGCACAAGATGCTGCACCCATAGAAGATGATGTTATTGGGGCAATGTATCCACTTCCAAGATCTTTCACCAAGCCCCCCGCTCATTCCCCTAGCACCTAAGCGATTATCTGGTAATCTGTCATATGTTTACTCCCCTCTGGAACAGGTGCATCCCTCAACTCGACCATCTGAGCCTATTTTCAATCACAAAAATGATAAAAATTCAGAAAAAAGAATACAATTTCGATGTTTTGAATCAAATTCTAAACTAAATATTTTCTTTGACTTACATGTTTGCCTTGCACACCATCGCACCACTCCCCTAATCGCCTTTGGTGTGTTCTCTAGTAAAGATCCGAAAGCGGCTCCTTTGCGCCAGTCTCGGTATCATGCTATAAAACATCATTAATATTAATTCAGGTAATGGTAAGATAGTTTTATATATAGCAATTACCCTTCGATGATTTATGAAAAACCTTGACCCACCGCATTGCGTTGTAGGGAGTTTGCTGTGGTTCGCAGCATTTTTTTTCACATATAGCCTACAAAGAAGATGTAAGGACTTTTTATTAGAAACATCAATGTGAAAAAGTAGTTATTATAATACAAACACATCACCTGATAGTGTGGGTAGTGAAAATGGTGACACACCACCTCCTAATCCTCATAGGATATCTTATCATGTGGGTGTGCTTTTGCTTGATCTCCTTTCACTCGAAAATGTTCGCGCATTTTGGCATGATAGGTCTTAAATTTATTGCACAGTTGCACGTCCACTGCCCTCTTCACATGGTCTGTGTGGAGAATGTCCATATCGAACTCCTCCTGCATAGGTAATACAATTGGAATGCTAGATAGTTGTTTGGCTAGTATATTAAAAGTGAAAAAAAAAAATAGGTCTAGATTACTTACCAAGATGCACATGTAAAGAACCATGCGCTGCGCCTCAGTCACTTGTGGCCAACTGAAGGCAATGACTAGAGCATACTATCGGCATATAATGCGGAGCTCCAGTGTCCACATTAGGCACAAATCATCAAGCCTGGAGGAAGGTCGATCCTAATCTGCTGCCCCGTCCTCTCCAAGTGCTTCTTAAGCACCATGTTCTTCGCTACACCACAGCCTAACCTCACCGTGGACGTTGATGCTAAAAGAAGAGTTAAATTAAGAACAATATTTTAATCATACACGTGAGTAACCATCAATAGTTTAAATCTAAATAAATTAATGGTAACCTTACCAATGCTGCTCATCATGGTGGGCAACTTACCCTATGTTTCATTCCCAGTTGTAGTCTCCATGTCTTGCCAAGGTCCCGATGACTTAAATAATGATGGTGCCGCATTAGGACCGACGTGCTCTGCCGATCTCGAGGACGTTAGATCATCCTCATGCGATGATGTAGTCGAGAGCCTGGAACGGGTTAGCTACGACGACCTCCTGGTGCCATCTTTGTAAAATATTAGACAAGTAAATATAATAAGTACGAATATTAGATGGATGCATAATAAATATATTTTTAGTTATTTACACATGTCAGATACATGGTGACAACATAACATGCTTACCCCATATATGTCCTCAATATCGGCATCATCCTCACTTTCTGAAGTGTCTTCCTTTTCACTACAGTACTCGACCTATTTCATCTTCCCCGTCAATTTCCTTATCGTCAATGAAGTGAACGTCTATAGAAGGTTCAATTGTAATGTCAGCAGTCCCTACATGTTCTGTCGTAGCACCAAGCCTATTCAGTGGTATAGGATTGGCTCCTTCTTCGACAACATTTAAAGCAGATTGTGCTCCTGCACTGACAGATGACTCATCTTTTTGGAATGCAGCCTCACTAGCACTCTTTTCCCCATCTACAACTTCTTTAATAGCATACAAACTTCAAGGAGGAATCTTTTGGGCTATATGCCATTCACCCTTCAATTTTGTGTCTTTATGGTAAAACACTTGTTCTACCTACGTCGCTAGCACAAAAGGGTCATTTTGATGACATGTCTTGCTAAAATTGACACTGGTAAAGTAGGCATCCATATGTATCCCAGTATTTTTATTGCCAATGTCCCACAAGGTACACTTGAATAAGTGGACGAGCTTGTTGGCCCCATAGTTAAGTTCTATAATGTCATCCAAGACACTAAAGTAGTTAATTTCTCCATCTCCTTCTATGCATAGCACCTCAACCCCACAATTTTGGGTTCTTCTATTTAGTTCGAGGGACTTTGTATGAAATTGTAACCCATTGACAATGCAACCACTGTAGCGGTTAACTCATTGATCGGGGTTACATGCAAAGCATACAAATCTTTACTTGCCGTTGGTTCTTTATTGTAATACATGACTTTCATCTATTAAATAAACAAGAGTTTAGATGAGTAAACTGCCAATAATGAAAATGTACATTGCTTCGTACTCAAGCAATATTTGTTACTTACATGGCACCAATTGACAAATTCCTTCTTATGTCTTTCATCAACATTCCTTTCATTTTGGGCCAGAAGTTCAGTTTTATGTTCGCTATATGCAATAATAGTACATAGTAATGTCAACTAAGTATATAAATATGCATATGTAAATACAATGCAAAGTAAGGAGTTTGGAACCACGTACTTGATATATAGAACAGTTTCATCACAAGACGTAAAAATGGGCTTTTTGTAGGTCGTCCATATCAATGAAATCGTAAACCCGTGCACCGAACGACCGAACATTTTCTTGAAATATAAAGCTCCTCGGTTTTTCATCTTCGGCATTAATAGCATGAACGTCTATATTTCTCTTCTCATGAGTGAACCTTGTGTCAATATCATGTAGATACACTGAGAAAAATGCAAGACATTCACTGTCAATGTATGCCTCAATGATTGGGTTTATAATAATAATATAGGAAAAGGTCTGTAATAATCACTACATATCATGCATGTAGATGAAATAAGCTCAAAAGACCTTAGAAATACCTTAGGTCTTTGCACATACACATAAGATGTCCCCAAAAACACATATATTATCAGGAGAATTAATTGAAGTAAAACTAGACTTATAGGGTAAAATTAGTAAGGCTTCGGGCGAACGAACTGTTGTGCTCAAAAAACTTTAGGTGACTGAACTATTGACCAGTCAGAGTGTTGACTTGGTTTCGGGCGACCGAACCAAAAGGAACATAGTGTCCCCGGTCAACCGAACCACAATTATGAATTTTCCCACCAACTCGGCTGCCCAAACTTCACGTTCAAAAGTGTCTCGGGCTACCGAACACATGAGTTTAGTAAGCCGAACTCTGGACCAGGCAACCAAACCTTGGACAAAATATAAATCGCCTTTGGTCAGCAAATCGAACCCACACTCAGGCACCCGAACCTCAAAAATAGACTTTTTTCTATTGTGTCTGTTCGGGTGACTAAACCATAGGTCAGGCGCCCGAAACTCTCTGGTTGTTTTAATTTTCACCGCAGTTAAGAAGGGTTAAACAGGGTTAGTTTTTTGAAACATTTTAAAAAAAAATTTAATAATACCCTACATACCTCCAACGGTTGTAATTTTAGCTTATTCTATATATAGGGGTTCATTTGCTTGGATTAGACAATAGTTAGCAAATTGATTAGCAAAAAACTCTCTAAAAATTTCCAAATCTCATTCTCTCATACTAAGTCCATACACTCATATACTTCCATTCCCTTGAGAAATCTAGCATTGTGAGTTTTTTATTCATTGTTCTATATTGCTAGAAACCCTCATTTGTCTAGTGTTCACTTGATTTTTGGATTGAAGGTTTAGCTTGATTTTTCCTCTTGATTTTATTTAATAAACCTTTGGTTAGAAAAAATATTATAGCTTTGTGGGTATTTGCTTTATTATTGCAAGACTCATCAAGGCTTGTATTTTTATGCGCAAAAATATTTTTACAAGCTTAGATCTGAATATCTCCTTGTGCTTTGAAATTGAGAAAACTAGTTTTGAGACATTCTAAATTTCTATTGGTTTGAATCTTTGAAACCCTAAACTGAGATTGAGATTTTATCATTACCTAGTTTCAAAGATTTGCTTATAGATACACTTTTTATGCTTGATTTGAGATAATCACTATTCTGAGTGTTGATTGCACATATACACCTTTGATCTTATTGTTCGTACATGATCAATGTGTTTTGATTATTACTGGTGTGAGTCTTCTTGATTGGGAAGCATAATATTTGTACACAAAGTTTATTGTGATTTTGTTGTATTCCAAGCTTGGCTTGAGGGAGCGGTAATCCAGCCCAGAAGGATTGGTTGTGAAGGTTGAGGTCAGCCCTATGCTAATTGACCTGGTTGTATTTAGGTGCCGCTCCACTCATTAAGTGAGCTCATGGTGTAATCCTTGTGCTGGTGAGCCAAGGCGGGGACGTAGGCAGTTTGCCGAACCTCGATAACATTTCTAGTGTTGTCTCTTTTTACTGCTTTCCCTTGCATGCTTAATTAGATTACTTGTGCAATTTAATTTCCATCGAATATATATTGATTTATTTTATCTGCACTAGATTACCTTAGGCTTGTGTAATACTTCTTCTAGTGGTTTGACCTAGGGGATTAATTTTAAAATACCAATTCACCCCTCTCTTAGGATTACAGTAAAGCTAACAAGTTGGGTTAAGTCTTGTAATTGAGTTGGGGTTTACCTCGCCCCGTAAGGAGAGGTGGTAACGGCTTCTGATATGCCCGTTTAAGTGAGTAGGGATAGTGTAATCTTTGGGGAGTATGCCCAAGGTGGGGACGTAGGCTGGCTTGGCTAAACCTCGATAATAAACATCGTGTGTTTCTCTCCCCCGATATCATTTAATTTCTACACTTTAATTTCCATATGTGTATGTCTGTTCATTTACAATTACAATTGTTTGCATGCACACATTCAATTTAAATGATATTTTCGGCACTCATGTATGTATGTTTTCATTATTCAATTGTTTTAAATACACGTGTATATGTTTAATGGGATATGACATGTGCTGAATCAGAGCTTAGTTTAAATTAGCTATAAAGTTTTAAAACCCAATTCAGCCCCCTCTTGGGATCACACCAACTCCAAAAACCTGATAGAGTACTTCATCGGCCAAACATAAGCCTATTGTAGAAGCGGCCTTTACTTTCAAATCTACCCATGTTGGCTTATCCATTCCTTCTAGTTGAGTTTCAAGTAGAGCTTTAGTCATTCCTTGTTGCGCAAAAATGTCCTTAACTTTCCTCTGTCATAAACCAAATTTCCAAGTTCCATTGAATTTAACGATGTCAAATCTTGCAGAAGATGATCTCGATACCATGACAACAATTGCTCTGACACCAATTTGTTGTAAAATTCAGGTATAGGACACACAAACACAATGGAAGGTGTAGAAACAAAAAAAAAACTCCAATTCTCAATAACATTTAACCAATATGAATGAGAGAACAACAACCATTAACACAAGAGTGAAAGCAAATGGCATTCAATATGCACTACAATGTAAAACACCACATTACACAAGTTTTACAATGATCTCTATATACAAATACATTTAGAAAAATATATATAGAAGTCCCTCGGAAGTTTCCCTCTAATAACCCAACCACCCTAACATTCAAATTCGAAATTCAAATTTCTTCTCAGAGCCTATGCTTTCTTGTCCACAAAAAGATAGGTTCGTCGACGAGAACAAGAAGGACACTCGTCAACGAGAACAGGGCATTTGTCGACAAGCCCATTTTCTTGCTCTCGGTATCTCAAGATCTCTTAACTTTTGGGCCTCTCAAGATCTCCTCGTTGACAAGGACAGAGCACTCGTCGATGAGTCCCTACTGTACAACCCTTCTTATGTTTTTCTTCCTTTGTTAAAGAAACTCTAAGTATAAGAGCCACACCATAAACAACAGTCTCCACCTTGGCAATTATATGCCCCTTAGGAGAATCCTGAAGAAACATATCTAGTTGTTCCACCTTGAACTTTAAAAATGCTAGGTTGGGTTCGTCTCCCTCCTATCACTTGGAGACATGGAGTAAGTTAAAGCATGCTTGAAATTTTTAGAAGCAACCAATTTCTTCAGAATATCTGCTGCATTTTCAGAAGTGTGAACCTTCTCCAATAAAAGTTCACCTGAAGCAATCAATTCCCGAACTCTGTGGAACCTCACATCAATGTGCTTGGTTCTAGCATGGTATACCTGATTTTTCACCAAGCAAATGACACTGTGACTATCACAATGCAGCACCACTCCATCGTGTTATAATCCTAACTCTCTAACTAAACTTGTAAGCCATAAGGCTTCCTTTGTAGCTTTGGCGACTACCATATACTCCGCTTCAGTCATGGACAATGCTACCAGAATCTGAATGATGGATCTCCAACATACCGGTCCTCCTATAAGAGTAAAAACATATCCCATTGTAGACCGTCTGTCATCCATATCTCCAGCATAATATGCATCTACAAACCCCATAACTAAAGGACAACCCTATTGCTTGCCAAACATGATGTCATAATTTGATGTACCCTGCAAGTATCTAAGTATCAATTTTATAGCTTCCCAATGTTGTCTTCCTGGATTAGAAAGAAACTTGCTTACCACACTTATAGCATGTTCCAAATCTGGCCTCATACATACCATGACATACATCAAACTCCCTACAACACTGTCATAAGGGACCTTTGACATGTCCTAGATTTCCTCATCCATACTTGGCAATCTGCAGTAGACGAGTTAAAATGATTCGCTAGAGGTGTACTTACCGATCTTACATTAACCATGCTAATCCTTTCCAACACCTTAAGCACATAACCTCCCTAAGATAGCCATAATCTCTTGTAGTCCTGTCTCGGTGAATCTCCATCCCAAGTATTTTCAAATCATTTGAGAGTGCATATGGATATAATTTTCATTGTACAATTCAGCTTTTGTAGAAGCATTCCTTGTACGCAAAATATTTTCAAATCATTCCCTTTACAGTTCGGGTTGTGAACCATACCAAGTGAGGAGATATCACCTGTAGAGGTGGCTCCGCCTATAAGGAGTGTGCCGAGTGTGGGGTATCGCTTGGACGTAGGTGGGTATAGCCGAACCTCGTAAAAATCTCAGTATCATTCTCTCTTTCCCTACGTGTATGTTTTTTTTATATATTGTTGTTATTGATTTACATACATGCTTTACTTTTTATTGGGATATTATTGTCGATGAATCGATAAAATAATTTTCCAAAGTTTTTTAGAAATCCAATTCACCACTCCCTCTTAGTATTACTCCATTCCTCAAAATAAGCACATGTAGATTTCGATACCTTGGATCTATTATGCAAGTTGAAGGACAAATTGAAGATGATGTAATGCATAGAGTTAAAGCAAGTTGGGTAAAATGGAAAAATGTTTCAAGTGTGCTTTGTGATCGTATAATATGCTTAAAATTAAAAGGGAAGTTTTATAGGACATCTATAAGACCAACTATGTTATATGGAGCAGAATGTTGGGCAACAAAGAAACAAAATATCCAAAAAGTAAAAGTTGTTGAGATGAGAATGTTTAGATGGATGAGTGGTATAACACATGCTGACCTTATAGGTCATACCCTGTTTTGATAATGACAAATATTGTGTTATTTAATGTTTGATGAGTTTGTGTGCAAGATCAATTATAGGTTTCATTTTGGTGCACATGGACTTGAAGAAGACAAAGACCTAGAATTTTTATTCATTGTAATTTAATTAAGTTGTTATTTGGGTCTGTAATAATTAAAGCTCAATGGTCTATAATAATTAATGCATTACACGCAAGATAGGATAGACAAGCTCAAAATACTTAGACTGACCATAGGGCTCATAAATTATACATGAAAATGTTCCCTATTGACTTAAACTTAATCATCATATGAATAGGGACAACCTTATAAAGAGAATAGGAACGAAATGCAAAAAAATGGCATGTTCAGTCGACCAAACCTTCACCAGGTCAACAGTTTGACCCTTCGCTCAACCGACCTTAAAATGAGCTGCAACGCTCTGGTTGACTGAACTAACACATAAAGGGGATTCCAACGCCCTGGTCGACCGAACCTCCAGCTCAAAAATTGTTTGGCCAACCCAACACCAAAGCTTGGTTAACCGAACCCAAAACGGTCGATATAACCTCAGAGATTTAGAAATTGCCCTATAGATGGTCAATCAAACTCGTAGTTCAAATTCTCCCTGGTCGACCAAACTAAGCACCACGGTTGACCGACCCTCTCGGGTTGCTAGTATTTTACCGAGGTTAAAACACTGTTATTTTTCATGAACCTCATTTAAACATTTTCAAAAATGACAAATAGGTTCTAAACGGTTAAAAATTCAAGGGTGTCTATATATACCCCCTCATTTGCAAAGATTAGCACTTGATTAGCAAACATAATTAGAAAATATTCTCTAAATTTCAAAAAGCCTATTTCTCATTTTCAAGCTTCATACTACCATTCTTACTCATCCATATTGCAAATACCACTTAGTAAGAGTGTTCTTGTGTTCATCTCACCAAGCTTAAACTCTCACTTGCTCGTTTTGATTGAGATTAATTTTTTCTTTGAGAGTAAGCTTCTAGTTTTTCTAGGGGGCTTCATAAATAAGCCTTATGTGGGAAAACTTATTAGAGCTTATGAGTTTTGCATCTTCATTGCAATACTCAAGAGTTTATATTGCATTTTTTTTGTGAAATACTATTTTACAAACCGATTTCAAATATCTCTTTTGATTTATTTTAAGAAAAATATTTGGTAAAGATATTTGAAGTGTGCATGAGATCTTTGTTGCTGCATTGTGATTGATACTATTATTTTGAAACAAAGATCCTTTCACATATACTATCATGAACTGATTGTCATATTTGCATTAATCTTTGAGAGTAGATAGTAAGACTACACTGAGCTTATCATATCTTATCATTCGGTAGTGTACTGATTATACTGGTGCAAATTTGCTTAATTGAGAAGCATATAGTTTATACGTAGATTTTATTGTGAAATTTGTTGTATTCCAAGTGTGGCTGAAGGGGTGGTAATCCAGTCCGGAAGGATTGTTTGTAAAGGTTGAGGTCAACCTTGTGCTAATTGACCTATTGTATTAGGTGCCGCTCCACCCGCTAAGTGAGCCCATAGTATAATCCTTGTACCTGTAAGCCAAGGCGGGGACGTAGGCAGTTTGCTGAATCTTGATAACATTTACGGTGTCATCTCCATGTACTGCTTTATTTTGCATGCTTGGTTAAATTAATTGCGTAGTTTAATTTTCACTATATATATATATATATATATTGTTTAATTTTACATGCACTGGATTAACCTTAGGTTTGTGTAATACTATTGTTAGTGGATTGACCTAGGAGATTAAATTTTAAAATACCAATTCACCCGTCTCCCTCTTGGGATAACAGTAAATCTAACAATTGGTATCAGAGCCTAGTAGCTTAGACTTAATAGTTATTTTGCAAAAGATCTAGATGACTTATAGCACTGTAACCCCTTTCCCTGAGGGACCCTCTTCCACACAACCTCCGATTTTCAGTGGTGTCAATTACACCTTCTAGAAACAAAGGATGCACATCTATCTTCAAAATATTGACTGGAAGGTGTGAAGAGTTGTCTCTAAGGGAAACTATGTTCCTATGAAAACTGAAGGTGAAACTAGAGTTCCTAAGACTAATGATGATATGAAAGCTGTTAGTTTAAATGCTACTGCCATTAATAATCTATATTGTGGTCTTGATGTGAATGAATTTAATAGAGTTATGGCATGTTCATCTGCTAAGTAGAAATGGGATAAGTTAGAGGTCACATATGAGGGTACTAAAGATTTAAAAGATAGTAGGATTGATATGTTGACCAGTGAGAATGAAGCATTTAGGATGAACACTAGTGAGTCCATTTAGAGTATGTACACTAGATTCACACATATCATTAATTCCCTGCATGCATTAGGAAAGACTTATCCTACATATGAGATGATTAGGAAATTCCTTAGAGGTTTGCCTCCTATTTGGGAAGCAAAGGCTACTGCCACATATGAGGGTAGAGACCTTAAGGCTATGTCATTAGATGAATTGATAGGGTCACTTATTATCTATGAGTTAGCTATTAATGAGAGACTAAATGAGCACGCTAAGTTGAAAAATGTGATTACATTAAAAACGACTACTAATACTTTTAGTGAGTGTAGTGAACTTGAATCTGAAGATGACATGGCTATGCTTACTATAAAATTTAGCAGGTTCTTCAGGAAGATCAGTAGACCACATAGAAAATATAGTGTCTGCATCTGAGAAGGGAGAGTCTAATAAAAGAAAAAAAAATTGAATGCTCCCACGTGCTATAATTGCAACAAGGTCGGGCATATCAAACCTGACTGCCTGTATCTGAAAAAGGAGTCTAGGAAAAAGAAGAAAGTCATGAAAGTAGGCACCTCGTGGGATACACTAAGTACCAGTGATTCAGAGGTTGCTAACCTATGCGTGATGGCAAATGATGATGAGGTATTGTCTTCCTGCTCCTTATCTTCATATTATTCTGATGATAATGATTGTGATTCTGATAGCATGCCTACTTATAAAGAATTACAATATGAATATATTTTTGAGACAAAATTGCTAAATAAAATGACCAAGGAAAATTATTTTTTCAAAAAGAAATGTGAAGATTATTCAAAGCTTGTTGAAATGGGAAAATCTGTTCATTCTGCTTGGCAAGAAGAAAAGAATGTGAAAATGGCTGAACTTGAAAGAAAATTGGAGGATAGCTCCAAGATTATTTATAAATTCACTGGGGGTAAACGAAATTTTGAAAAACTCCTTGGAGCACAAAGAAATTCTCTTAGAAAAGAGGGTTTTGGTTTTAATAGTGTTGAAAATATTAGATGACTTAATCTTTACTTGGGACATTTCATATGTGAATCAAAATCCCAAATCCCACCTAAAGATCCAAGGTGTCGAATAAAATGTTTTAAATGCAAGAAAATCGATTATATTCAATTTGATTATCCAGTTAGGAATAAACATATGAGAATCAAAATGGTGTGGATAGTTAAACGTGATCCAGGCACTAATCCCTATGGACCCAACAGAATTTGGGGACCAGCATTAGTTACTTAAAATTTCTTGTAGGTGTGTTTGAGATCATCCTCTTCAAAGGACAAGTGGTACTTGGATAGTGGGTATTCACGGCACATGACCGGCGATAAGGCCAAATTTGCATCCATCACTCCCAAGGATGGAGGATACGTGACATTTGGCGACAATGATAAAGGGCGCATCATCGGTGTAGATATGGTTGGTAAGGAACCTTCTCTTGTCATTGATGATGTTTTACTGGTTGATGGCTTGAAGCATAATTTGTTGAGCATTAGTCAATTATGTGATAAAGGCTATAGGGTATCATTTGAAAATGATAAATGCATAGTTGAAAGTAAATCAAATAATAAAATTCTTTTCACTACAAATCGCCATGAAAATGTATACACTACTACTTTTAATAATCTAGCTTCACAACAAGTAACTTGTTTTCTGCAATAAATGAAGCTAATTGGTTATGGCATAGGCGCTTAGGACATGTTAGCATGGATTTGTTGTCAAAACTAGTAAGAAAGGACTTAGTAAAAGGCTTGACTAAAACATCATTTGTGAAAGATAAAATCTGTGATGCATGTCAAATGGGTAAGCAAACTAGATTAAACCTCAAAAAAAATAAAATCATATCTACAACTAGACCACTTGAAATGCTACACATAGACTTATTTGGTCCTAATTCAATGCAAAATCTAGGTGGAAAATTATATGTCTTTGTTATTGTTGCTGATTATTCTAGGTTCACATGGGTACTGTTTCTCTCATATAAAGATGAATCATGTAAATAGTTTACTAAGCTATGCAGGAGAATTCAAAATGAAAAAGGCTATAAAATAACTCACATAAGAAGTGATAGAGACTGAATTCAAAAACAATGGCATAGAAAATTATTGTGACTTAGAGGGGATATGACACAACTTTTCTACACCTAGGACCCCTCAACAAAATGGAGTGATCGAAAGAAAGAATAGGTCATTAAAAGAAATGGTAGGACAATGATAAATGAACATAAGCTACCTAAATATTTCTGGGCTGAAGCAGCTAGTACTGCATGTTATGTTATGAATAGGGTTCTAATTAGGCCATCTCTCAATAGAACACCCAATGAAATCTGAAATGACCATAGACCTAATATTTCCTATTTTCATGTCTTTGGTTATAAATGCTTTGTGCTTAGAGATAATGAACATCTAGGGAAATTTGATTTTAAATCTGATAAAGGTATTTTCCTAGGCCATTCACTTAATAGTAAAGCATATAGAGTGTTTAACAAGAGAACCTTAACTGTCATTGAATCTATACATGTTGTATTTGATGAATCAAATCCATTTTCTAAGAAAGATGATGAAGATGATATTGATGTTAGAGAAATGCTTAGACAATCTTTCTATTGAAAACAATGTGAACGAAAATTTAGAAATAAATGATAAATCATCTGAAGGTAATAAAAATGAGAGTGAGGTTCATGAGCTGCCTAGGGATTGGAAATTCATTAGGAACCACCCTTTAGATCAAAGCATAGGTGAACCTTCACGTGGTGTAGCAACTCGGTCCTCTTTCAGAAACCTAGTTAGCCATTTTGGTTTCTTATCCCAAGAAGAACCCAAAAATATTAAGGAAGCCATAGAATATGAGTCTTAGGTAATGTCTATGCAAGAAGAACTTAATCAATTCGAAAGAAGCAAATTGTGGAACTTAGTACCTAGTCCTATTGATCATATAATTATTGGAACAAAATGGATATATAGAAATAAGAAAGATAAAAGTGGGGTAGTAACTAGGAACAAGGCTAGACTAGTTGTGCAGGGTTATAATCAGGAAGAAGGAATAGATTTTGATGAAACCTATGCTTCTGTAGCTAGAATGGAAGTCATTCGTATGTTGCTTGCTTATATCACTTTTAAGAACTTTAAGTTGTATCAAATGGATGTTAAAAGGGCATTTCTTAATGACTACGTTAATGAAGAAGTGTACGTAGAACAACCACCCGATTTTGAAAATTATAAATATCCTAATCATGTATGCCGGTTGTACAAAGCCTTGTACGGATTGAAACAAGCTCCTAGAACTTGGTATGAGAGGCTTAGTGGTTTTCTATTATAAAATGGGTTTTCCCGTGGCAAAATTGACACTATACTTTTCATCAAATCTAAAAATGATGATATGCTCCTTATGCAAATTTATGTAGATGATATTATTTTTGGAGCAACTAGTGATGATTCGTGTAATGAGTTTGCCAAATGCATGCAGAGTGAATTTGGAATGAGCATGATGGGTGAACATAGTTTCTTCCTTGGGCTGCAAATTAAACAAGCTAAATATGGGACTTTCATATGCTAATCTAAATATATTAGGGATTTGCTCAAGAAATTCAATATGGAAGATGGTAAAATTCTTAGCACTCCTATGAGTTCTTCCTCCAAATTAGATAAAAATGAGCAAAGGATCCCTGTTAATGTGAAATTATATCGTGGCATGATTGAGAGTCTTTTATATCTTATAGCTAGCAAGCCTGATATTATGTTTAATGTGTGCATGTGTGCTAGGTTTCAGGCTGCTCCTAAGGAATTCCATCTATTAGCGACCAAGAGAATCCTTGGGTATCTAGTTTGAACTATTGAGTTAGGACTATGGTATCTTAAGCATACAAACTTTAAGATTGTTAGTTATACTGATGCTAACTTTTCTAGTAGTAAGGTTGATAGGAAGAGTACTAGCGGCACTTGTCACTATTTAGGACAATCTCTGGTTTCTTGGTTCTCCAAGAAAAAGAACTCAGTTGCCTTATCCACAACCAAAGCATAATATATTGCAACTGGGAGTTGTTGCGCTCAAACACTTTATATAAGCAACAACTCATGGATTTTGGATTGCACTATGATACGATTCCAATTAAATGTGATAATACTAGTGCAATTAATACTTCAAATCATATCTCACATTCACAAACCAAACATATTGAGATTAGATATCATTTTCTTCGTGATCATGTGCACAAAGGGAATGTGACACTTGAGTTTGTGTGCACAAATGAGCAGTGAGCTAATATTTTCACTAAACCACTTCCAGAAGACAGATTCACACAGATTAGATGAGAGTTAGGTCTAATGCATAGTAAAGATGCCTCCTCGATATTTGATAGATTGCACAAACTTAGGGGGAGCTTTCTAACAATTTTAAATCTAACAATAGGTATCACTTTAAATCTATCATTGGTTTGGACTTTATGAATTTTGTTATGTTTTGATATGTATGATTTTCTTATCTCTTGCATGTTTGATAGGTATATTTATGTTTTATATTTTGATTATACTGGACTGTTTCAGGTAGTAGTCTTGGATAAATTGTTAATTTAGAACTCAAACAGGTCATTTTTTATACAAGTATTTTTGGGAAAATGCTCTATTTTCAAATGGCATGCTGCCAAAATTTTTCAAAAAATTTCCTAATTATATCTCATATTTAACTGATTCATACTCAAGCCTTACCTATGCACTTTACTATTTATCATAGCCATTTTTACTGTTGCCAAAAGGGGGAGACGAGGCAAAATTGGGTATTGTGTAACATGTTGTGAACTTTAAATCCTTAAACTTCCCATTATGCATATTGTCAAGGTGAGCCTTTCAAGGTTGTACCCACTTTTGCGTGATGTATTTGTCATCATAAAAAAGGTGGAGAATGTTGACCTTATAGGTTATACCCTATTTTGACAACGACAAATATTGTGTTATTTAATGTTTGATGAGTTTGTGTGTAAGATCAATTAGAGACTTCATTTTTTGTGCACATGGACTTGAAGAAGACAAAGATGCAGAGTTTTTATTCATTTTAATTTAATTTAGTTATTATTCGGGTCTGTAATAATTAAAGCTCAATGGTCTGTAATAATTAATGCATTACATGCATGATAGGATAAATAAGCTCAAAATACTTAGGCTGACCTTAGGGCTCATAAATTATGCATAAAAATGTTCCCTATTGACTTAAAATTAATCATCATATGAATAGGGATAATCTTATAAAGAGAATAGGACCAAAATGCACAAATATAGCATGTTCGGTTAACCAAACCTTAATAATCAGGATTTTCAGTCAATCTAACCTTCACTAGGTCAACAGTTTGACTCTTAGGTCGACCGACCTTAAAATGAGCCGCAATGCTTTGGTCGACTGATTGACACGTGGGGGGATTCCAACACCCTAATCAACTGAACCTCCAGTTAAAAAATTGTCTGGTCGACCAAACACCAAAGCTCGATCAATCGAACCCAAAATAGTCAACCGAACCTTGGAGATTTGGAAATCGCCCTATGAATGGTCGACCAAACTCGTAGTTTGAATTCTCCCTAGTCTGCCAAACTAAGCACCACGGTCGACCGACCCTCTTGGGTTGCTTGGATTTTATCGAGGTTAAAACACTGTTATTTTTCATTAACCTCATTTAAACATTTCCAAAAATGACAAATTGGTCCCAAACGGTTAAAAATTCAGGGGTGTATATATGTACCCCCTCATTTGCAAAGATTAACTTATGATTAGCAAACATAATTAGCAAATACTCTCTGAATTTCAAAAAGCCTATTTCTCACTTTCAAGCTTCATACTACCATTCTTACTCATCCATATTGCAAATACCACTTAATAAGAGTACTTTTGTGTTCATCTCACCAAGCTTAAACTCTCACTTGCTTGTTTTGATTGAGATTAATTTTTTCTTTGAGAGTAAGCTTTTAGTTTTTCTAGGCAACTTCATAAATAAGCCTTCTGTAGGAAAACTTCTTAGAGCTTGTGAGTTTTGCGTCTTCATTGCAATACTCAAGAGTTTATATTGCATTTTGTTTGTGAAATACTATTTTACAAACCGATTTCAAATATCTCTTGTGATTTATTTTAAGAAAAATATTTGTTAAAGTGTACTTGAGATCTTTGTTGCTGCATTATGATTGGTACTATTATTTTGACACACAGATCCTTTCACATACACTATCACGAACTGATTGTCATATTTGCATTAATCTTTAAGAGTAGACATTAAGACTACACTGAGCTTATCATATCTTATCATTCGGTAATGTGTTGATTATATTGGTACAGATTTGCTTAGTTGAGAAGCATATAGTTTGTATGTAAATTTTATTGTGAAATCTGTTGTATTCCAAGTGTCGCCTGAGGGGGTAGTAATCTAGTCCGAAAGGATTGTTTGTAAGGGTTGAGGTCAGCCCTATGCCAATTGACCTTGTTGTATTAGGTGCCGCTCCACCCGTTAAGTGAGCCCATAGTGTAATCCTTGTACTTGTGAGCCAAGGTGGGGACGTAGGCAGTTTGTCGAACCTCGATAACATTTCTGGTGTCGTTTCCATTTAATGCTTTATTGTGCATTCTTGGTTAAATTAATTGTGTAGTTTAATTTTCGCTAAATATTTATATTGTTTAATTTTATACACACCAGATTAACCTTAGGTTTGTTTAATACTGCTGTTAGTGGATTGACCTAGGGGATTAAATTTTAAAATGCCAATTCACCCCCCTCTTGGGATTACAGTAAAGCTAACACACTGAGAGATAAATTGAGGAATGACTATATTCACGGTAAGTTGAGTGTAGCTCATATAGAAGACAAAATAAGAGAGGAACGACTCCGATAGTAAGGACACTTGCAACGTAGGCCACATAGTGCACCAGTGAGGAAGAGTGAGTCATAGTGCACCAGTAAGGAAGAGCGAGTTAGTTATTATGGGGGAGGAGTGGTGGGGAGTGGAAGTGGTAGGGGTAGACCTAAAATAATTTGAAAAGAGGTAGTGAGTAAGAATTTTATATTCATGAATCTCTCAAAAGAAATGATCCATGGTCGCATAAATTGTCGAAAAATGATTCATATAACCGAAACCACCTAATGGAACTTAATACTTAGTTTTGTTGTTGTATAATGTGTACCTAAATAAAAGGTGAATGACAAGAATATTACATAAATCAATAGGCTAAGAATTGGATGAAATTAAATATCCTTAAGTAGAATAATAAAATGCTTCTAACTCCCCAATAAAAGCCAAATTAAATCAATATAAATTTTGTGTAACTTTTGATGTAAAAATCATAAATTATCTTATAATTCCTCCATAATTAGACATTAGTAAATGGAGGCTTATAAAAGAAGAGTTAAGACATCTCATGAACAACCAATTCTTATATTTTTTTCATTCTATACTTATTATATTTCTTAATTTAAGCATTGGAGTAATCTTCCGAACTATACTATCGGCCCTTCAAATTTTTTGTATTTTTATTTTAAGGTAATCAAAGTGGTAACGAAACGAATAAAATTTAATTCAAATTTTAGCAATACTATTTTATTTATATTTAGTTATAATAGGTTGTACTAAATTGTATACATCTCCCGCATGTGGAATTTGCATTACTACACGCTGTGTGAAATGAAAGTAGAAAGTCTTTCCTGACGGTTGGTTACAATTAAAGATACCATAAGAAGAAGGTTTTACATATGCCTGAGCACATCACGGCTGTCTTTGTATGTACATATCTTCTACGAAGTTTTTTCCTATTTTATTATTAAAAATAAATAAAATATTAAATAATACTCTTATTGGAAAAAAAATTTCCAAACTGATGCTCACGTAATCTTACAACTTGGTGCTGTGAGATTTAAAGGGTCAGTGAGTGAGAAACTGACTCGTGGCACGGTGGCAGAACAAATCTCGTAGCACCAAACTGCGAGATTTAAAGGCCCAACAAGTGAGAAGTTGACGCATAGTACGGTGACAGAACAAATCTCACAACATCATGCTGCGAGATTTTAGCATCTTTTTTTTCCTTTCTTTTTCTTTTTTTCAAATAAAATCCTTCCAAAAAGATAACATTAACATATTATATATATATATATATATATATATATATATAAAGAAGAAAAAAAATGTCAAAAAATTATGAAACACTAAAACTAGATTCAAAAATAAATAAAAATAAATAAAGTCAGTATTTTAAATAATATTTATAAAATTAATACAAGTTAAAATTTTAATCGAATAAATGCTCATTTTTATCCTTGAATAAAAAAATAATTCTTAATATAACCCAAAAGATAAAAAATAAACTTTTTAATAGAATATAAATTATTTAATTTCAAAACTTGCTTTTTAATTAGTGATATAGGAACAATCTTATTGTACATGTACATTGACAAATAGTAAATATAATTTTTAAATGATTTTTTTTTTCAAATAATATATAATCTTATTGTATTAAATTTAATTCCAACTTAATTAATAAAAGGATTTATTGATAAAAGAGATATTTTTAAGATTTAACATATATCATATATTAAAATTACTAATCTATATTTAATTATTAATTAATTAATAGTTCGGGTAATTCAATTAACCAAATTAAAGACTCTCCATACCTGAACCGAAAATCGAATACCCGAAATTATCTAAATTATCAAATTAAAGACTCACTTGTTGGTCTTTTCAATTTTACAGTTTGGTGCTGCGAGATTTGTTTTGCCACCGTGCCACGTGGGCCTTTAAATCTCGCAGTACCAAACTGCGAGATTACGTGAGCATCAGTTTGAAAATTTTTTTCCTAATAAGAATATTATTTAATATTTTATTTCTTTTTAATAATAAAATAGGAAAAAACTTTATCTTCTACGCGTCAAAGTCGTCTTCTTCTAGCTTTAAGTCAACATAAAAAAAAGATTTTAAAACATAAAAGCTGGGCCGGATCAAAATTAAAATTGAAAGCAGCGTGTGGATGTGAAATATGGATGACGTCACAAAGTTGAAGTCATTTCTTTGCGTCTGTGGTCCATTTACTCTGCGTCACGAGTGAAACTTGTACAAAGGATGGTCTTTCAATTTATTATACAATTAATGTATCAACGCTTTATTTTTTATTTTATTTTTCCAGCGACAAAATTGAACCTTTAAACTCATTTTATCTTGTTGTCAAATTTAAAGTAAATAAATATTACTTTTACGGGTATGAAGTTTAGATACTAGATTTAGATTTAAATGAATTGGAATAAATTCAATATAAATTTAAAATGAAGGGGTTCCCCAAAGGTGGAGTAACTATGAAAAATTTATTTATAAGAGAAAAGAGTTAGCTTCTTAATGGTAGGTACATATCCAACTTAAAAAAATATTTAAGTGTTTTAAGTTTGAAATCTCTATGAAGTTTTTAATAATTAGTAAGATAGACACATGCAGATTGAAGGAAAAGTTTATGAAATTTTGAATTTTAGTGCAGTTACAAAAAAAATTTGCAAAAAATAGTTGTTTAAAGTTTACTTTCTGTGCAATTGATGATTAAACAAACTGAAAATATTAAAACACATGTATTGGAATTTTTGTGATCCCAAGAGGGGGGTGAATTGAGTTTTACAAATATTTTGGTTAATTAAACTTTCACGTAAATTTACCGTATATCATATCTCATTTCACGTGTGTAAGTAAATTAATAAAACAATAAATACATACATACACGTAGAACATATCTCATTTGAAATAGAAGTGTGCATGTAAATACAAATACAATAAATGAAAGTATACTCATGTAGAAATTTAAGTGCAGAAATATAAATGAGATAGAGAGAGAGAGTAACACATAATATTTAAAATCGAGGTTCGGCCAAACCAACCTACGTCCCCGCCTTGGATATACCCCCCAAGGATTACACTAACCCTACTCACTTAAACGGGTGTAGTAGAAACCGTTACAATCTCTGCTTAGGGAGCGAGGTAAACCCCAGTTCAATTACCAGGTTGAACTCAACTAGTCTCCCTTACAGGGCGGAGTTACCCTGATTCAATTTTCGGGCTGAATCGAACCGAACTCACTTATAGGGCTGAGACTCTCCAGTTCAATTCCAGGCTGAAATCAACCGATATAAGAAAATATTTTTGTACATATTAAAACGCTTCTAAATACAAGCATGGATGTACACATTAAAAACTCAAATACATGCACTCTTTTATGATATGAGTTATGTTCAGTAGAGTAAGTGTGCTTAAATAGATTCAAACTCTACTAAGAAATTTTTTCCAAAAATATATTTCAATAAAAAATATAGGAGAACTTAGGGTTTTACTCTTGAAATAATTTTTGCATAAATAATACATATGAATATATATAAATGAGAAATATATTTTCCAACAAAGATTTTTGCTTATGAAAAATCTTTGGAAAATCTAAAGTTTAAGTTCAAGAAAAAAATTGTGTAATAAATAACTTCTCCCAATAAAATTTATCAAAGGAATAGTTGGAAAAAACTCAAGGCTTTATTCTCAAAAATGTTTTTTAAAAATGCAAGCTAAGAGAGAGTTAAAAGCACTTGAATGAAATAAATGCTCAAGTAAAATATTCTCTTTCAAAAATATTTATCAAAAGAATGAAAAAAAAGAGAGTAGGGGAGATTTGTTTGAAAAAATTGCCCAGGATTTTTGCGATGAAAAATATTTTGTGGGAACTTTGATTAAGAAATAATTTGAGAGGTTTTTGAAGTTAATCAAAGCTTCTAATCTAAGCTAATGGAGGGGTGTATATAGATTTTCACAAATTATGACTGGTAAGATTAATGATGTTTAATTAAATTTAACTTCAGTTAATTGAGGTAAAAAAATTGATCAGCCCAATAGGTTCGGTCGCCTGACAGATAGGTTCGGTCGCCCGAGCACTCACACAAATTTAAAGCTCCTTTTTGGGTTTGGTTGACCATGGACATACTCGGTCAACTAAGCGAGGTGATTTTCCAAAGCTACGTGGTTTCGATCGCTAGTTGAGTGGTTCGGTCTATCGAACCTTGAAATTTGGTCGACTGTGCCTATTTTGAACTATCAATTCGGTCAGCTAAGTCAGGTGGAGAAATCTGAATTTAATTGTTGGCCTTACATGGCTTAATATCCTATTTTGATACTAACAAACAAGTAGAATTTAACATATTTTATTGAAGTGATATATTTTCAGGACTCAAGGATAGGGCATTAAAGAATTGATGAAAGCTTGTACTTCAAAGACTGAATTCAATATGAAGCTTAAAGCATGGATTCAAAAATGGATTTAAAGTTTAAAGCCTGAAGATCATGAGAGCATTGATATTAAAGAAAAAGTTTCAAGAATAAAAGCCCAAGTATCAACATGGAAAGCTAAAAAAAAGATGAAGCAAGTATAAAGAACTCAAGGAATTCAAGGATTGAAAATTTGAAAGAATCTAGGAAATTTCATGTAAGTACTTCAAATAATTTCAATATGGATACATGAACCTCTTAGGTTAATGTCTTAGACCTATATACCTTTTAACATACTTGGAAAATATTTTTATAAGGTCAAAAAATATTTCAAAAAGATTAGAATCATTTTTGAAATGAAAAGCACCAAAAAGAGGATTTTCAAAATGCTGTTAATTTTTCTACATCTGAATTGAAGTGTATTTTTGTCTATTAAAAACTATTTATTTTAAAAAGTATTCAACATGAACATTGTAGGATTTTCCCTTAGCTTTCATTTGACACCATGATCATCAAATTTGGAGTTATAAAAAAATATTTATTACCAAAAAACAGAAGGGTACTCGAAACTGACAGCAGCATGTGTGCATGCCAGGCGACTGCCTGAACATGCTAGGTGCCTAGGTGGTTGTGGCAGGCGACTGACTTAGTTCTGGCAGGCGATTGTTAGGCTACTACCCCTGCTATTCCTTTAAAAATAACATGGCAAGCGACTGGTGGATTAGGGCAGGCGACTGCCATGCGGCTGTTTTGATTTTTCTCATAATGGTCAAATTTTTAAATGGCTCAAAATTTATGGAAACTTAGGGGATATTTCAACACACTCGGGGACCAAGTTACCTATCTTTTAAAGTCTATAAATAAGCCTCAAAGATTATTGAATCATACACCAAGAATTCAACATCTCTCTAAAATTGCTCTTAAACTCTCAAGGCTTTCTCTTGCTCTCAAGCTCACATATTGTGCACGAATTCAATTGAGTTTTTGTTGATCTTCTTCCACCAATATTGGGCTAGAAATTCTCAATCTTTCAATCATTGAAAGAATTAATTGGTGATATACTTCATTGAACTTTAAGTTAAATTCCATATTGTTATTTACTTTGAAGTATATTAGTTTCTAAATTGTTGTACTAATCAGCTCTTTGTGTGAGCAAGTTCTTGTACAAAAATATTTTATTTGTATCTTGTAGATTGAAGATTCCAAGGGTTGTTTGGATCGTTGGCTAAGCAAGGGGATATTGTTTATAGAGGCGGCCTCTAGCCCATGTAAGGAGTGACTGGACGAGGGGAAATCGTTTGGAGAAAGCGGGCCATAGCCTTAACCAAAGAGTGTTGTAAAGGTTTGTTCCACCCGTCAACGGATTAGGTTTAGTGAATCCTTTGGTGGTTTTCCAAAGGCGAGGATGTAGGCTGTGTTGAAGCCGAACCTCGTAAAATCCTCGTCTCACTCTCTCTTTCCCTATTCTTTATTTTCAGTGCATATTTAAATTGCGTGGATGGTTTAAATTTGAAAATCTTATAAACTACGTATATTTGGAAATCAAACAAACTTAAGGTTTAATTTTGATTTGGATTGTAGAAATCGAAAGGAAGTACGTTGGTTACACCATATCTTGCGGAAACCATACGGGAGGACGTTAGTTGGTTAACATCCCAAAGATAAATTTACCAAGAGTTTACTTGAGTTCTAAATATTTGGAAAGAGTGATTGAATTCATTATAGGGCTTGGTTCAAATTTGGCTAATATCAACAAACAACCATCTTGAGTTTTTATATTACATAAGTGTCGTGTATTGGCTTGGTTGTTTGCTTTCTAATTATAGTTGATTTGTTTGGTTGAATAATTGGATGTTTGTATGGTTAAGGATTAAATGAAAAAACTAAGCTCTTGAGTGCTTAACAAATCAAACAAACAAGTCACGGATTGGTTAGAAGAAATAAAAGAAGTTTAAGAATTCTAAAAAGGAAGTAAAAGAAATTTTTTATAGGCCAATTCACCCCCCTCTTGGGAAGCTATTCCTAATTTCATTAATGTTTGGTTGACCAGGGAAAATACGTTCAAAGACATTTGGTCGCTCAAGGCATAGTCAACATTTTAACTTCAGCCCTGTACGTTCGACCAAGGCATTTATAATGCCAAGTGTTCGGTCGCCTGAGTCTATTCAAACATGTGTATTTATGTCTTGTTTAAGCCCTAGTGCTTTATCAACCCTATGTGAACAAGTATACGACATTTAGGTTTAAGGGTATTGGCTCCTATTGGTCATTCCATGGCCTTTTGAGCTCATTCATATCATGCATGTCATACATTATTACAGACCAAATTTAAAACAAAAGGCATTACAAATTAAAAACATAAGTCTTCTTCTTCATCTTTACTCTTTTGTCCTCATGAAATACGCCGGATGATATGGTCTTTATGTTCCTTCTGACTTCCATCCCTTCCTTATGTGTGCACTAAAATATTAAGCCTGCTCAAGCACTGAATACACACATAAGTAACTTGCAGTTTGTCATTATAAAAACCAGGTATCGGACTCAAAAAGTCAACAACATACATATAAATGTATACATCATTTCCGTTTTGAACATGCCACATTATGATCATACAAAATTCATATTTGAAATCCAATCTATTAAGAAATAGCTCTCAACCGTATCACTATTACATTTTGTTTGCTAATTATGAATTAAGAGGTGAGAGCGACACCCAAACAATAAATTAAAATCTCCTAATAAATTAGGAATTCTTACA
The DNA here is from genome assembly GCF_029873635.1 of Malania oleifera. Classification (NCBI taxonomy): domain Eukaryota; kingdom Viridiplantae; phylum Streptophyta; class Magnoliopsida; order Santalales; family Ximeniaceae; genus Malania; species Malania oleifera. The sequence goes on from NC_080418.1 coordinate 51,378,086, forward strand.
AATATTCTTTCATTAACAAATATTTCAAACAAAATAATAAGGGCTACAAAATAGTTGAAAAAAAAACCTATTTTTCTCCTAAAAATAATCTATTGATGGGTGAAAATGTAGTTTAAATTTAGGGCTTTTCACAGATGTGTTGCATTTAAAGTATTGGGAGAGCAGCCACCTTTTGTGCTCTTATGGTCACTTTTAATATAAATGTATATATGTAACGCCCCAAATCCACTAAGTGGGGCCCGAAGGTCACATGTTACATTCACCTATTTTTGATACCATACACCACAATCATGCAACGGAATTAAAATATATAACCTCGGATTTGAATACCAGAGTCTACCTATATACATATATGTACCCCATAAACAACTGCCACTACTTGTTTATATTACATACTAGTACTTAAAATCATTAACTATACATATGTTGTTTATACAAACTTTCCAAAATTACCCAAAACGCTACCTTGCCAGAGCCCTAAGCTTGATCTCTTGATGGACCTGAAAATATGATGATCCACAAGGATGAGACACATCTTAGTAAGGAAGAACAAATGATAGTAGTGTATGGTAGAGTATTTAAATATTACAAAATATATATCTATATATATATATATATATATATATATATATTCTTTTGCCATTCACCATCAACCGGAGCTAAGAAATGCATAAGTAATACCAACATTGATCTTTGATTTCATACTCACATCTAATATGCATAAGTACTGGCATCTGATTTCATGCTCAGATTCATAATTATTTTTAATAATAATACCCGAGAATAGGGAAGAATACCCGCCCATACAAGTAGCTTCCCTCTGCTTTAATACTTGTATCAGGGCACTCACCTTACTCAGTAAGCCCTCGGGCTATGTATAGACAAAGTCTCCTAGAATAGGAAAGGTTATCCGCCCATACAAGTAGCTTCCCTCTGCTCTGGCATCAAACTGAAAATACCAGGGCACTCGCCTTTCTCAACAAGCTCTTGGTAGAAAGTTTTACCTTATCATATATATATATATATATATATATTCCACATAAGCATATACTGTCCACATAGGACTCTCACTCATACAAAACACATAGTCCACACAGGACTGGTGCACATAGGACAAACATCAACACATGGTCCACACAGGACAAACATCAACACATGGTCAATACATGACTGGTCCACACAAGACAAACATCTCACATAATATATATCGTGGCCCACACAAGCACCACTAACCGCTAGTATCAATCCCCATAACCTACCCATAGTATATCAGTAGAACAACCTCCTTCAGCCTGCCAATGCTCTACCCCAATATATAATGACAATATACGAACTTCTCAAGCCTGCCAACGTATATTGTGATTACATCTAGGTAATAAAATGAACTCCTCAGGCCTACCAACGCTATATTGTGATACACACGAATACCCAAAAAAAATAACCCATATACACATATCACAATATTTGTCACGCAACAATCTCAACAACAGTATTTACAAGCAAACAGTATATATCACCCGTCAGTATTCACAACATGCTAGTATCCATAACAAACCAATGGTCACAATCCAACATTATATTTCATCATTTTGTACTCACAATAGCCAATTAAAATTATGAAAGTTGTATTCCTGCCATACAATTTCTTTTCCATATATATATATATATATATATATAAAATACCAAAGGTCAATATTTTTCCCAAATGATCAACTGTTCAAATACATCATACCTAAATATATATATTATATTCCCAAATTTACCACTTTAAAATTTAATAAAAACCCTACTATAATTAACTCCCCTTACCTGGTTTCCTAGATTACACTCATGAAAACCCCAAAACGTCGCCTGTGGCACTCACCGAACCCTAATTCAAAAACCTAAGTTCATCAACCCAAACTTCAATACAATACTATTCTATCATTCCCTAGACCCTATATATTCCATATTAATAATATTACTTAAAAAAATACCCTAGTTACCTTGATTTTGGGATGGTGCCCAAACCCTCAAACTGAAATTCTACTTCAGCTAAGTTGTAGAGAATCTCCCCAGGATCATCATGGTAACTTTAGATCGTCAAACCAGGGAGAAAAGAGCCGAATTTGTAGAGAGAAGTTAGAGCAGTTGCTTTCTAGAGAGAGAAATAGAAAAGGGACAAAATTCCTCGCTAAAAATGTGATTTTTGCATATTTATAGGTGGCTGGCCACATGGCCTCATCGACGAACCGAAGAAGACAGTTCATCGACGAAGGTGAAGAGCTCGTCAACGAACCAATAGGCCTGAATTACCCCCTCTCAGTATCTCTTCGTTGTCGAGACACTGCATCTCTTCGACAAGCCGTACAAGGGAGTTCGTCGATGAAGCCAGAGCGTTTGTTGACGAATCCTGCTTTAGCCCCTCAAAATTTTCCCTTTTATTCATTATTTAATTATTATAATTTTCAGGTTTCTACATTCTCCCCTCCTTATAAAATTTCGTCCTTGAAATTTGCTATCCATCATTTTCACATTTTAAAAGATAATTAACCACATCATGCATTTCAAACTATTCTAATATTTATACACCATTGGATCACCTAGAATTAAGCAAAACTGTTACTCATTCAAACATAAATATATATTACCCGCGCCTTTAGCATTGTCCCCCTTAACCGTACCAAGCATATAGACATGCATTGGGGCACCGCCGCCACGAGGTACCGGGTTGTTTCTTCTATTCTAATTAGGTGCGGGAGCATTGTTTGGTGGTGTACGACAATCGTGAGCGATGTGGCCATGCCTGGAACACCTATAGCACATGGTATTCCTACCCCAACATTCTCCGCAATGCCTCCAGTTACATCTGGCACAAAGGGGGTGGAATGAATTCTACCAGTAACCTCGGTCGGCCTTATCCGACCTTTGACCCCCAACACCACGATCTCCCTTCTAGGAATCCTATCGGACATCAGTATATGAGCTGGAAGGTAAATATCTCTTCTTTTTCTGATTCACTTATGCCTCACTCTCCTGCATATTGGCCTCAAAATCCATGACCCTATTCACTAGCTCAAAGAAACTCTGAGTCATCAATGCCACCACCTGAGCGCGTATCCCTAACCTTAATCTTTTCTCAAACATATGAGCTTTCAGCGGTTTGTCCAGGACCATGTGTGGAGCGAAATTTGATAACTCCACAAACTTGGCCACATATTGTTGCATTGTCATAGACCCCCAAGTCAAATGTAAAAATTCTTCTGCTTTTGCCTCTCGGGTGGCAACCGGGAAGTATCGGCCGAAGAAAACCTCCCTGAAACGACTCCAAGTAATAGATGTATACCCTGGCCACTGTTCCTCCACCAGTTTTTCCGACCTCCACCACCTCTTGGCCTCCCCAACCATCTTGAAGGTGGCATATTGTACCTTCTGCTCCTTAGTACAGTGCAAAACAATTAGGAGTTCCTCCATCTCCTAAATCTAGTCCTTAGCTACAATCGGGTTTGCACCTCCTTCAAAAGCCGACAGACTTGTTTGGGTAAACTGTTGAAATGTGTAGCCCCCAACTGTTGGTGGCTGACCCTGCTCTCTCTGAGCTTCTTTCCTAGCATGACATGTTATGCTATGCAATACAGACATCAATATTATCCTCACTAGAGGTATCCACGTGTTTATCTCCTCCAGTATCAATGTGCTTTCCCCTATGATCCATCCTGAAGACAAAATAGAAATAAGCTTATAATTCCTCATTTATCATATTTGAAACAAGTTTCAACTCGAAAAGTTACTATAACACATAAGTTCTAATTCACAATTCATTCATACCATCTTACTACAAAATCATAACACCAACACAACTACACGCTCAACCGACCTATCATTCCAACTTACGTGCCCAAATTCCAATCTCTCAACCTAGAAACAAAACCATTAATGGATTTACCATAGTTTTTCAAAAATCGACACCCCTGGAAAAATACAGAAGACCATCAAGGGAATACTGCCTCCATGTTTCCAGACCACAATTCATCCTAACCTACCCACTCTTATTTTTATCCTGATTCGAACCTATGCTTTGGTATTCATTATCCTTAAAGTCCGCAAGACCACTATGCTCTAATACCAACTGTAACGCTCTGAACCCACCAAGTGGGGCTCGGAGGTCACGTGTTACATTCACCTGTTTTTAATACCATACACCACAATCATGCAGTGGAATTAAAACATATAACTCTGGATTTAAATACCACAGTCTACCTATATACATATATGTACCCATAAACAACTGCCACTGCTTGTTTATATTACATACCAGTACTTAAAAGAATTAACCATACATAAGTTGTTTATACAAACTTTCCAAAATTACCCAAAACGCTCTGCTGCCATTGCCCTAAGCTCGATCTCCTGATGGACCTAAAAACATGATCATCCACTAGGGTGAGACACATCTCAGTAAGGAAGAACAAATCATAGTAGTGTGTGGCAGAGCATTTAAATATTACAAAACATATATATTCTTTTGCCATTAACCATCAATCGCAGCTAAGAAACATATCATTAATACCAACATTGTTCTTTGATTTCATGCTCACATCTAATATGCATAAGTACTGGCTTCTAATTTCATACTCACATTCATAATTATTTTTAATAATAATACCAGAGAATAGGGAAGATTACCTTCCTATACAAGTAGCTTCCCTCTACTCTAACACCAGTATCAAGGCACTCACCTTACTTAGTATGCCCTTGGGCTATGTATATAGACAAAGTCTCCAAGAATAGGGAAGGTTACCCACCCATACAAGTAGTTTCCCTCTGCTCTGACATCAAACTGGAAATACCAGGGTAGTCGCCTTTCTCGGCAACCTCTTGGCAGAAAGTTTTACCTTGCCATATATATATATATATATACATATAATTAAATTATTATATCATTAATCTTATTAGATCACATTCCACATAAACATACTGTCCACACAAGACTCTCATCCATACAAAACACACGGTTCACACAAGACTGGTCCACACAAAACTAACATCAACACATGGTTTATACAGGACTAGTCCACACAGAACAAACATCAACACATAGTCCACACAGGACAAACATCAACACATGGTCCACATAGGACTGGTCCACATAGGACAAACATCAACACATGGTCCATAGAGAACTAGTCTACACAGGAAAAACATCTCACATAATATATATTGTGGCCCACACAGGCACCACTAACTGCCAGTACCAATCCCCATGACCTACTTGTAGTATATTAGTGGAACAACCTCCTCAAGTCTGCCAATGCTCTACTCCAATATATAATGACAATATACGAACTCCTTTGGCTTGTCAACGTATATCGTGATTACATCCAGGAAATATAACAAACTCCTCAGGCCTGCCAACGTTATATTGTGATACACATGAATAACCACACAAAATAACCTATATACACGCATCACAATATTTGTCACGCAACAATCTCAACAACAGTAATTACAATTAATCAGTATTTATCACCCGTCAGTATTCACAACATGCCTGTATCCATAACCAACCAATGATCACAATCCAACAGTATATTTCATCATTCTGTACTCACAACAACAAATTAAAATTGCGAAAGTTGTATTCATGCCACACAATTTCTTTTCCATATATATATATATATATATATATATATATTCCCAAATTAACTGGTTTAAACTTTAATAAAAACCCTACTATAGTCAATTCCCCTTACCTGGTTTCCTAGATTATGCCTGCGGAAACCTGAAACATCGCTTGCGGCACTCACCAAACCCTAATTCAAAAATTCAAGTTCATTAACCCAAACTTCAATACAATGCTATTTTATCATTCCCTAGATCTTATATATTCTATATTAATAATATAACTTAAAAAATGCCCTACTTATTTTGATTTTGGGATAGTACCCAAACCTTCAAACTAAAATTCTACAATGGCTAAGTTGTAGAGAATCTCCTCAGAATCATCGTGGTAGCTTATGATCGTTGAATCGGGGAGAAACGAGGCTGTATTTGTAGAGAAAAGTCAGAGCAGTCATTTTCTAGAGAGAGAAACAGAAAAGGGACGAAATTCCTTGCTGAAAATGTGATTTTTGCATATTTATAGGTGGCTAGCCACGTGCCTTTGTCAACGAGACACGTGGCCTCATCGAAGAACTGAAGAAGATAGTTCATTGACGAAGGTAAAGAGCTCATCAACAAACCAATAGGCCCGAATTACCCCCTATCTGTATTTCTTCATTGATGAGACATTGCATCTCGTTGATGAGCCATACAAGGGAGTTTATCGGTGAAGCCAGAGCGTTCGTTGACGAATACTGCTTTACTTGCTCTAAATTTTCTTTTCTCTTCATTATTTCATAATTATAATTTTCGGGTCTACAATATAGCATTTTAGTTTCTAGGTCAATTGATTGACATGACATATATCTTGATTATCTCAAGATTGAAGTCAAGCATATATTGATCGAGAAAGGACATAAAAGACACACAACATATATTCCAAAATTTCATGTGAGTGTTAAATCAATTTAATACAAGCGAAAGAGATCCAAGCAATAATTTATCCAATATTTATCTATATAACATATTATTACATGGGTTGAGTGATGAAACAAAAATTTTACGCAAATATGGCCAACAATACAGGTAAACTACATCGAACAAATTAACTAAAATTTTAAAAGTAAAGTCTATTGAAAAAATTTATTCTATGTATAAAATAATATATGCACCAATATTATATAATTAGTTTCCAGGAACATATATACCATGATTATTTCATTGAAAAGTTATGAAGCTTCTACAAACATGGACCCATCCCATCATGATTCCTTCTCTCTAAACCAAATTAGATAGTATAATGACACCTATAATATATAGGGAACATTACATATTAGCACATTGCAAATAAGTGATAAAATTAACTAAGCATTTCCCACACATGGGAAGAAAAATATACAAAACCACTAATGTAATGTTGAAATTTATCCAATTGAAAATTTGCATAGAACAATCAAGTTTGAATAATATTTTAAGTAGAGAAGTCATTTTTAATCGTGCCTAGTTCAAATTCTAGAAGATAATGAAGTTGAGATAAATGTGGGCATGCATGTTTGTACAAAGATTACATATCTAAATGAATTAAACTGGTACTGATTTTATGTGTAAGTAAGAACACACAATAACCTAGAATTAGTCTGGGTGCAATAACAAGAAGGATAAATAATGGAGATAGAGGAAGAAGATACATACATATATACGTACACACACAATATATATATATATATATATATATATATATATATATTTGTGTGTGTGTGTGTGTGTGAGTGTATTTATATAGTTAAATTAATGAACCTATTGCCGACAATACCATGAAGGTTGATAATAAACTTTTCCTCATTAGGAGTGAACCTCTCTCTTCTAATATCAAGTCTTAAGTAGTTTCCATTTCAAATGGCAACTCTTTACACATCTTTGAAGCTTTGCCTTGATATAAGAACCGCTAATAAACTAACATATGTTCGTATATGTGTGTGTATATATATATAATATGTTAAATAATTAGTAGGATGAGAGAGAGAGAGAGAAAGAACGATAGACAAACTTCCTTTCCTTCACTCCAAAAACCCTAGCCATAATGTCATTTTGAGTTAAACAAACGAGTCATTTATATCAAAAGAAAAATTGAAGAATAACTCAATAGTGCTATAGTCTTGGAAAAAGAGAGGATATCCCTATGCCTAAAGGATTTATCCCAAAAATAGATTTATGATGTACTTTATATGTTCCTATATTCCATTACAACTTGCATGTTAACTGTTGGACAACTATAAGAAATAGGCTATGACGTGCACATCTTACAATGTAGTGAAAGTTAAAGGTGTAATTCCAAAAGGGGGGTGAATTGGGTATTTTAAAATTTTATGCACCGAAGTTTTATCAATTTTAAAAATTATTTTACACGTGCTTTAAATACTTTAATGACCACAAAGTATTTTCAGCAAACAACTATACCGATATCAATATTCCTAAGCATGAGATAACCTAAATTGAGATTTCAATGTGTAATCAATTACATGCCATTAACAATACTAACAGTAGATTAATATTGATAATTAAAAATTATAGTCAACCACAATAAAATTTACGCTAGAGTTTGAGTGAGTAATGAATCAATACAATACAATTCTAGCAGATTAAATGAAACTTAAATTCATAGCTACAATAGAGTTTAATCAATATGGGGTTTCAAATCCTTCACAGCATTCACAACATTCCCAAATTGAAATAAAACATTCACAACATACACAACAGATATACTTCAATATAAATATGTTGAGAAAATAAAGGAGATAAGGAAAAGAGTGACACCAGTATTTTTTACAAGGTTCGGCAACCATGCCTACGTCCTTGCCTCAAGCAACTTGTTATGAGGATTCACTAATCCCTCCATTCAATAGGTGGAGACACCTCTCTTCTTTAGCAGGCAGAGACACCTCTCTCTTTCAGTAGGTGGAGACACCTCTCAAGCAAGAACAATCCTCTCGCTTGTTAATGATTTACAACCAGAACCGTCAGTTTAGAAGGAAATCAATAACTGATTTTTTACAATGAAAAACTCTCTTAACAGAGTGGATTTGTACACAAATAAACACTATAATACTATCAAAAAGTATTTTCTATGAAGCTCAAAGAGATTGACTCAGTTTTCTGGGTTTGAAAGCGAAGAACTTTGAAATATAATCTAGAAAAATATTTTTAGCAAAGGGAATGATGCACAACAAATTTTCAACGTAAAATCAATGTATTCTCTTGGTTCTTGCTTTCTTGTTGCCCTAACACGATTAGGGTTAGCTATAAATAGTTAGGTTTGAATTCTAACTGTTTGTGCAACTTTTGGTAACATTTATGTCAAAATCGGAAAGATTTTAAGCCATTCATGAAATTTATCGCTCGATTTGGTTGACTGAATTGGTAGTTCAGTCAGCCAAACCAATTTAAATTATGAATTTCAAACTGGAAGTAGCCTCTCGGTCGACTAAACTCTAATTTTGGTTGCTCGAACATGTTCAGTTGGCCAAGGATGAGATTTGATCACCCGAACCAACACTGTCTAGAACTTCAACAATGGCAGTAACATTTGATTGAATAAACCATTGATTCGGTCACCCGAACTCTCTGATGCCAAATCAATTTGTTCAAACTCTTGCATTCGATCGACTAAGTATAAGCCTTAGGCGCCCAAACACCCTAAAACTCAATGTTCTTTATATTTAAATTCCAAAAATGATTTTTATCCTTTTTGAAATGATATTTGGACTTAGTAAAAATATTTTTCGGGTCTTTGAAAAGGTATTTAAGTCCATGTAATTATCCTAAAAGCTTCAAAAGAAAGACCAATTGAGAAGTACTTACATACGACCTTGTTTACAATAGAAATTATAAACTTACGAGGTCTTCATCTCCTTAAGCTCGATCTTCATCCAAGCTTTTCTTCAATAGCCATCTATGATTTACTTGTGTTCTTCATGGATTCTTCATTATTCATCCTTAATTGTGCTTTTAAATTATAATACCTGTAAGTACTCTTGAAAGCACAATTGTTGACTTTATGAGTCCTATCCCATTTTGATTATGAAAAATCCAAGGTATCTCACTTGTGCATCTAGTGCTTGAATAGATAACCTTTTTAGATGGCACGTAGATTGAGGAACTATCAAGGCCATGAGGAGCCAAAAGAACATTTCATCTAGCATATGTGTTGGAATTGGTGTGATCCCAAGACACTACAACAAAGTTGGTTTTTAGTGACAAATTTATTAGTGACAGATTCAATTTCGTCACTAAAAGTGGGTATTAGTGACGGTTCTAGTAACCGTTACTAATACAACACTATTAGTGACGAAATGAATATGTCACTAATAACATCGTCGCTAAAAATCAGAAAAAAAATCGCAGGAAAATATTTTTCGCCTAGAAATTATCTTGGAAAAATATTAGCGATGATTTTTGCGGTATTAGTGACGAATTAAATCTGTACCTAAAAGATATTCATTATTGACGATTAAATAACCGTCACTACTATCATTTAAAAAAAATAAAAAATTTTATTTTAGAGTATTAGTGACGAATATACAAAATCGTCACTATTAGCCAATTATTAGTGATGATTAAATAACCATCACTAATACGTCCCATATTTAAAAAATTAAATAAAAATTTTTGTTTCAGAGTATTAGTGATGAATATAAAAATTCGTCACTATTGGCCCATTATTAGTGACAAATTTGGGAACTGTCACTAATACTTCCCTTATTTTATTTTTATTTTTTTTAAAATTTGTTTCTGACTAGTAGTGACGAATATACAAATTAGGCACTATTGGCCCTTTACTAGTGACGGATATGAGAACCGTCACTAATACTTCCCTTATTTTTTAAAAAATAAAAATTTTTGTTTCAGACTATTAGTGACGAATATACATATTCGTCACTATTGGCTCCTTATTAGTGACGGATTTGAGAATCGTCACTAATACTTCCCTTATTTAAAAAAAAAAAAAATTATTAAACACTATTAGTGACGAATTTTAAGATTCGTCACTAATTGTCTGACAATGAACAACTGTACGCAGATTCTCCAATCTGATTGCTTTCCCTCCAAGCCTCATTATTTCCCTCTATCTCTCAATCTCTCCTTGTGTCTTTGTCTCTTCGGTCTCTCTCTCTACCTCTCCATCTCTCAATCACTCCCTCTCTCTTTGTCTCTTCGATCTCTCACTCTGTCTCTCCATCGCTTAATCTCTCCCTCTCTCTTCGTCTCTCCGGTCTTTCTCTCTATCTCTCCATCGCTCAATCTCTCTCTCTTTCTTCGTCTCTCCAGTCTCTCTCTCTCTCTCTCTCTCTCTCTCTCTCTCTCTCTCTCCATCCCTCAATCTCTCCGGTCTCTCTCTATCAGTCTCTCTATCTCTTCGTTGCCGCCGCTGACGCTCCGGGTTCATCGTCTTCGCTGAGGAGATCAATCGCCGGAAGCATTCCAGCCTTCAAGGTATGTTTCTAGGATTTGAAATATTTTTTTTTGGTGTTTTTTTTATCATTTTTTTTTATTGATTGTAAAAAATTGAGCTTGCCCACAAGATAATAAATGAAGTGGAAGCATTTGAGGGGCCCAAAATGATGTGTAATGAGCTTTACAAAATTGGACGAGCTCAATTCAATTTCAATGCAACTGCATTCCTAGGATTCTGGGTCTTCAGCTTGGGCTTGTGCTTGGGCGTTGCGTTCATTTGTGAATCTGTTTGCATAAATTAACAAGGCTTGCTTTAACTTTTGGTAGGCATAATCAAGCCCTATTACAAGACCAAATTGACACCCACAAACCGAGTTGAACTGAATATTTGGTTCAGTTTGAATTTAGACCATCATTCGGTTTAGTTTGGTTCATAAATATTAGGAGCCAAATAATTCAATTTAGGTGTGGGATTTTACAAAGAAAATTGATCAAATGAAACTTATTACACCCATATAAACTTTCATTTTTAATATATTAGATGTAGATAGAAAATGCAATGTAAAATAAATTACAAAACATTTTGGGCCCTTGAAATCCAAAAGCTTGGTACTTTATGGTTCGTTTTGGGAAGAGCCTAGGGAGACTTGATTTGCTAATTTTGTTTAATTTCTTAATTATTTAGTTAAATAAATTTACATTGTTTGAAATCATGATCTTTCTCATCATAAGAATTACTTTTACAACTAAATTAACCCTTGTCTATTTTAGAATTTGGAATGAATATGAGTGAAATTGAAAATTCTAGTTTAGCCATTTTATTTCTTGAAAACATAAATGGTTCATTGTCATTTGGGTTTGGATTTTTTAAATATGTAGAAAAATTATTAGAATGTATCCAGTATTTTAGAATGAATTTGGTATTTTTATTTCTATTATTTTTGTTATTATCATAGAAGGTGATAATGTCATTTTAAGATATAAAAACTTATTTCTCTCCTTAGAATTGACATTCCTTGTCACATTCCCTTAAAATTTTTCATAAGTAACAATCTGAGTTTAGTAGTAAAGTTCGCTATGAATGATTCTCAATACACAAATACAAAACACCTATTATTTGTTCTTGTGCATTTTCGTTTTTTCATTGACATTTCTACATTCTCAAAATATCTAGCAATATTAACCTGATGTTTGGATTATCAGATGGAAGGAAGGTGTACATTTTTTTGGTTGTACATGCTTTACGAATTAACTAATTAATTTTTTTCATCACCCAAAATTCTAGCCATCCTACCGCTAACATGTAGCAAAACTAGTGGCCAAATAGGATCTCATATTTTGTTTATGCCACATTTAATAATTAACCTGAAAAATGCCATATAAGGTTTAAAGCAATTAATTATCTCCCAACTGATTACGTGCCGAAACTGCGTAATTGAACGTTTAACCCAAGCTTTACGGTTTGTATTTTTAATTAAATATCCAAAATTGTCCAATATTTAAATAAAGTGCCAAAATCATCATTCTTGAACTTTATTGCACTATTTATGAAGTTTTCGTAATTTTTTTTGTCGCAGGAAAATTCCCAGGAACTAAAACCCGACACCTGTTTGTATTTTGTGCATAACTTTTCCGTATGAGCTCTGATCGAGACGATTCAAATTTCTGGACAAAGAGAAAAGGATTATCTACAACTTTTGTGTTTTTAGTTTTGCGAGAAACGAACTCTAGAAGAGTCAAATTTGTGATGAATAGAGAACAAATAAAATGAGAAAATAAAAAAATATATTTGAATGAATATTTGATGTGACCCGGCCATGCATGGCCGGGTCGGGTCAGTGCCATCCGGGTCTAGGGCACCCAATGCCTCCTATTTAAGCTCCCCTGCTTTGTGCCCCCGCACCACTCCTTTCTCCCTTCTTCCTTATTCTCCCTTTCTTTCTCTATTTGGCTTAGTTTACACTCTCCCTCAACCCTTCCTCTAACCCTCTTTCTCTCCTTATCTCTCGTTCTCCCCCTCTCTTATTCTCTCTTCCTCTTTCTTCTTCTCCTTTCCCCTCTTTCCCCTCCTCTATTTTCCTGCTGACCAGTTCCAGCTCCGCCTTCTGCAACTCTCATAGCGGCTCCGAACAGACTCCCTCAAGCCAGAGCCGTCGGCCAGCACTAGCAAAAGCCCCTTGCTGCCACACCAGACGGCCAGCGACTGTGACCCACATGAAGAGCAACCTCCGGACTACCCACGAGTCACCGCAGTCGAGCAACTCCTCCAGCCAGCTTGCTGTTGCTGCACAACTCCAGCTCCCCAGACACGGGCTTACTCTCTCTCTCTCTCTCTCTTTCTCTCTCTTCATCTCCTTCTTCTTCTTGTTTATTTATTTATTTATTTTATGTTAATTGTTATTTTGTTTTTACTCATTCGATTTTATTAAAGACTTGGTTTTTTTATTATATTTTTTTCTTTATCATTTATTTAGATGCTCTTTTAATTATAGTTCTTTTTAGTATTAAATTTTATTGAATTTATGTGTTTAATTAATGAAGTCTAAGATAAAAATAAAAAATATATAGAAAAATAAAATAAAATACAAAGTTCGTGTTTTTTTATTTATTGTGTCACGTTATTGTTTAGGTTGATTGATACTCTAATTTTAATTCGAGTTATGTGTTCGTGTTAAAGGTCCAATTTTTATTGCGCGCGTGTGTGTATTTGATTGAGTTTCCATTGCATATTCTATTTCCTTGTTTGAAGTTGCCATTTTTAATTAATGCATGTTTCAGTGCTTTCTTAAGTAGGTTAGGGTTTCCATTCTTGCTTTTTAATTTAATGAATGTTAGTTTTAGGGTTTAAATTGCGTGTTATTTAATTTGTCAAAAGTGAAATTGAACAATCTTGAGATCCCAAATCTGAATAGAGTTCAGTACCTTTTTAATTTTGATTGGAAAGACATAAAATTTGAGATTAAAACGCATTCCCTGAGGAGACGATCTAGCCCTTAGGCTTAATATTACACGACAAAACTCTTATACTTGGGATAGCTTCTGAGTTGCTCATTTTCGAGTGAGTCAAGTTTTTGGCGCCGTTGCCGGGGAAGTGCCAGTTTTAATTTCGAATTTTGTGTTTTCCCAATTATTTTTTTATTTTCTTTTATTAAATAGAAAAAAAATTGAAAATTGAAAATTTGAAAAAATTTTGTCTGTTGCCATGTTAGTGGATTTCTGCTGACGATTGTGATGTTTGATGCCTTAGGTTCGAGATAATTCGAATCAATTGTGTAGACTTTCACCTAGTACCAGTAGGGATACACATAGCACCGAGTCTGACTATTTACCTGTTAGTCCTATGGGTGATTCTGAATTTGAGCTGAATAATCTGTTTGGCCATTATTTTGAAGAAGCTATGGCTACACATGCACCATTTACACTTGAAGATTTTCTACAGCCTGCACGCACATCTACACCTTCATGCATTGTGTTGCCACAAGATGCACCGAATTTCACTCTTAAGCATGGCATGTTATATGTGATTCCCTAATTTCATGGGATGGACTCTGAGAGTCCGTACCAACACTTGACATACTTTGAGATGGTTTACACTACTTTCATTAATAGGCCTGGGACTGATGAATACATTAAATTGCGTTTGTTTCCCTTTTCTCTGAAACATAGGGCGAAAATCTGGTTTAATTCTTTGCGCCTTAATTCTATTACTAGCTGGGCTGAAATGCAGCGTGAGTTCTTACATAAGTTCTTTCCTCTTCAGAGAACTCAGTACCTGCAGGAGTAGATCAGTCAGTTCATGCAAAAAGATGGCGAGACATTCTACGTATGTTGGGAGAGATTCAAGGACCTGATGAACATATGCCCACGCCATGGTTTCGAATCATGGAGGTTAGTGAACTATCTTTTTACTGCTTTAACCCCTGTGTGCAAACAATTTGTCTAGTCTATGTGCAATGGGATGTTCTTCCGTAAGGAACCAGACGAGAGCTTATCATTTTTAGACTATCTCGCTGAGAGTGCCCAGCAGTGGAACGCACGACCTGAATGGGTGCCAATAGCTACCCAACCTATCCGAGCAATCAGTGACAGGGGCAGATATGAGGTCAAAGAGGACACTAGCTTACAGGCCCTTGTAGCTGCGTTATCTAAAAAATTGGAAGTCATGGAGTCCGAAAAGTCGAAAGCTAAGACTTGCACGATTTGTGAGACTTCAGACCACAAACCTCAGGATTGTCAATTCTTACCTGTGTTGTAAGAGAGCAGATCTGATTAGGTGTCATCAGCAAATTTGGTTAACAAGACACAGAATCAGCCGCTCTCAAACACTTACAACTCGGGGTGGTGGAATCATCCAAACCTCTAATGGAGAAATGATCAGCCTGGTCCATCATCTTCACAATATCAGCAGGCACCTCAATCATATGCACCGCCTCCGCAACTGACATACAATCTAGTTGTAGCTCCTCAACCGCAACAGTTTTCTCGGAGCTACGCACTACCAGGATTCCAACCAACGTTAGTCCCCATTCCAGTAAAGAAAGCTTATGATGATAGTGTAGCGCAGGTGGCAACCATGCTCCAAAAATTCATGCAAATGCAAGTTACGACCAATGGAGAACTGAAAGATGCCGTAAGCAAGATGAGTTTACAGCTTAATACCCTGGAAAAAGGAAAATTCCCTGCGCAGCCTCAGCCTAATCCCCAGGTATACAGACAGCCACAACAGTCAGTGCACAATGTTTCAGGGGATACATTTGAGTCAGCAAAAGCAGTTATTACTTTGCGAAGTGGAAAGGAAGTTCCCCGTCCTGAAATGGCCACTGACCAACAAACAACCGCGCCGACACTTGAGGTGACAAATGAGACAGATAAAGGAAAAGAAAAATTAGATGAGGCCAGCTCAAGTTTAACAAAGTCAGATAATAAAGAGGATGAGCCAGTTAAGGAATACCAACCTGTGGTACCATACCCTCAGCGTTTAACATCTAGACAAAAGAACAAGTATCATACGGAGATTCAAGAGATATTCAAGCAAGTAAAAATCAATAATATTCCACTCTTAGATGCCATACAGCAGATCCCTGCATATGCAAAATTTCTAAAAGACCTATGCACCGTAAAAAGGAAACTGAACGTGAAGAAAAAGGCTTTCTTAACTGAGTAGGTCAGTGCATTGATTCTTAGTCAGACTCCACAGAAACTTAGAGATCCTGGCTCCCCCACGATACCTATTATGATTGGTAAATCTCGTATCAGGGGAGCTCTACTTGACCTAGGGAGTAGTGTGAATCTACTTCTGTCTTCATTATATAACCAACTGGGTTTAGGTGAATTGAAGAGAACTACTATGATGCTACAGTTGGTAGACAGATCTGTAAAGGCTCCACGAGGTATTGTTGAGGATGTTTTGGTTCAGGTTAACAAATTTTACTATCCCATGGATTTCGTTGTTTTAGATATGCAGCAGCATGTTTCCACCATTTATCAGGCTCCTGTCATTTTGGGGCGACCATTCCTTGCTACTTCAAACGCCCTGATTAACTGTCGGAGCGGAGTCCTGAAGCTCACATTTGGGAACATGACACTGGAAATGAATGTTTTTAATGCTCATAGGATGTCAAGTGGGTGTGATGACGCAGACACTCATGCAGTCGATGTGATAGATGACTTAGACACTTCAGAGCTACTGTCGGTACTCGATGTCGATGCTGCACTTGAAAATGACTCTTTTGCGTAGTTTGAAGGGATTGATGAATTATTGCTAGAATCAGGGGACCAGATCCCAGATAGTGTTCCTCATATGTTTGATGCGAGTTACGCAAGTAGTTGGCGTAAGCCTACATTTGAGGCCATTGACCTACCAGAAATTCTAAAGTCGTCCGCAGAAGAAATTCCAACACTTGAGTTGAAACCATTGCCTGTTGAACTGAAATATGCTTTCTTGGGTCCAGTAGATGGCACATTCCCTATGGTAATTTCTTCACACCTTACTCTTGAATAGGAAACTAAATTATTTCAAGTACTTCGAGAGCATCGAGGAGTGATTGGATGGACTATCGGTGACATCAAAGGTATCGACCCTTCCATTTGCACTCATAACATCTTCCTCGAAGGAGATGCTAAACCAGTTTGAGACGCACAAAGGAGGCTGAATCCAGCCATGAAAGAGGTGGTAAAAAACGAAGTGCTGAAATTATTAGCTGTTGACATCATCTATCCAATCTCCGACAGCAAATGGGTAAGGCCAACACAGGTAGCTGCAAAAAAATCTGGTTTGACTGTCATTGAAAATGCTAATGGAGAATTGATCCCATCTAGGAAAGTAACGGGTTGGAGAATGTGCATTGATTATCGTAAATTGAATTCGGTTAGCCGAAAAGATCATTTCCCGTTACCTTTCCTAGATCAGATATTAGAGAAAGTAGCTGGTAATTCTTTTTATTGTTTCTTGGATGGATTTTTTGGTTACTATCAAATTGCCGTAGTACCTGAGGACCAAGAGAAGACTACCTTCACTTGTCCCTTTGGCACCTTTGCTTTCCGCAGAATGCCATTTGGTCTATGCAATGGCCCTGCTACTTTCCAACGATGTATGATGAGTATTTTCTCTGATATGTTAGATGATATGTGCGAAATTTTTATGGATGACTTTTCTGTGTTCGGTAAGTCTTTTGATCATTGTTTGACACATTTAATTGCGATTTTGAAAAGATGTGAGGAAAATAATTTACTTCTAAACTAGGAAAAATGTCAATTTATGGTACGTAGTGGTTTAGTACTTGGACATTTGGTTTCTGAGCGTGGTATAGAAGTTGACAGGGCCAAGGTAGAGCTGATTTCTCAATTACCTGTCCCTAAGATGGTCCGGGATATTCGCCCCTTCCTTGGTCATGTCGGTTTCTATAGACGCTTTATTGAGGGTTTCAGTAGCATTGCTAAATCATTATGTACCTTGTTGCAAAATGAAACTGAATTTTTGTGGACTGATGATTGTCAACAGGCCTTTGAAACACTAAAGAAACATTTGACTATTGCGCCTATCATGCAACCTCCTCAGTGGGACTTGCCATGTAAGATCATGACCGACGCTAGCGATTATGCTCTTGGTGCGGTTCTAGGTCAATGAATTGATAACAAGCCATCGGTTATTTATTATGCTAGTCAAACTTTGAATGATGCTCAGAGAAATTATACTACCACTGAGAAGGAGTTGTTAGCTGTTGTTTTTACTTTAGAAAAATTTCGCTCTTATGTCATTGGTGCACCTGTCATTATTTTTACTGACTACTCTGCTTTGAAATATTTATTAGCAAAGAAGGACGCCAAGTCCAGGTTGATCAGGTGGATTCTACTCCTCCAGGAATTCGATATCACCATACGCGATAAAAAGGGCGTGGAAAACGTTGTAGCTGACCATCTTTCTCGGTTGCAGCTACCCAAGGTACTGGTGTCCCCTCCTTTGAATGATGACTTTCTTGATGAACGTCTCTTTGTTGTGTCATGCGCTCCATGGTTTGCCAACATTGTGAATTATCTCATCATCGACCGGATGCCAGACCATTGGATCACTCAGGACAAGCGTAAGTTCCTAACTGAGGTAAGACATTATTATTTTGATAATCCATACCTGTTCAAATATTGTTTCAACCAGTTGGTGTGTAGATGTGTTCCAGATGATGAATTTAGTTCCGTGATGCATTTCTGCCATGGTGGGACATGTGGAGGCCACTTTGCTGCTAAGAAAACTGTTTCAAAAATATTACAAAGTGGAATTTACTGGCCTACCATGTTTAAAGATGTTGAAAATTTTTGTAAAGCATGTGAGGCCTGTCAAAAATTAGGAAAAATTACTGCCAAGAATGAAATGCCTATGTCCCTCATATTGACTTTTGAGATTTTTGATTGTTGGGGTATTGATTTTATGGGACCTTTCCCCATTTCTTTTGGGCATTCTTACATTTTGGTCGTTGTGGACTATGTTTCTAAATGGGTGGAGGCAGTACCTTATCGGACCAATGACCACAAGGTTGTCATACGTTTTCTCAAAAAGTTATTTGCACACTTTGGCATGCCCAAGGCAATCATTAGTGATGGAGGGTCCCCTTTCTATAACAAACCTTTTGAAAAAATCATGCAAAAATATGGTGTAACCCACAAAGTCTCCGCCCCTTACCACCCTCAGACCAATGGTCAAGCTGAATTGGCCAATAGAGAGATCAAAACGATCCTTGAGAAAACCGTGCGTCCTAATCGTAAGGACTAGTCAAAAAAACTTGTTGACGCACTGTGGGCCTACCGAACAGCTTTCAAGACAAACTTAGGGATGTCTCCCTACAGGTTAGTATACGGTAAGGCATGTCATTTACCTGTTGAAATTCAGCATCGTGCGTTATGGGCTATCAAACAGATTAACCTTTCACTTAATGATGCCACAAGTTTAAGAAAATTGCAGGTATGCGAGCTTGAAGAATCTCGAAGGGACATTTATGATAATGCTCGTTTGGCTAAGGAGCGGATGAAGTTGCTACATGATAAGAACATCAAAGAAAAACAACTTTTCCCTTCTCAACAAGTGCTACTCTATAACTCCCGACTGCATGTGTTTCTTGGGAAATTGAAATCCTGGTGGGGTGGTCCGTATATTGTTGCAAAAGTTCATTCTCATGGTGCAGTAGAGATTGTAGATCCAAAGAATGGCAACCACTTCACAGTCAATGGACAGCGCCTAAAGCCTTTCATGACCCCATTCGATGTCGACAAAGAGGTCTTGCAAAAGGGGAGTCCTCTGACCTTTCAATGCTACTGTTTTCTTTTTATTTTTTTATTTTTATTTTTTTTCATTTATTTGTTTTAGTTGTGTTTTTTCCTTTTCTTTCTTGTTACATTAGTCAGTAGTACTTTTCCATTAGTTGTTTATCGTGCACAATTTTATTTCCCCTGCGCTTTCACATTGAGGACAATGTTCCACTTTAGTTTGGGGGGGGGGGTGAGCATTTGCATGTGACACTGTGCACGTACACATACCGAGTTTCATATTAAAAAAAAATCAAAAAGAAAGAGAGAAATAAAGGAGGAGTGCTGAAGGAATTACACTGCACTATGCCATGCTTAACACTGTGTATACCTTTCACATACTCATGTATAACTTACGAATTACACACTTGAGTCAATTATGCATAGTTTCCTTTATATGATTTTATGACTCCATGAAGAATTGATTGGTAGTACATTCGTGTTAATTTGACTATATAATTTCCTATATCTACATGCATCTCACAAGGCTAAATAAACACATTCAGGTGATTCATTGCACTTAGGGTTTCCTGTGAGCATTGAGAGAACACCCGTGGCGACTATGACACCTTTGTGAGATATTCTTGAGCTATTATCGTCCTTTTGAGCGTTAATATCAAATCAGAGTTCATGGAACTCAATTCTCTTTTTCTAGATGATTCCTTTGTACACTAGCCTATGTTTTGATTTGCTAGCTTAGAGGTGACACCTAGTGGGGAGATAGAAACCTAGGTCTTGTAGCCTACTCAAAATATGAAGGCTGAGCCACCCCTAGAGATAGACTTAGTTCATGAACTCCTATTCGAGCTCAATTCCCATTGATGGTATGAAGATTACAAAAGAAGTGTTATGATTGTCCTAATTGATAAAGAAAAGACAGAAAATGAAGAATGAGAAAAATAAAGAATAAGCAATACACATGCACATGAAATGAAATGTCAGTGCCGGTCTAAATACATATCACAAAAAGTCAAGGACAACACATATTTTCCACGTATGAAGATTCTTCAACCAATTAATGCCTCGGATGTATTCACGACAAGTTTGTGAATGAGTTGATCTAGGGTGGTCTCAGTTGGATATGGCGAGTAGGTGAGAAGATGCTAGGGTGAAGGACTCGACACCTCATAGATAGGCTAGATCCTTTCCAGTCTAGTCCACTCCATATACTTAGCGTTGTTCCTTTTAATATGTGGGATGTTTGATCGCGACACTCCTCCTCACATATGACGAGTGAACCCATTCCTTTGAGTGTTGTTGAGGGTATACCAGTTAGGCCGAGTCAAAGCGACCGTTCTATAGGTGTCCACTGGCATCCTAGGTGTACTGAGTCACACACATCATACACACCTCAAGAGTTTACCTATTTATACTTGAACTTATATGAGTGCATTAACTTTGAATGTGCCATTGATTAACTTCATGTGAGTATACTACTCTCAAACCACATATAAACGATGAAACTTGCATGAGTGACGTGCTTTGGAGTTGTGTGTATTGAATATGAACGAGCTTGTGTGAAATTCAGTTATGTTCTTGTATGTGAAGTGGTATAGTTATATCGCATATGCATTGATTTCATGATCACTAGAGTATTTAGTTCTAGACACCACCCAGAGATTCATTCACGTCATTTGCTGGAGACTAGCAAAACGTTAGTTGGGGGGTGTGATTACGCGCCGAAACTGCGTAATTGAATGTTTAACCCAAATTTTACGGTTTATATTTTTAATTAAATGTCCAAAATTTTCCAATATTTTAATAAAGTGCCAAAATCATCATTCTTGAACTTTATTGCACTATTTATGACATTTTGGTAATTTTTTTTGTCGCAGGAAAATTCCCGGGAACTAAAACCGACACCTATTCGTATTTCATGCATAACTTTTCCGTCTGAGCTCCGATCAAGACGATTCAAATTTTTAAAGGAAGAGAAAAGGATTATCTACAACTTTTGTGTTTTGAGTTTTGTAAGAAACGGGCTTCAGAAGAGTGAGATTTGCGATGAAAAGAGAACAAATAAAATGAGAAAATAAAAAAATATATTTGAATGAATATTTGATGTGACCCGGCCATGCATGGCCGGGTCGGGTCAGTGCCATCTGGGTCTAGGGCACCCAATGTCTCCTATTTAAGCTCCCCTGCTTCATGCCCCTGCACCACTCCTTTCTCCCTTCTTCCTTATTCTCCCTCTCTTCCTCTATTTAGCTTAGTTTACACTCTCCCTCAACCCTTCCTCTAACCCTCGTTCTCTCCTTATCTCTCGTTCTCCCCCTCTCTTATTCTCTCTTCCTCTTTCTTCTTCTCCTTTCCCCTCTTTCCCCTCCTCTGTTTTCCTGCTGACTAGTTCCAACTCCGCCCTCTGCAACTCTCCCAGCGGCTCCGAATAGACTCCCTCAAGCCAAAGCCGTCGGCTAGCACCAGCAACAGCCCCTTGCTACCACACCAGACGGCCAGCGACCGTGAGCCACCTGTAGAGCAACCTCCGGACTACCCATGAGTCACCGCAGTCAAGCAACTCCTCCAGCCAGCCTGCTGTTGCTGCACGACTCCAGCTCCCCAGACCCGGGCTTACTCTCTCTCTCATCTCCTTCTTCTTCTTGTTTATTTATTTATTTATTTTACGTTAATTGTTATTTTGTTTTTACTCATTCGATTTTATTAAAGACTTGGTTTTTTTATTCTATTTTTTTCTTTATCATTTATTTAGATGCTCTTTTAATTATAGTTCTTTTTAGTATTAAATTTTATTGAATTTATGTGTTTAATTAATGAAGTCTAAGATAAAAATAAAATAAATATAGAAAAATAAAATAAAATACAAAGTTCGTGTTTTTTTATTTATTGTGTCACGTTGTTGTTTAGGTTGATTGATAGTCTAATTTTAATTCAAGTTCTGTGTTCGTGTTAAAGGTCCAATTTTTATTGCGCGCGTGTGTGTATTTGATTGAGTTTCCATTGCATACTCTATTTCCTTGTTTGAAGTTGTCATTTTTAATTAATGCATGTTTCAGTGCTTCCTTAAGTAGGTTAGGGTTTCCATTCTTGCTTTTTAATTTATTGAATGTTAGTTTTAGGGTTTAAATTACGTGTTATTTAATTTGTCAAAAGTGAAATTGAACAATCTTGAGATCCCGAATCTGAACCGAGTTCAGTACCTTTTTAATTTCGATTGGAAAGATGTAAAATCTGAGATTAAAATGCATTCCCTGTGGAGACGATCTAGCCCTTGGGCTTAATATTACATGACAGAACTCCTATACTTGGGATAGCTTCCAAGCTGCTCATTTTCGAGTGAGTCACCAACACAAAATTCATACATATGCATATTAGATATTTGACTCTTAGTAATAATTAAAATTAGTATACATTTCATAATTTTACTATTTTGCAAAGTCAGTTCCCTTTTGAATTCCATATTTCCTGAAAGCAAATATCTGAAATTATAGAAAAAAATATTTATGTGCTAGGGGGCATGGTATCCTCATGACACAAGTCTTTCTTGAAACTAGGATCTTGAAATTTATAGTTAAAAATTATCTTCCATCAAATGTAGTCCACCGATAATTTCACTAGCAATGCATTATCTACAGTTATTCTATCAAATCTAAGCAATTATTATAGGATCACTTCTTAAAAAAAAAAAAATAGTAAGTATGCCCCTTAAATCACATGATCAATTATGCATTTTCAAAATTTTGTCACTATCCTCTTCTTTTTTGACATTTCATATATGATTCAAACATACAAAAATTTAAATGCAGCTACTGTTATTAAGTTCTTGCTTTTATAATTATGAGATTATTGTCTTAAATCTCATGATCAATTTTTAGGTACCAACTTATATAAGTTTTGGCTCTATATAAGCTTAAAAATCTAAAGTCCTACAAATTTGCTTCATTAGAAGCAAATTAAGGACAAAAATATAAAAAATAATTTGTTCGTGAAAAAAATTAGCTTTTAGCTTTTCAATTTTAAATTTTGAAACATCTAAAAAACTAAAAGTTGATTTTTAGAAACTAAAAAAATTATACCAAAAGTTATACCTACCATTATCTTTTAAAAAGGACAAGACAAAAGAGGGGCATCAAACTCACCCTAAACAGCTTAAATGTTTACCTTACTATTTATAAATTAATATATTATAATCATATATATATATATATATATATATTAAAATGAATCACCTAAGCCATCCCTAATGATTTTATTTGGTTTAGTAAATGAGCTTTGAAATTAAATTTATGTTTAACTTTTTAATAAGTAGGTGTGAATATTTTCTCGTAATGTTATTGTTAAGTATGCCACTTTGAAAAAAAAAATTGTTTTGAACCTAAATAGTAGGGTTTCCTCTTTACTAGTCAATGCCTCCGCGAAGGAATCCTCAGGCAGCCTTAAAGCGGCAGAGGGTTTAGGACCCGCCAACGGGAGGGTCTTCTTCCGGGGGTCGAGCTGTACTAAGTGAGCACGAAAGGATTTTGGATGAGACAAGAACACCAAGGGTGACTCTTGAGGATGTGCAGTTGCCCCCGACACGTTCTAAAGCACCACCCATTAGAGAGCAGTCCTCACATGTTACCCCAGGTCTTACAGAGGACATGCCCGCTCATCCGGTGCTATTTCATACGATTAGGCTGACCATGCCATATGATTACGATAATCCACCTTCGGCGGACATTCTTGACCATTTGCTGCCTTGGGCCCTCAGGCCACGCCCATACAAACCACCACCCCCCCCCTCTTACCCCTAAATTACGTCATCTTCTGGAGGAAATGGCACAGGACCAAGGCGCCGCTAGAGCAGTTGCCTCATTTTGTTTCTCATGCAGTTCCGATTCTGATTCTGATTCTGGTTAGGATAGACTAGATGCTTAGGGATCTTTTTATGCGCTTTTTCTTTTTCTTATGTAGTGTGCTCATGCACCCTTTTCTTTTATTTTATTTCTTTTTCTTTTATTTGTTTTTATTGTATTATATTTTACCATGCTTTTGAATGGATGTATGCGTGGTTCGATGTGTCTATCTAGATTGTATTGCCACTGAAATTAATGAAAATGCATAGAGCTTTTGGTTTCTACCTGTATTTTGTGTTTCACAATATCATTACATTTTTCTAGCTATTTTTTGAATTTATGTGGATGTTACTTACACAGATAAGGTAGGAAGATAAGTGTTCATTTTTTTTATCCTTATTGTACATTCATTTGAGATTGTGCACGGTTAGAAAATCTTTGGAACAACAATGTATAAAATACAGTGAAAGGCCAAGAACTAAATGTCATATGAAGTAAATAGCCATATTAATTATTGTCATTTATTGTGTTCATTGAAGCTTAGACCCTTTCAAGAATGGTTACTATACATTTATGCCTCATCATACATGTGAAACAAAACAATTATTGAAATTCAATTGATTATTAGTCATACTATGTTGACTAATAATCAATTGAACATGTTAATTATTTGTTTCACTAACGATTAGTAGTATTTGTATTTCAACCATTCTTGGATTGTCCGTCGTGGATAGTTCAGGAAGTTGTATTTACGTTGTTGTCATTGTTCACGCTTTGTCAATTGTCATTATATATTTTGAGCGCGTTTCTACTTCTGTTCTCTAGGTGCATAGTGGGGTGTCTTGACAATTTATTAGTAATGGAAAACTAGCAACATGTTCACTTCCCCCATCTCGTGTTCTTGGAGAGCCATGGGGAGATGCTGCCGAAATTTATAATGACTACGATAAAGGAATTTAAGCGATTGATTGCAACGTAAATGAGACATTCCTGAATGGGATAAGATCCGTACCCTTTAGGCAGAAGGTCGTCGATTATATGATTCACGATGTATGCATCATAAACATTATAAGAATGTAATCAACACCACTTACTCGAACATGTTATAGGGTAATTAACGAACATGGATAAGAGTTGGATGAACGCTTAGGGTAGGTTTTTGTTAGAATACGTGAAAGGGGTAGATGATTTCATAGAGTTCGCGCATCATCATGCAGTCAAAGCCAGTAGAATAAGGTGTCCTTGCAAGAAATTCGAAAACATAACATTCAAACACATTGATATGGTCCATTCATTCACGATGAAAATGAAGGGGCAAATATAGTAGGTGGTGATACACGTTCGGAAGGGTTAATCGAAATGTTAGGTGACTTGCAAAGGGGGATTGTAGTGGACACGGGCGATGTCAGTGTTGTTGAATTAGGTGCAATCCCAAGAGGGGGTGAATTAGGTATTTTCAAATTTTTAGAATTTATTTACGACTTAATCCCTACTTGTATATTTAGTAAACCCAATCTCAGGGATTTATAACAAAACAAATTCAATTTACCAAAGTGTTCTTATTACCCAATTAATTGTGTGCAATGTTATTCAAACTACACATGCAATATGAACAATTTAAATGTAGCGCTGAAAGTAAAGAGTAAAGGGAAGAGAGAAGAAAAACGCAGTTTTTATGAGGTTCAGCCAAGGATTTCACTAAAATCCCTACTCCTTAAATTGGGATGGAGCTTCCTTTACAATCCGTTGCTTACATGAGGTACAACTCCTTCCTACTTCGTTGCTTACAAGAGATACAACTCTCTCCTCAAACACCAATTCACACATCAAACCATGTATACAATAGAATCTGAAACAAAACACTCAAAAATGCTTCCAAACAAAAGCTTGTGAGTACAATTCAAATTCCTAATGCATTTACCATATGATGAAATCTGAAGCTCAAGATGTATGAAACGATATAATCATTTATGTATGATATGCTTTAACACACAAAAAATTTTCAACAAAAACTCCCAAGTGATGATATATTTAAGATGCTTTGGAGAATTATAGGGTTCTTAGTTCACTTTGCAAAAATGCTCAAACATCTAGTGTGAATTTATCAAAACCCTTATGTTGAATATTTATCAATCTAAAAACATAAAGCTTTCCTTCAAATAGTGACTCACAACTCAATCCTTGTAATATGCAAATATATATTTACGATATGTATTCCAAAGATCAAACACTCTATATATAGTTTCAGAAAATATCCTTTGACAATATATCAGTATAAACACTATGGATATTCAAACAAGTCGTTTTGCAATATGAAAAGTATCAAGTCTTTAAATAAAAATGAAAAAAAAAAACTTGACTCAAAAAGATTTAATCAATGACAACAACTCTTCTCAAGTGATAATCTTATCAAAAATGATTTTAATATATAAATATAAGCACACTCAAGATCAAACTCTTCACACTTAATCAAAAATAGGTTTTGTAATACCAAACTCTTTGAAGAATGAATATCAATCAGCAAATTAGTTTAAATGATGAAACTCTATGAAAATAACTCTTAATGAGAAGATTGATTTACCAAACCTCAATATTAGAATAAAAGCAAGATGAGTAAATGAGTTCCCTTAGATATTCTGAGTTGATTTGCCTAAACTTGATGTATGTAGGCTAGAGTGCATGCAATCGTGTATCAATATACTCAACTTTCTCAATTCTCTTGCTAATCAAAGTTCTCTTCTCTTCTCTTTTCGTTTTTCTTTTGTACTAGGGTTTAGATATTCAGTATATATAGCGTCTTACCATTAGAATTGATCTCAACCATTGGATCAAAAGATATTTCACGTGTTTGCTCAATAAAAATTAAATTTTTAATCTTTCCAACAAGTTCAGACATCTGAGGTCTAGGGCCCAGATGACCAAATTCACTTTTATCCTTCAAAAAAATAGTCTGGATACAGGGTTAGACGACCGAGGTCAAGGTTCAAATAACCGAAGTGTCAAGTTCAGATGACCGAGGTCAAGGTTCAGTCATGTGAGGTGCTTCTACCAGTTTCTGTTTTTCACCCAAAAATCTTCAGACGACTGAACTTATTCTTCAGACGTCTGAGGAAATTCTTCAGATGACTAAGGTTGAGTTCAGTCAACCGAAGTCCCTATTTTTAGAATTTTTCTTTTCTAATTTAAAATTATCCTTTGCTCTCCTTTGTGGGTCTTGTATAAAACATATTTTCCATGATTTCAAAATCATTTCCAAGTCCATGAAAGTCCCCTAATGATATACATGAAATGCATGAATCCTAAAGTCATTCTAAATTATGTTGAGCATCAAATTAAATCATATGAAAATGCAAGTACATGAGTTCTAAGTACCCATTCCCAAGATATTCTTGAACTTTACCGTTTGAATCTTGATTCTTGTACTCTTTGTGTTCCAGGATCTTGCCAAGATTTGTGTGCTTTACTTTAAGACTTCCATAACTCGTTATCCTGCCATGCTTGCTTAATATTGTTTCACAAACTCAATGCACAAATCAAATACTAAGTGATTTGTCATTATTAAAACTGGATTGGACTCGTAGAGTCAACAATCTCCCCTTTTTTTATGATGACAAATGCACTAGAAAAAATATATATAATGGGTTACACCAAATAAAGCTCCCCCTAAATTAATGCATCAAATATTCAGTGAACGACAATATGCTCATGATGTTTCAACAATTTTTGTTATTATACTTCTCCCCCTTTTGCACAATTAGTTTTGCCAACAGTTTTTGCTCCTATTACTTCTCCCCAACAACAGGTTTTAATTTTTGCTTCCCCCCTTTTTTTTTCTATTATTTTTGCTCCCAATTTTCTCCCTTTTTTGACATCAACAAAAAGGTGTAAAATAATAAAACATGAATAGACGTACCCTTATATTCTTCTCCCCTTAGAAATCTTAAGGTTTTAAACGTGTTCAATCGTTAGTTAAAAAAAATTCATTCTCATGCTTTTTTGACATCAACTATCCCCCTTGCTAACACATAAATTTCAAAGATTACATAAGGATACCAAATGTTGATTAAATGTTGTGTCAAATTATTGATACCAATTGTGGATTAATGCAATACTGAAAATTTAATTAATATGATACCAAGTAATTACATCATAAGTGATGTTGCTTCCCCTGAGTTATATCATCTAAAATAATTCTAGGCAACCTCTCAACTATGCATGAAACCTAATTCATGCATAATTTGGATAAACATGTCTCGTCGATGAATTTGGATCTATAAATAATTGAAACTCGAATTTTTAACAAAATTTTCAGCGCAGAAACCTTTATTTTCTCTCTTTACATTTCCCTCCCCTTATCTCTTAGATCCCGGCCCCACCCATCGGATTGAAGATTTGAGGCCACCACGATGCTCCAGGTAAAGTTCTCTGCAAGTCTGCCGGAGCTGATCATTGGAGAAGTTGGTTTGGAATTCATCTCAATTTCAGGATAAGGTATTTTATCAAGTTTTTACCTTTCCCATAGTTATAGGAAATGTAGTTTGCAATGAAATACTGATATTTTGATCTGGGGGATGTTGTTTTCAGGGTGTTGAGTGGTGAACCCTGCGGGTGTAAGGTCTATACAGTAGGGGATTGTAGCAGGAATCAGGTAAGGGAAATATGCTATGTTAGGCAATTCTAGTATGTTTTCAGTACAAATTATACATTTTACTAGATTATTATTCACAGAAGAAATTTATATGGTTTATTAAATATGTTTATTAAGTTTTAAATTACCGTGTGGCGTGAGAATATGGATACAGTATAGAATCATGTTTAGTAGTATTTATACGGAAACATGTTTTAAAGTATTTTCAGGATTTTGTTTTATAGAATATACAGGTAGAGAATATTCTTTACAGTATACCTTGATTATACAGTTTTACAGTACTATGACATACAGATTTACAGTTAATATAGTTACAGTTTACTAAAGCGTCATGGTTAATACAGTTATTACAGAATCATGGTAAAACAAATAGTTGTATATAGTGATGTATTATATAGTATCAGACTCTGATGGACCATTATAGATACAGTTTATAGAGCACGGTACCGTAGCTATATACAGTTCCGAGTGCAACCACCTATTCAGATAATACGTGGTAGATAAGTCAATCGTGCCTATGTTGTGGACAGGTTCCCCATCAGATATGGGTTGAGGAGGGCTGATCTGACTGACGGATTATAGTGGTTTATCCTGGTAGGTTAACCAGTGATAGATCCTGCCTATGGGCCGCACAACCCTGTCGTGAGGGGTTAAATAATGACATACAGTTATCCACAGGGAAAGTTTTTCATTATTTATTTGTATATACAGTTTACAAAAATAGAGGATGTACTTATGTATATTAGAAGTATCATGAATAGAAAACCTATAAATACAGATATGTTAAGCAACGTGAACAAGGTGGTATTATATATTATCTATACTTGTATTCCTAGTTTTAGATTTTCATGATTTCATAGAATCAGATTTTTATAAAAATATAATTCACTTGCCACACACTAATAATAGCATATTTCGTCTTATTGAGCGTCGTATCATCCCATTACTTTAACATTTTTCAGGTGATCCAACTAGGCGAACAGATCAAACTCGCAGGTAGAGGGGCTTCAATTCTGCCCTGTCAGTAGAGTGAGTATTTGTGGGAGATCGATTTTTGTATAGCTCTAGTATTAAGTGAGGGTGTTTATGAGGTACATTTGTATTTGTATATCCTGGGGAACATCTTAGCGCTTTGGTATCATGTAATTACGTGCTTATGGTTATATGGATACAGCTTCGTGCTGCATAGGTTGATAATTTTATATATATATATATATATCAGAAGGTATCCGAGATATTGAATTTTCATAGTAGTTATTATTGGAAAGGCATAAAATATTTATAGAATTTAGCAGGTCGTTACAGTTTGGTATCAGAGCCTAGGTTGCTAGGTTCTGTAGACTTTAGAGTGCAGCAGAAGCAATACCAGAGTTTAGGAAAATATTTAAGGTTTGTTTTGTAGTCTAGGTACAGGATTTCCGTGGTGGTTTCTATGTCTTTCCTAGGGTGAAGATTTCAGGAAAACCATAGTAAACTATCGTCGGGTCGTGTGTCTAAGTTACAGGACCTGATTCTGGATTTAGAACAGGGAAGATTGTAAAGCGTGAATATGGGATTTTAGTTGAATGAAATAAATAAGGATTGTAAAGGCAAAAAGGTTTTAAAGTGTGTTCTTTGTTTTTAGGATGGACCTAGGAAGCAGTGGCACGAATGCTGGGGAGGATAAGCCAAGACCTTCTAGCATAGGCGGAGGAGATAGAAATGTTGTACTATATAGCATCACTTAGCAGGTGATGGCTAAGATGTCCAGGAGCTCTATGGAGCGTAACTTCATGATTGAGCAATTTACTCTAATGAAGCCCCCATCCTTTGTTGGAGGAGATGACTCAGTTGTAGCTGAAAATTGGGTCTAGGATATTGAAGAGACGCTGGCTGTGCTTCCATGTACGGATGAGTAGAAGGTGCTATTTGTAGCATTTAAACTGATAGGAGAGGCAAAGCGTTGGTGGAGATCAGCAAGACTGATAGAGGAGTAGAGGTCGGTTCTAGTGCCAATGACTTGGGATCCATTCAAGGAGCTGTTCTTCGAGCGATATTTCCCTTTTATCGTTCAGAGCGAAGGCAACATAGTTTATGCACCTGGTGCAGGGGTAGATGACTATATCCTAGTACGCAACTTGATTTATTGAGTTGTCACGTTTTACCCCACATCTAGCACTAGATGAAGAGAAAAAGGCAAAAAAAGTTTGAAAAGGGTCTACAGCAGAACTTGTTTGAGCAGGCGATTGGTTTTAGGGCTAAGAAGTTTGCATAGATTGTGGACAGAGCTGCTTTTATTGAGAGTGGGATACAGAGAGGTATAGCAGCCTAGAATTAGAGGAAGAGGCCTATGCCTCAGAGTTTTCAAGTTGGTTCCAGTAGGGGCCCTTGGAGAGGAGACCATGATAGGGGATGTCAAAGGCAGATGGCAAGACCTCAGGAGACTCAGGGTGTGCAGACCTTTTTAGTATGTCAGACATGTGGGAGACAACAACTGGGGGAGTGTTGGGTTGGGAGAGATGTTTGCTATCATTGTGGGAGACCCAGCCACATGGCACGTGCATGCCCAGGACCGCCAGATCATGTTCCAGCTCCCAGGCCCTATCGGGGAGGATATCAGGCACCTCGTGGAGGCCAACAGAGGAATGTAGCTCCGATGAGGGTTTATGCATTGACACCGGGTGATGTTGAGGCTGCTACGGATGTGGTGACAGGTACATTTACTATTTTATCACATCCCATTATTATTTTATTGGATTCAGGTGCTACTCATTCCTTTGTCTCTGTATCCTATGCTAAATTATCTAGAAATGAGACTCAGTTATTAGATAGAAAAGTGTCAGTAGCTACACCGTCTAGGTTAGTGATGAGGTGTAAAAGGGTACTTAGAGGCTATCCTATAGAATTCAGGGGAGAGTGCTACAAGATAACCTAATTGTGTTAGAGATGTGCGGGTTTGATGTAATACTGGGTATGAATTGGCTGACAATTAATTATGCTAGTATTGATTGCCATTAGAAAGAAGTAGTTTTCAGACCCCCTAGTGAGAAAGAATTTAGGTTTATGAGTTCACGTGTTTGTGCGCCATCGCAATTGGTATTTGATGTGCAGGTGAGCAGATTGCTCCTAAATGGAAGTCAAGGGTTTGTAGCTTTTGTAAAAGAAATGATCAAAAATGAATTGAAGTTTGGCCGCACACCATTTATGCAAGAATTTCCCAATGTATTTCCAGATGAGTTACCAAGGTTGCCTTACGAACGCGAGGTGGATTTTTCTATATATTTGCCTCTAGGGATAGCGCTGATCTCTAAGGTTCCCTACCATATGGCTCTAGCTGAATTGGGAGAATTAAAGGATCAGTTGCAAGATTTGCTGGATAAGGCATTTATACGACCCAGTGTATCACCGTGGGGAGCTCTAGTGTTATTCGTAAAGAAGAAGGACGTGACTAAGAGGATGTGTATTGATTACAGGGAGATGAACAAGGTTACTATTAAGAATAAGTATCCTCTACCCCGTATAGAAGATCTGTTTGATCAGCTCCAGGATACTTGGGTGTATTCCAAGATTGACCTCAGATCAGGGTATCATCAAGTGAGAGTAAAAGTAGAGGATGTTGCGAAGATAGCTTTTAGGACCAGGTATGGGCACTATGAATTTCTCGTTATGCCTTTTGGTCTGACGAATGCCCCACCTGTGTCCATGGACTTGGTGAATAGAGTCTTTCACCAGTATCTAGACCAGTTTGTAGTGGTTTTTATTGATGATATACTGGTTTACTCAAGGAGTTTTGAGGATCATGAGGCACATTTGAGACAGGTACTGCAGACTCTTAGGGAGGAGAAGCTTTATGCCAAGTTTAGCAAGTGTGAGTACTGGCTTGAAAAGGTTGCATTTTTGGGCCATGTGATCTTAGGAGATGGTATTTTAATGGATCCCAGCAAGATTGATGCGGTAGTGAATTGGGCTAGGCCGAGGAACGTGCAAGAAGTCAGAAGTTTCTTGGGATTGGCACGCTATTACCGTCATTTTGTGGAGGGGTTTTCAGCCTTATCAGGACCTCTCACGTGGTTGACTAGGAAAAATGCCAAGTTTGTGTGGGATGAAGAATGTGAGTAGAGTTTGCAAGAATTAAAGCAGCGACTCATCACTGCACCAATACTGACGATTCCATTAGGAGATGATGGGTATGTGATTTACAGTGACGCGTCTTTGAAATGGCTCGTTTGTGTACTAATGCAGCATGGTAGGGTGGTAGCGTATGCTTCCAGGCAGTTGAAAGAGTATGAATAGAACTGCCCTACTTATAATCTAAAATTAGCTGCAGTGGTGCACGCATTGAAGATCTGGAGACATTACCTATATGGTGAGAGATGTGAGATATTTTCTAATCATAAGAGTCAACAGTATTTCTTTACGCAGAAAGAATTGTATATGGGGGAAAGGAGGTGGTTGGAACTTATCAAGGATTATGACGGTACTATCAGTTACCACCCAAGTAAAGCAAATGTGGTAGCTGATGCACTGAGCTGTAAATCATAGGATGCAGTGCAGTTAGCAGCACTAGTAGTTTAGCACCCAATTAAGATGGACTTGGAAAGGCTCGGTGTGGAATTAGTGGAGAATGATCCTCGGGCGCTTATTGCCATTTTGGTTGTACAGCCTACACTATATGAAAGAATTAAAGATGCTTAGGGGGATGATCCATAATTAGCAGAAGTAATAGCCATAATAATAGATGGTTAGGGAGAGGAATTCAGCATTTCTGACAATGGAGCTTTGAGATTTCGCACCAGTATGTGGGTGCCTGCGGATGACAGCATCAGGAGGATGATTCTAGAAGAAGCACACAGATCCTTGTACACTGTTCATCCTGGAAGTACAAAAATGTATAGGGATCTTCGGAAATATTTATAGTGGAGTGGCATGAAGAAGGAAATAGCAGAATGTGTAGTAGTGCTTAACATGCGATCTGGGTAATTGTTGATAGGCTGATAGAGATAGCTCATTTCCTACCCATTAAAGTTAGCTACCCTATGAGCAGGTTAGCAGAGACTTACATACAGGAGGTTGCTCGACCCCATGGAGTGCTGGTATCCATAGTCTCAGACCGTAATCCACGTTTTACATCGCGGTTCTGGAGGAGCTTGCAGGAGGCATTGGGGACTTAGCTAGAATTCAAAACCACTTTCCATCCTTAGACAGATGGTTTGATAGAGAGAACAATTCAGATACTTGAGGATATGTTGCGAGCATGTGTATTGGATTTTGGGGGTAGCTGGACTCAGTATGCATTGGCATGGATCCTTATGAAGCACTCTACGGTAGGAGGTGTCGTTCCCCTTTATATTGGAGTGAGTTGGGTGAGAGGCAAGTTTGGGGACCAAAAATAGTACATCAAGTGATGATAAAGTTCGACTCATTCGAGATAGAATCAGTGTAGCACCGAGTCAACAGAAAAGCTACGCAGATACTTGCCGCCGGGAATTGGAATTTGAAGTGGGAGACCATGTATTTTTGAAAATAGCTCCGTTAAAAGGGGTTATGAGGTTTGGGAAGAATGGTAAGTTGAGCCCTAGGTTTATTGGCCCATTTGAGATACTCGAGAAGATAGGGTCAGTTGCCTACAAGTTAGCTTTGCCGCTAGCGTTAACTAAAATACACGACGTGTTTCATGTGGCAATGTTGAGGAAATACATCCCACACCCGTCCCACATAATCAGTTATACATAAATAGAGCTTAAAGATTCATTAGCTTATGAAGAAGTACCCGTATAGATCTTAGACAAAAAGATACAAGAATTGTGCACCAAAGAAATCCAGCTAGTAAAAATTTTGTGGAAGAATTATTCTATAAAGGAAGCTTCTTGGGAACTTGAGGAGCAGATGAGACAAAAATACCTGTAGTTGTTCCATGAGGTTTAAAGGTAATCAGGTAAAGTATAATAGCTAGATAATGTTTCTTTTGCAGGTACATGTATTGATTAGATAATAGTAGTTATTAGTTCTATATATGTAATTCCCCAGAATTTGGAATGTAACCACGGTATTCTTTTGCCATAAGTGAGGGCAGGTAATAAAATAAGTAGACCATTTGCCTTTATGGGATAATAGAAGGTAATACAGATAGTAAATCTCGATGACGAAATTTTATAAGGATGGGAGAATGAAATAACCCAAGAAAATCTTCCAGGCCTCGTCGACGAACATAGGGGTTTCATAGACAAGGGTTCTACAGGATCTTGTCAACAAAGAACCATCTCGTCGATGAGAAGATACTGAGATAGGATTTTTGGAAGTCTGAAATTCGTCGACGAGGGTGCAAGTTCGTCCATAAACTTTCTACAGGACTTGACGATGAGGTGACGTGTCTCGTCGACAAATACGACTCTATAAATAGCTGAAACTCAAATTTTTAACAAAAACTTCAGTGTAGAAACCTTTATTTTCTCTCTCTCTACATTTCCCTCCCCTTCTCTCTTCTATCCCGGCCCCATTTCTTACCAGATTGGAGATCTGAGACCACCACGATGCGTCTGGTAAAGTTCTCTACAAGTCTGCCGGAGCTGATCGTTGGAGAAGTTGGTTTGGAATTCATCCCAATCTCAGGATAAGGTATTTTATCTAGTTTTTACTTTTTCCACAGTTATAGGAAATGTGGTATGCAAAAAATACTGATATTTTGTTATAGGGGATCTTGTTTTCAGGGTGTTGAGTGAGGAACCCTGCGGGTGTAAGGCCCGTACAGTAGGGGATTGTAGCAAGAATTAGGTAAGGAAAATATGTTGTGCTAGGAAATTCTAGTATGTTTTTAGCACAAATTATACGTTTTACCGGATTATTATTCATAGCAGAAATTTATATGATTTATCAAATATGTTTATTACGTTTTAAATTATCGTGTGGCATGAGAATATGGATACAGTACAGAATCATATTTTACAGTATTTATATAGAAACATGTTTTACAGTATTTTTAGGATTATGTTTTACAGAATATACAGATAAGGAATATGCTTTACAGTAGACCTTGATTATACAGTTTTACAGTACCATGACATACAGATTTACAGTTAATATCAGAAATACAGTTAATATAGTTACAGTTTACTACAACGTCATGGTTAATACAGTTATTATAGAATCATGGTAAAACAGATAGTTGTATATAGAGATGTATTATATAGTATCAAACCCTGAAAGGCCATTATTGATACAACTTACAGAGCACGGTACCATAGATATATACAGTTCAGAGTGTAACCACCTATTTAGATAATACGTGGTAGATAAGTCGATTGTGCTTATGTTGTGGACAAGCTCCCCATCAGATATGGGTTGAGGAGGGCTGATCTGATTGTCAGAGTATAGTGGTTTATCCTAGTAGGCCAGCCAGTGATAGATCTCGCCTACGGGCCACACAACCCTATCATGAGAGGTTAAATCATGACATACAGTTATCCACGGGGATAGTTTTTCATATTTATATGTATATATAGTTCACAGAAATAGAGGATGTACTTATGTATATTATAAGTATCATGAATAGAAAACCTATAAAGACAATTATGTTAAGCAACGTGAACAAGGTGGTATTATATATTATCTATACCTGTATTCGCAGTTTCAGATTTTTATAAAAATGTAATTCACTTGCCACACACTAGTAATTGCATATTTTGTCTTATTAAGCATCATCTCATCCCATTACTTTAACATTTTTCAGGTGATCCAGTAGGCGAGCAGATCAGGCTCGCAGCTAGAGGGGCTTCAGTCCTGCCCTTTCAGTAGAGTGAGTATTTGTGGGAGATTGATTTTTGTATAGCTCTAGTATTAAGTGAGGGTGTTTATAAGGTACAATTGTATATGTATATCTTGGGGAACATCTTAGCACTCTTGTATCGTGTAATTATGTGCTTATGGTTATATGGATACAATTTCCTGATGCATAAGTTGATAATTATCTATATATATATATAAGAAGGTATTCGAGATATGGAATTTTCATAGGAGTTATTATTGGAAAGACATAAAATATTTATAGAATTTAGCAAGTCGTTACAAAATATTTCCGCCAGCATTCTTCGATATTATAGTCCACCTAGCCATCCATTTACCAAAGGAGGCCAAAATTGGAGGACCGGTCCAATATCGTTGGATGTATCCTATTAAGAGGTAAATTTTAAAGTATTTCTACAATGGTTACGTGATTTCCTCATTTTTTTTTCCTTTATGTGTCTACATATTAATAATGTTACGTAAAATGTACTTGTTCTTGTCCACTTTAAAGGGGTATGTACGCAATAAGGCATGGTCCGAAGGTTCAATCATTGACGCACACATTGACAATGAATGCTCAATGTATCTACATGACATTGACACAAGGTCACTCGCGAGGAGCAAAATGCAAACATTCATGCTATCAATGCCAAAGATGAAGAATCGAGGAGCTCTATATTTTGAGAAAAAGTTTGGCCTTTCGGTGCATGGGTTTACGATGCAAAATGCAGACATTCATGGATATGCCCGACCTACAAAAGGTCCATTTTTATGTCCTCAACAATTGTGATGGAACTATTCCATATATCAAGTACATGGTTCGAAACTCCTTATTTTGCAATGTATTTACATTTGCGTATTTATATACTTACTCGGCATTAGCATATACTATTATTACATATAGCAAACATAAAACTAAACTTCTGGCCCAAAATGAACAGAATGTTGTCGACAGACATAAGAAGGAATTTTTCAATTGGTTTGGGAGCCAGGTAAGTAATGTACATTGTCGATGTTGACGGTTTACTCATCTAAACTTCTATGTATTTAATAGATAAAAGTCATGTATTACAGTAAAGAACCAACAGTAAGTAAACATTTGTACGCATTAGCATGTGGCCTCGATTAACGAGTTAACCGCTACAACAGTTACATCGTCAATGGGTTACGATTTCATACAAAGTCCCTCGAACTGAATAGAAGAACCCAAAATTATGGGGTTGCGGTGCTATGCACAGAAGAAGATGAAGAAATTGACTACTTTCGTCTCTTGGATGACATTATAGAGCTCAACTATGGAGCCAACAGACTCGTCCACCTTTTCAAGTGTACCTGGTGGGACATTGGCAATAAAAAGTCTGGGATAAACATGGATGCCTACTTCACCAGTGTCAATTTTAGCAAGACCTAGTATCAAAATGACCCTTTTGTGCTAGCGATGCAGGAAAAACAAATGTTTTACCTTAAAGACACCAAATTGAAGGGTGAATGGCACGTGGCCCAAAAGATTCCTCCCCAAAGTTAGCAAATTAAATCATAAGGACCAAAGACAAGCTCAAAAATCTCCAACAAAGCAAAGGCAATCTTAAAACCTTCTAAACCAGGATTCCACCACTATCATTGAATAGAAGAAAAACAAACCATAATACATTTCCTCAATCTATAACCAAAGCTTTTTATGTTCATAACTGAATCCAAGAAACCCCAACTCCATCTATCACAAGCCTTCTCACAATCTGAGTAACAACTTCATGTACAACCCAAGTTGCATCAAGAATGCTTGAGAAGCAACCTTCTGGACAAAACTAGAAAACCTTAGTTGAATTGTGTTTTAATGTTTTCCTCGTAATATTTTATTCATGGATGGTATTATGTTATATAAATTGTATATTGAACTACTCGAATACATGCTTGTGTTGAAAGCCAACTGCATGGCTGATGCAGTACATTGTGAATTGCATGCTAGTAGTGGATTTAGGTTCTCACATGCTTTAAATGTTTGATTTTGTGAAAACAATCATGTTTCAGGTACATGTTTTATAGGAAAATGTCCAATTAGTAGATGGCATGCTGCCAAAATTTCGTTAAAATTTTTCAAAAAAAAAAAAAAACCATGTATAAAGATAATTATGATAAAATGAATGTTTAAATATTTTTGAAAGGGT
Source organism: Malania oleifera (assembly GCF_029873635.1). Taxonomy (NCBI): domain Eukaryota; kingdom Viridiplantae; phylum Streptophyta; class Magnoliopsida; order Santalales; family Ximeniaceae; genus Malania; species Malania oleifera. The sequence goes on from NC_080418.1 coordinate 51,417,274, forward strand.
ATTAGTGACGAATTTGAATCTTTCACTAATACTGCACTATTAGTGATGAATTTGTAATTCTTCACTAATACCCTACTATTAGAGACGAATTTGAATCCTTCACTAATACTGTACTATTAGTGGCGAATTTATAATTCGTCACTAATACCCTACTATTAGTGACGAATTTGAACTAAGCCAATGTAGAATTTTTAGTGACGGTACTACGATTTTAGTGACGGTTATAATCCGTCACTAATACTCCATTATTAGTGATGAATTTAAAATTCATCACTAATAGTTAGTAGTGACGGTAGATATAGCAACTAATTTAAAATCGTCACTAATACTTATAAATTTGTCACTACTACTATTAGTGATGAATTTATATGTATTAGTAACAAATTTGATCCTTCACTAATACCCTGATTTTTTATAGAAAGGGGGGTGAATTGGGTTTTAAAAATATTTTGGCTAAATTAAACATTTATGCTGATTGACCACATATCATATCCCATTTAAATTATGATTGTGTATGTAAAATTGAATAAGCAATATGTGTAAACATACACGTGTATCTCATTTAACATAAATATGTGCATAAAATTTCTAAAGACTCGAAAATTTTATTTATGGAAAATAATAAAGGAATGAAGAAAGGCAAAATTTTAAAAAGGAAACAGTAGGCTTCGTCAACGAAAGCTTCGTCGATGAATCCCCTGTTTTCGTTGACGAATGCCCTTTTGTGGTTCATCAACGAAGTTTAGGCATCGTCAACAAAGAGATTCCGAATGACAAAAATTTTAGGCTTAGGGTTCGTCGACGAAGACTTCATTTCGTTGATGAGGTTGGCCGAGTCAATGGCCTATAAATAGAATTTCTCATTTCTTACTCATTAAGAAACCTAAAATTTCTATTTTTCTCTATCTAAAAAGACACCCCTCACTCTCTCTCTACGATTTCTCACCGTTGGTTGCCTAATTCAACGATCGAAAGTTACCACGAGGATCTTGGGGAAATTCTCTACAAGTCAAGCGGAGTGGATTGTTGAACGGGGTCTTCCAGGCATTACTCCAAAGTTGAGGTAAGGGTAGAAATGAGCTGTTTCTCTAGTATATAATTATTTAAATGGGGTGTATAGGCTTGGGGATGTTTAATAGTTGTTGATCTTGGTTTGAGTTAATAAACTAAGGTTATTGAATCAGGGTCAGGTGAGCACCACAGGCATTATTTTGGGGTCCCTGCTGGCATAGTTTAGGAAATCAGGTAAGGGGAATATATTAAGCCAGTAGATTTGCAAATTTCACGGGTTAAAATGGAAAGTATTTGTGTATTTATATGAATATTCTGCAAGTATTGAAAGCCAACCATTTAAACTGAGATTTTTTAGCCTAAGTCTGTGTTATTAGTCATTATTACAAAAATGGAATGATTAAATTAATGACGTGTATTTTCAATAAAACACATGATGAATGTGGATTGGCTTATTACTTTAGATGATATAATTATGCGTATTATTTAAAATGCATGGCATGAGTAAAATGAATTTACTGAGTTGAGTTGTGATATATGTATGACATGTTTGAAATAATGAAATGTATTGGGATTATACTGCATGTGTATTGTTTAATCATAGCAGAATGTGAATGTTAAATTGCAATGTATGATTTGAGAACTTCGGTGGACCGTTGTATGCACAGTATTGTTGCGCATGACTTATGAAGAGCTTAGTGCATCCACACGTCTTAGAGAGAGTGTGGAAACGGGATGGTCGGTTAGGCTGAGAAGGGTAGAGTCCCCTTGGAGTCTAGACCAGTATGGGAACAGCCAATCTGACTTACAAACTGAAGAGGTTGTTACTGATTTAACGCTAGTGGGCTGACCAAGGTTAAGTCCAGCCTACGAACCGCAAAACTCGTCATGGGGGTAAGCATGATAGTGATTATTCATCTAGCAGTGAGTTCTAAATGCATTATTGTTAATTTAACCAATGTATAACATGAGAACAACGTATGTGAAATATTTGTGAATACTGAGTATGAGAAGACAGGGGATGAGAAATGTTAAATGTAATTATGTGCTGTGAAATACTAAGAAATGTGGGAACTAAGATCATAAAGAGATGAGTATTACATAGATAACAGATATAGATTAAAGAATAAATATATTGTATATTGTGTTATTATAATTACTTGAGGCGAGGTAAACTTTCCGCCCGAGGGCTTATTAACAAAGGTGAGTGCCCTGATAGGTATTAGAGGTAGCCATACTGGGTTACATAACGTATTAGGACAGAAGGTAGCTACTTGTATGGGCGGGTAATCTTCCCTACTCTAAATAACCTTTGCTGATAAATAATTGTGTGAATGTGTGTGAATACGAGACAAACTATTCACCTGAGGGCTTACTGAGTAAGGTAAGTGCCCTGATGAGCATCAGTTGTAGCCACGCCCGGTTGCTTAAGGTATCAGAGCAAAGGGGTGCTACTTGTATGGGCGGGTAATCACCCCAATCCTTGAGAAACTCTCGTTAATAAAATACGCTGCATGTGTGTGAGCAGGGACAAAGAATGATTTCATAATTGTGGATTAATTTGTAAATGATGATTATATTTTGTACACAAACCTCATGATAGCCACACACTGGTATTAATCTATTCCGTCTTACTGAGATGTGTCTCACCCAATATGAATTTCTTTTTTTTTTTCAGGACCTCCGCATGATCGAGCTTAGTGAGCTCGGGGTTGGCATAGCATTTTTTTTTAGAGATAGAGGGTATAGACTTTTGATGTATATTTTTGGATTTCATTTATGTTTTCAGAGATGTATATATTTTTGAATACTGGATGTTGGAGAATACTTATTTTGGGATATATATATATATATAGAACTCTGGTATGTTATAAAGGATGTTAGTTTATTTTCCGCTGCATAATTGATGTTATAATATCATATACAAGTAAATGAGACACGGGGCACCCACGCCCCACTTGGCAGGTTCGGGGCGTCACCCAATTAGTTATAACCATAAATGAACAAGCATGCACATGCTAAATTTAAAGCGCAAAAATTAAATGAGATAAGGAGAGAAAGACACATGATATTTGTTATCGAGGTTCGGTCAAACCAGCCTACGTCCCCTTCCTTGGGCATACCAACCAAGGATTCAACTATCCATGTTCACTTGAATGGGCAGACTAGAAGTTGTTTACAACCTTTCCTTATGGGGCAAGGTAAACCCCATGTCACATTACAGGGCTAACCCAAACCTACACACCTCTCCTTACGAGGTGAGGAATACCCTTGCTCAACCAGGCTGAGTGTTGACTTCTTAAGTCCAATCCTTGTTTTGATTATGGCAAACTACAGTATCTCATTTGGGTACTAAGTGTATGAACATGTTTATTTTTCTAAGCATAGATGACAAATGAGAAGAGGAAGCCGAGAAGCACTTAAATGTGCACATCATTCAATGCAATCCATGGAATTGCAAAGGAGCAGAGCATGAAGATTTTTGTTTATTCTTTCAAGTTGTATTGCAATGCATTTATTATTTGGGTCTATAATTATTATGGTCTATAATATTTGCATCTCATGCATGATTAGGACTTTATGCTCAAGAGGCCTTAGAATGACCATAGGAACCATCACCTTTCAAACTTAAATGCCATATGCTTGTTCACACAGGGTTGATGAAGCACAAAGACCAAACAGGACTTAAATACACAATTTTAAGTGGTCTCGATCGACCAAACACTCGTTATTATAAATGCTTCGGTTGAACGAACAAGTTAGGAGTCAATAGTTTGACCAGGCCTCAGCCGACCGAACATGATTTGAACACATTCTCCACAGTCGACTGAACCATAGATGTAACCATCTCCACCCTCCTCAGCTGACCGAACTACTAGTTCAAATTGACCTTGGTCGACCGAAGCTTAATACTCAGCAAATCGAACCCCTTATCGGGCAATCGAAATCGTGAAGCCCTGAGGAAATCGTATGGCTTAGCTGATCGGCCATTGTCTACGGTCAACCAAACTAGAAAATTGCCTGTGAGCTATTGTGAGTGTTCGGATGATCGACTCTAAGTGTCGGGCGACTGAACCTCTCGGGTTGGAAAAATTTTACTGTGGATAAACAAGATTAATTTTCATTAAACCCTATTAATTTTTCTCCAATAAATACCTCCATGTCCCCAACAACTATTTTTTTCATGAATGTCTATATATACTCTCTCATTTGTCTAAATTAAGAGAAGATTAGCAAAAATTCTCTAAATTTTTTATACTCATTTTACTCATATTCTTTCAATCTTCCAAATAGATTTCTCATTCCCCTTTCACTTTGATTTGAAAAACTATTTTTTAAGGAGAATCATTTGTAATGGAGTTTGTTTTTTTCATATTATTGTGCTCATTTCATACATCTTCTTGAAGCTTACAACTCTCTCATATTGCATTATTTGAACTTCATTTTTAGAGAGTAAGTTAAAGTTATTCCCGTTCTATTTTATTGATAAATTTTATTCGAGAAGAACTTATAATTAGATTTTGAGTCTTGGCATTTTTATTTCCAGATTCGAAAGCTTGCTTATGCTAGTTGATAATACATATCTTTGCAAGCTTGAAACCCTATCTCAGTTGTGCTTAATATTTGAAATATATTTTTTGAGATATTTTCATAGAAGTTCAAGGTCCTTTGAATATTTGCTTATTGAATATATTATCTTAAATCAAAGGTATCACTCTCACGTATATACAATATATACACATTGATTAAGAGTTGACATATAGCTTGACCTTATCTCACTTGAGCATAAATTACTATTATCTATGAGTGCATTGATTGCGCGTATTGGTACATATCTGCTTAGTGTGAGAAACATCTATATTGTACACAAAAATTATTTGATTATTTGTTGTATTCTTGACGTGTGGTCGGAAAAGGGAGACTAGCCCTGTGAATAGACCCGAATTGCTCAAACTCGGTTGGGTGAGCATCGTACTAGTTCAAACCCGGTTAAGAGAACTAGGTGCACCATCTTATAATGTGTTGTAAACGGTGTATCTCCACCCATAAGAGAGCAACTAGTGGAATCCTTTTACTTGTGAGCTTGAGGCGGGGACGTAGGCAACATTGGCCGAACCCCGATATCATATCGTGTGTTCCTTTATTTTTCGAACTTTAAATTTTCGTACATGTATGCTATCATTTATTATCTTGATTATTTTACATGCAGACTTTGAATGATTGAGAAATACTGAGTCTAATATATCTTGTGTTGGGTAATTGACCTATCTCTAGAAAGACCCTAGGTTGTGATATATTGCTTGTGGATTTGAAGTTAACCTAGGAAAAGTTGTAAAGTTCCAATTCACCCCCCCCCCTCCTCTTAGGAATACACCAATTCCAACTGTTAGTCGTCTCAGCTGGGAGTATATAGTCTAGAGAGGGGGTGAATAGACTCTTTTCTCGGAATACATATTTTTCTATAAAATAAAAACTCTTGGTAAGATACAAGAAATTATATCGCAATATAAATTTAAATCATGCACAAGATATAAAATAAAGAGTGTAACGGAGATAAAGAACAACATCGGTATTTTTACGTGGTTTGACACCAAGCCTACGTCCATGCCTTAGCACCAAGCCAAGGCTTCCATAATCCACTAAGGAAACTCCTTCACCGATGAAGAAGCCTTACAACTCGAGAACAAGTCCCTACACATGGGAAAAAATCCCTACCGGTCTCACCAAGAGCCTTCGCTTTGGTTCACAAAAAACTTTACAGAAATGGTTCAAAAAGAACCTTACAAGAGATTGGAAATACAAATTAATGATGAAATACAACCAAATTCTCACTATATTCTCTCAAGGAATGAATCTTCCAAGATAAGTGAGCAAGAGAGGATTGAGCACTTGGGAAGAATAACTAAAATGCAAAGTGTAATGTGCTTAGGTTTTGGATAAAATTATATTTTTCACAAATATGATCAACAATGCTCAAAACCATGAATGTGAGTTTATGACTTTTAGTGCAATCCTATAAATTCAAGTGCCCTCATATGCATGCGTTGACTCAACTCTTGCTCAGAAATTATGCAGAAACAAAACACAAGAGTTACAACAAGTTCGTACCACACACAACCCTTATTACAAATAATTCAATGATGAAGCTTCCATTGGTTATGTTTGGGCTAATCTGAGTATGTGACCTTTTGATCTTTCCTACTTCGATCATCAACTTGGTCCAATATTTTCCTTTGATCCAGTATGTTAGCTCTATCGTGATCCCAAGAGGGGGGGGGGTGAATTGGTATTTTTAAAATTTAATCCCTAGGTCAATCTCCTAACACCAGTATATTCACAACCCTATGGTCAATCTAGTGCAAGTAAAGTAAATGTATACCAAAAAGTAAATAAAGCAATTTAATCAATCACACAAGCACCCAAAAACAGTAAAGAAAAGGTGACACGCAAAGATTTTATCGAGGTTTGGCCAATTGCCTACGTCCCCGCCTTGGCTAACAAGCACCAGGATTACCACTATCACTTGCTCACTTAAACGGGTGGAGCGGCACCTATACAAACCAGGTCAATTAGTACAGGGCTAACCTCAACCTTTACACCAATCCTTACCAGGCTAGATTACCGCCCCCTCAGGCCATGACTGAAAATACTCAGATTTTATAATCAAATGGTACAAATAAAAGTGCTTTCAAGTAAAGCATATATGTACCCAAATGCATTCAATCACATACACCACAAATGATTTAATACATAAGCTCAGTGTGGTCTAAATAGTTTAACTCTCAAATGTATTTTCTATCGGTGTAATGCGTACGTGAGAATGTCAACAAACAATCTGTGTATCTCAAAATATTCAATCAAATATATTCACACAAGATGTCAAATGAGTCTTAAGTATGTCAATCAGTAGAATCTTTCAATCACAAATATGGTGTATATGCTCGGTTTGCAAAAGATATGTAATCTTTGTATTCAGCAAATAATATGTGAGTGAATAAATATTGCATAAAGATTAATATTACAAACACAAGTATCTCTTCACAAGTATATCAAATATAAACCACACAAGATATTTGAGTAAGTTTAGAAAACGTTTTGCAACCCAAAACAAATACAAAATTTCTTAAGTTATTGCAACGAAAATGCAACACTCGAAAGTTCAATATAAGTCTTCTTAGGATAGGCTTATTAGCAAAGCCCCCTAAGAGAACTTAGGTTTTGCTATTGTAAAATCGAATCACTCAAAAATGAATGGGAGATCAAACTTCTTTGCACAAAACACTCAATACACTTACAAAAGATTTGGAGAGATGTAGAAAGTAAGATTAAGTCGTTTTTCAGAGTGTGTGAACAATAAAGTAATTTTTGGCTTGAGGGAGATTTTTCACTTTGTTTTTCTAATCATGCTACTAATTTTCCAAAATGAAGGGTATTTATAGACACCCCATGAAATATAACCGTTGGGGACCTATTGGGAATTAATAAGAAAGTTTAATGACATTTTAGCAAATTTAACCCTGTTTAAAATATTTTAACCACGATAAAAATTCAGGACAACCTATGAGTTTTGGTTGACCAGAAACCTTTTCGGTCGACCAGAAACCTTTTTGGTCGACTGAAGTTCATATGATTCGGTCGATCAAGCCATTTTTGAACTGCTCAGTCGCTCGGCTAGGAGATGATGATTTTTCCAATTCGCGCGGTTCGGTCGACTAGAGGAAAATAAACTGAGCCTTTCGGTTGACCAGACCTTTGGGCCAACTCCCGAGGACCCTTAGTCGACTAGGTTGGTGTAATACAAAATTTACTCGGTCGACTAGGAGGTCAAAGTGTTGACTCCCGGGTGGTTTGGTCTAACATTTATAAGTGAAATGGTAAGTGTCATAGGGTCATTTCTGGGTCTTTTTGAAGACACCGAAAATATCCGGTGTCAAACACTAAGGTCATTTGTATTATAAGCTTACGTATTTGACCATGCATGTGATGTGTGTGATTGTTACATACAAATAGTCCTAATTACTATTACAGACCAATTACACAACTAAATATATATATATTACAATTATAAACATGAATTGGTCTTCAAGCTTCATTTGCTCCATGTGCATGTGCATCCTGATCTTGACAATTTAAGTTCCTGCACAAAGCCACAAACGCTCATTAGATACAATGAGTATTTGTCATAATCAAAACCGGGCATGACCTATAAGGTCAACATTCTCCCCCTTTTTGATGATGACAAATATGATCAGCAAAAATATAGGGTTAAGCCTAAGAAGGCTCCCCCTTTCAATATGCATCCAATTTATTTTACCCAAGTCATTTTACCTATTATTTTTGCCCCTTTTCATCTCCCCTTTTTGGCAACAGCAAAAAGGGCATTATTAGTTAATACTCGAGACAATGGGTAAGTATTACAGTTATACAAGAAGAATTTTGGAAAGATTGAGAAAAATTTCGACAGAGTGCCGTTTGTAAATCAGACTTTCCAAAATAAATCTTGTATAAGTGTAACCTGTTTGAGTTTAAATAAATCCTAGCAGTTTATCCACAACTACTCAAACAATCCAGTATGGTCCAACAATCAAGTATAAATTTTAATATCATCATGAAATAGACAAGAAAGTTGTACATGACAAATGATAATCATTATACATTACATCAATATTATCATGCTATGGAAATAATGCATGTGCACACTATCAATAATCAGCTTTCACAAAGTCTAAAGCAAGAAGGAAGTCAACAATAATACTAGTTGCTAAGACTTAGAAAGTTCTCATTTGAGTGCTCCCACTAAATTTATGCAATTTATGAAACATCTAAGAAGCATCCCTACTGTACATTAAGCCTTAGTCATGCCTAATTCGTATGAACCTATCCTCAGGAAGTGGTTTAGTGAATATATCGGCCCACTATTCATTAGTGCATACAAACTCAAGAGCCACATCTCCTTTTTGCACATGATCACGAAGAAAGTGGTGTCTAATCTCAATATGTTTAGTTTATGAATGTGAGATAGGATTTTTAGAGATGTTTATTGCGCTAGTATTATCACATTTAATCGGTATCGTATCATGATGCAATCCATAATCCATACGTTGTTGTTTCATATAAAGAGTTTGAGAAAAAAAACTTCCAACCACAATATATTCAGCTTCGGATGTGGATAAGGTAACTGACTTTTGTTTCTTAGAGAACCAAGAAACAAAAGATTGTCCTAAGTAATAACTGATTACGCGCCAAAACTGCGCAATTAGGCATCTTAATCCGGGCATTATGGCTTCTATTTTTAATTAAATATCTAATTATGTCAAATATTTTCATAAAGTTTCGTATTTACAATTTTTGAGTTTTATTGCATAATTTAGGAATTTTTGGTAATTTTTTATAGTAGAAAAATTCTCGGGAACCAAAATCAGCACTTGTCTGTAATTCATGTATAACTTTTACGTCCGAGCTGCAATTGAGACAATTCAAATTTATGAAGAAAGAGGAAAGGATTATCTACAACTTCTATTTTTTTAGTTTTGCGCGAAACGGGCTTGAGGAAGGTCAAACTTGGTCATCAAAGCAGAAAACAAAAATGAAGAAAAAAAGAAAAAAAATTAAAATTAGTTTTTTGATGTGACCCAGCCATGCATGGTCGGGTCGGGTCTCTTAAACGGGTCTAGAGCAAGCTCCTTCCTCTATTTAATCTTATTTTTTTCCCTTCTTCTAGGTGTGCCCAGCGCACCCTCTCCCTGCTTCTTCCCCTTTCTCTTACTTCTCTTCCCTTATTCTTTCTCTTCCTTGTCTCTTTGTCATCTTCGGCCTCTCTCCCTAAAACTCTCCTCTCTCCCTCTCTATTTCTTTGTTTCTCTTATTACTCTCTCTTCCTCTCTCTCCTAGTTACTTTCCCCTCTCTCCCTCGCACCCCCCCTGCAACAGGAACCTTTCAGACCTCCAGCAACCAGCCCCGAAGTCCTGCAACAGCTGCGGCCAAGATGCACAACAGCTCTCCTCTGGCCACCCTGCTCCTCTACCTCACCTTTTCTACAACCACACTAGGCGACTCCATGGATTTCTAGCCCACCAAGCACTTCCTCAGTATGCTGCACACACCAGAACAGCCTCCACGAACCAACCAACACCAGGCAACCGAGCCACGGCCGAGAACTCCCTTGCAGTTTCTTCTTTCTTCTCTCTCTCTCTCTCTCTCTTCTTCCTCTTCTTTTCTTTCTGTTTAATTGCAACTAATTAATACTTTTTGTTTATTTAGTGCCGTGTTTGGAATCTGGATATTTGATTTTAATTTTTTTTATTGAAGTTTAATTTTTTTTTTCTTATCTTTCTCTTAATTAAAGTTGTATTTAAGTTTAAAGAATTTAGATTAATTTCTTTTTATTTATCATTCTTTTAATTTAAATTCCATTTTGATACAAAAACTTGACTCACTCGAAAAATGAGCAACTCAGAAGCTATCCCAAGTATAGGAGTTACGTCGTGTAGTACTTAACCCAAGGGCTAGATCATCTCCTCAAGGAATGCGTTTAACCTCAGATTTTACGTTCTCCTAATCGAAATAAAAAAGGTACTAAACCCAGTTCAGATTTGGGTTTTTCAAGATGGTTCAATTTCACTTTTGACAAATTAAATGACATGTAAATTGAAATCCTAAACTTAACAAGTACTGAATTAATGAACAAAAATGGAAACCCTAAAAACTAGCATTCACTAAATTAAAAAGCAAGAATTGAAGCCCTAGTCTACTCAAGAAAACACCGAAACAACCGTGAATTTAAAATGGTAACTTAGAACACGGAAGTAAAACATGTCAATCAAACTCAACGCACACACTAAAAACCAAAACTTTAATCAAATTAAGAACTCAAACTAAAAAAATACTGTTAAAAGGACTTGAGAATTCAAATAATTAACTGAAGTCTAACAATGCTAAAATTAAACAACCATTCAAAAATTCAATTTTTTTCAATAAACAAAGCAAGAATAATAACCATTGTAATAAAGAAAGAAAGAGAAAAGAAAGAAAAGAGAGAGAATGGTATTCTAGCCGAGTGGTTTGCTACAAAGGGTGGCGGTGCTTTGGTGATTACTGCTTGCAGCTACTGGTACACTACTGGTGGTCGGCCGTGGCTATGCAAAGTTGGCTGTAATGAAGTATCTCCTCAGGTCTGTGCTGTGCTCGAGTTGCATGGTGGTCCATGGGACTGCTGGAATTATGGCCCGAGTACTCGGCTGGTATGTTCTGCTCTGGTGGCTGGAAAAAGCTGCTGCTGCCAGAGGCTCGGTTGCAGAGGAATGAGGGAAAGCTAAGGGAGACTTGGGAAGAAGGAGACTGATCAGGGAGCTGAGAGGATAAAAGGGAAAGAAAGCAACAACGAGGGAGAGATCAAGAGAGAAAGAAAACACAAGGAAGAAAAAGAAGAGATAGGGAGAGAAGGGAGAAGAATGGTGCACAGGACCAAAGAAAAGAAGAAACATGGGAATAAATAGGGATGGGAGAAAGAAAAGCCACTGTAGACCCACGAGACCCAATTGGACCCAGCTGGAGTTGACCTGACCTGGCCATGCATGGCCGAGTCACATCAAAGAAAACTAATTTTATTTTTTTTCTTCATTTTTGTTCTCCGCATTCACAGCCAAGTTTGACCTTCCTAAAGCCCGTTTCAGTCAAAACTAAAAATACAGAAGTTGTTTATAATTCTTTCCTCTTTCTTCAAAAATTTGAATCGTCTCGATTGGAGCTCGAACAGAAAAGTTATGTATGAATTACGAACTGGTGCCGATTTTGACTCTCGAAAATTTTTCTGCGATAAAAAATTACTAAATATTCATAAATTATGAAATAAAGTTAAAAAACTGATAATTATGGCACCTTTTTAAAATATTGGACATAATTAGACATTTAATTAAAAATAGAAGCCGTAAAGCCCGGATTAAAGTGCCTAATTACACAATTTTAGTGTGTAATCAATGACAAGTGCCAGTAGTGCTTTTTCTATCAACCTTACTACTGGTAAAGTCAGCATCAGTATAACTAACAATCTCAAAAGTAGTATGCTTAGGGTACCATGAGCCTAACTCTATAGTCCCAAATAGATACCTAAGGATTCGTTTGACAGCTTTTAAGTGAGATTCCTTAGGGGCAGCCTAAAACCTAACACACATACACACAGAAAAGATAATATCAGGCCTACTAGCAGTGAGATATAGGAGACTCCCTATCATGCCACGATACAATTTTACATCAACAAAAATTCCTTGCTCATCTTTATCAAGCTTAATGGAAGAGTTCATAGGTGTACCAAGAATTTTGCAATCTTCCATATTAAATTTCTTTAGCAAGTCCCTGATATATTTAGATTGGCATATGAAAGTTCCATGATTAACTTGCTTAATTTGTAGTCCTAAGAAGAAACTAAGT